>NC_064619.1:7135770-7444808 GCF_023898315.1 Schistocerca nitens | reverse complement strand
CATTAAAATTCAAGGTAAAGGACATCAATGATACAATTCGCTGGTGATATTGCTATCCTGAGTGAAAGTGACGAAGAGTTGCATGATCTACTGAATGGAATGAACAGTCTAATGAGTACAGAATATGGACTGAGAGTAAATCGAAGAAAGGTGAAAGTTATGAGAAGTAGCAGAAATAAGAACAGGGAGAAACTTAACATCAGGATTGATGGTCACAAAGAAGATGAAGTAAAGGAATTCTACTACCAAGGCAGCAAAATAACCAATGACGGACGGAGCAGACTAGCACTGGCAAAAAGGTCATTCCTAGTCGAGAGAAGTCTATTAGTGTCAAACATAGGCCCTAGTTTGAGGAAGGATGTATGAGAACATAGGCCCTAGTTTGAGGAAGAATGTGTGAGAATGTATGTTTGGACCACTGTGGGAAAACCGGAACAAAAGAGACTCAAATCATTTGATATGTGGTGTTACAGACGAATGTTGAAAATTAGGTGGAATGATAAGGTAAGGAATGAGGGGGTTCTGCACAGAATCGGAGAGAGAAGGAATACGTTGAAAACACTGACAAGGAGAAGGGACAGAATGACAGGACATCTGTTAAGACATCAGGGATTGACTTCCATAATACTAGAGGGAGCTGTAAAAGGCAAAAAAATGCATACGAACACAGTGATTGGTATAAATCCAGCAAATAATTGATGACGTAGGTTGTAAGTCCTACTGTAAGGTGAAAAAATTGGTACAGGAGAGAAATTCGTGGCGGGCCGCTTCAAACCAGTCAGAAGACTGATGACTCAAAAAATAATAATAATAATAATAAATAAATAAATGTACAGCAGCGTTTCTCCAAGACTTACGTACTAGTGTCACGTGTGGTTGTACCTCAGAATACATGAAACTAATTTATATTGTCAATTCTTTTAGGGCAAAATTTTGATAAGCTATTAATTTGTAAGCTTTTCGTGCCAAATGTAATGTCTGCTAATTTAATATTTAGAACTTCTTTAAAAGCAGCCTTTCTTTTTCCCCTGAAATCTTCTTTTTACAGTAGACTCTTATTGTTGATGTTTCCACTTTCTAAAGTACTTTTTGTTTCACATTCTTGACAATGACGTCGAAGTATTCCGTAGTTAAGGAAGGTAACAGCTTTGATTTTGAAAGCTACATGAACAACTACTCACGTGAGATTTTAGTATGGGTTTATTATAATCGTTATCGATGTGACATTTTTAAGAACATGCTCATCGAGCTGCCTTAAAAACTATGAAAACTGGAAATGAGTACGAATTTTCTGGTACGTTCATTTGAAAGCGGCTAGCGTGCATCTGCTTCAAACTATCGTGATAATCTCATATAATTCATAAACAACGGAGTTCGCGTGACTTCTGTTCTCATTGGGGCAGTAGCGTGCAGCAGTCAGTATCACATAAAAACAAATCAAATCTCTCACAACCACAGATATCCGAAGGGTCTACGAACTGACAAAATCCCGCTATTCAGACATGAGAGGTAAAGATGAGTACTTCGAACTTTCGCGATAAATTCTGTTACAGCAATATTAATTCAAGATTATTCCCGGCGGCTTACAAATTGGCTTCGATGGTAGCTACTATTCCGCTGACGTCGCGGACGCCTTGATTTAATATTGCCGTCATCTTGCTACGTAAGCTTTGTGAAAACGTCGGGACAGGTATATAGCAAATAGTGCACTCGGTTCGCTGCTCCCTTCCATCTGAAGTAAAGCAGCTTTGCCTTTCAATAAAGAGAGTAATAACCCTTGTACAGCAACTTATGAGGACCAGAGAAACGAAATAGTGATAGCACGAGATGGTTAAAAGTATGTTACTGCAAAAGTAAGATGATCGGTAAATATTAGAATTAACTGGTGAAACCTAAGACTTACCATCACGCAGTGGTAAAGTCCGAAAATTCTTATTATAAGCATAGATTTCGAACTTTTACCAAGACACGTGGTGAATCTTAGGATGTGCCGTTAAAAACTAGTAAAACCGTATTTAATTTAAAAAATTAGCTTAGCAATTTATTGAAACAGTTTGTATTTATTGTAAATTTATGTATTTTAAACATTGTTGCATTCCTATGTGATTATAATGAGCAATATTCTATGTTTGTGAAAAATGTTGTAAAAAATGTTACACTGTGAGCGTTAATTTTTGTTACAACAAGGCTGACTATTGTCGCATTTCGAATTACGTAATATGGAAGATGGCTTACACAAGCATTGTTTAGTTGAACACTTTTTTTAAGCAACTGTACTTTATGAACCCTTGTGCTCCAACAAAAGATTGTCTAGCAACCACTTCCTGTAGACTAATTTCTTCTCTTGCTACTTCATCGACGTTGATAAAGTTTTCCTTGCACGATATAAATTGGTTCCTAGTGTACAATGACTTGAGTTTATCAGGTTTTGTACCAACGTGATAAAATTCATCATCCTGAATATTTATCACTACTGTTATTACAGATTTTGCATCAATTTTTGCCCTGTCTACATCCGGTACGTTAATTCTCACATTCTGTCTAACTGAAGGTTTTGGAATTTTGTTACATGAGGCTGCTTTCATTTCCTTTGCCTGCAATTGAAGATCTTCTTTGGCAGCTTCTTGGATTCGTTTCACTTTATTAACACTGTTGGAGGTTTTCAGCTGGTGTCGGCGTCTCGTTGTTAACTGTAGTCAAATCCTGTGTCTCTGGAGCTTTCTCACCTGCTGTTCCATTTGTTCCAGTACTTGATTCACTGGCATCAGTTCCTTGGCCATCATTTTCAGTTTCCTGTGATGCAGTGGAAGTGGTGTTTACCATTGTTTCCAAGTCTTCTTCAGTGTTCATATTTTTTATTAAATCACATGGAGCAACTGAGGTAGCAATGCCAATTTTCATTGGAACCCCAAACATGGCTTCATATAGTGAACATCTGATCCCTTCATAATTAGCCCTATTTTTCATTGCTTGCACACACCTAGGCCCTTCAGACCATTTTGAAGTTTCATTTGTTTCCATGCAAGTTGATAACATATTTTAGATATCTTGATTTGCTCTTTCGACTGATCGCTGAGACTGACTGTGTCTCAGCCTCGTGTGGATTATCTTTATATCACTCCACAACCCACATAAACTTTGAATGACTTGATTACAAAACTCTCTACCATTATCAGAACGAAAGATATTTGGGGCGCCAAAGGTGGTAAAAATATACAAAAGATAACATGCTACTTCATCAGCCCTTTTCGAAGCTGGTGCGCGGAGGATAACAAATTTTGTCAAATGATCTTGGCATACAAGTATAAACTTTGAGTTATTATCTGGGTTTGCCTGCTTGTCGATTAACTCAATTTGGCATCGTGAATTCATTTCACTGTGCATGATAGGTTTCACTACAACATCCCTTTTCAATGGTTTTTGCTTTTTCTGACATGGCTCACATAATCTCAAATAAATAACGATTGATTCAGTCACATTTTTGTACTTACGATTCAGTTCCACAATCATCTGTGTTCGGCCGCCCTGGCCTATAGCAATGTGGGTCTCATGTAATACGTTAAACAGTTCACTAAAACGAAAGTAATAACTAATTTCTTCTTTTCCAGCAGACACCGGTCCTATGAGTTTCTCTTCAGCTCCGATGTTGAGAACATCATACCGCTTCAAACGTCTGTAGTGAACAGATCTTTTATTGGAAACGATTTTTGCAATTGTCACTTCACTTAACAGAATATTATTATGCTCAGTAGTTACATAAAAGTTGTTGTCCTCCTCCTTATTCACTGATTCACTTATCAGTTCGTAAAATCTGTTATGCATAACGTCACTCATTCTGATGCAAAGCTGCACAAGAAACACCACTAAAACGACTCGCAAATATGACCATACGCACGATGCTCGACACTGACTGAAACTACGCAGTGGTGACCGGACTGAGAACTCGTAATTGCCACAAAGAAATTTCTCTGAACACAAAATTGGCAACAGTGAAACTTGTCTAAACCTGCACGACGGAGGCGGGAGTCTTCGATCGAGCTTCTACCAGTTTGCATTGGATTTACCAATGTCTCTTGGTAAAAGTTTGAAATCTATGCATATAATGAGAAATTTCGGACTTTAACCACAACACAAGGGTAAATCTTAAGTTTCACCGGTTAATGCTAGGATTTACCAATTACCTTACTTTTACAGTTTGGAAGTGGCGACTCCAGATTGTAAACACTGGAGCAGGCAGGTATGTAAGTACGTTAGTAAGTTCTTAAGAACAGCAGATACAGTATCTTATCTCGGAAGAATACTATTTACAAAAGGTCTCCCGTATCATGATACCAATTTCCACAAAGAGGTAAATGCTACACTGAAGACGGTCTTGTTTGTCTAATAAATAAAATCATTTCTTAACGACTCCACGTCGTCTTCAACAGTTAATTTTTACTTTGCTTATGCACTGCTGCACAGCTTTTTTTATTCAGTTAGTTCGTAAACAGTGACTAAACAGAGCGTAAATTACGCTATATCCAGTAACTTACAATTTACATTCATAGGCTGTTGGGCAATTAAATTTATGCGATAAAAAATATTGTCAATATTACTTCATATTATTGCCACGGAGAGAAGCGACCCCAAATAATTTTTATATAACTTTTTTAAAATCCTTAAAAAACTTTTAATTGTTTAGATCGCAATTAGATGACGAAAGTTACTTCATGTAAAAATTCAGTGCACGGACTTCCACCTTATATTTCTGTGCATCTGGCTTTTTAGAAACATTTTATTGCTCTCATGTGTTTGAATGATCTATTTTTAATGAACGTATCTCGCTCATAATGTGCCACTGTTATACACAAATGTTCATTTCACATATTTTTTATGGGAATGCTGCCAGATATTCAGATGCTGTGTGTTATACATTTCGCATACGGTGTCACTGATTTTTCACCAAACTGTTTCCGATGATGGTTGACTTTATCATGAAACTAGGTATCTTATTATTGTTATGTAATTGCGATATAGACAGTTAAAAGGTTTTTTAATAATTTAAAAAATTATATATAAAAATATTGTCATTATGGTCTGTTTAGTCGCTGCTTTTAATCTGAATTAAAAACAATGTACCGAAGATCTAACATTGTTTTGTGTAACAAAAAACTGTCAACAGTGTATTTTAAAATGGCCTAGTGCCGAAACAGTGCAATAGTGCACAAATAAAATATAAATTAAGAATTGCAGGCTGCATGAAGTCATTGAAAAAAACCATGACAACTGTGATGGGCCCGATTCCAAAGAAAATCTGAAATAAAAATCATGTTATTCAGCTGAACATTCCTTGCGCTTTAGCCAGACACGGTTAACAATTTCCATACGCTTAGTCAGTAGGGTTTCTTTACCGCCACTAATTAATTTTGTCTATCGCAAACAAGAAGATAATAAAACAACTGCTGAAGTAATGTTTTAGTTTAGCATGCCGCATACAACGACCAGGTCATTAAACACTGTGCAAAAACTCGCATTGGATAAATCCAATTGGGTAGGAAATCGACTATTTCCTTTGCAAAGGTAAGCAGCCTGGAAATCGACTTAATGGTTTGAGAGAATCCAAGGAAAAGCTAAATGTGAATGACCAGAAGAGAATTTGTATACCGCTCATTCCCAAAGTGCGTAAAGTGCCTTAACTGCAGTTTTCGTGCTGTTTCTTAACGTAGCACGGGAATGGTTAGTTCCTTTCTTTTCAAATCATCATCTATACTGTTCCCTGTACACGTCCTTTGAATTTGAAGAGGAGGCTAGAGACTTCCTGTATATGAAGAGCAGATTGTCACAGGAAAAGAATTCTTTAAATAAATTACCCCTGTTTGTTGTCAACCTATGACGAAAACTGTGTCAAACTGAAATAATTTTTTATGCTGTACAGTTGGAGTACACGAGTGCATGAAAATAAAACGAATTCCATCGGGAAACTGGTAACGGTGAAAATGGAAATAATTGGAAATACAATGCTACAGAGAAATGCTGACAATGAATTCAAGAAATAAAAGAAATAATGACATAATTAACAGTTTGAATCACTGGGGTGAGTGAGGAAAGACAAATACAATAACATTTCATTAACGGCGATAGTGTTTGTGTTCATGTAGCAACTGCATTTATTTCCGTACAATGTCCTTCACACATGCATGAATGTCTGAAGAAATAGGCATTGTCTTTGATAATTTGCAGCTGTGGAAATGATGTAACGAATTCAGAGTTTGTGAATGTATGTTAGTGTCAGCTACTTGTGGGAAATGAAAGTTTGTGTCAGACCTCGACTCAAACCCGGATTTCCCACTTGTCATTAGCTGTTGCTTTAACCAGTGGACGACAGTATATAAATGGAGATGCTGCATAAACAAAGGCACTGTCGCCATTAATGAAATAATCACGCATAGAGGGACTCAAATGACGATAAAAAATTAATGTTTGTCTTCCTACGCTTAGTTTCACGAATGTGCTAGCATTTCGATTGTGACTACGTGACATGTGAAGGTTTTAACGGCACTGGGTGTGTGTTCGGATAGCCTAAATTGTTAAGGCAGCCGCTCATTACAAGCGGGGAATCCGCATTCGAATCCCGGTCTGGCACAAATTTTCATTTGACACAAGTAGCTGATGCTAGTGCGTACACTGGTGTCCAAATTTAAAGCAACAAACATTAATTTTGGAAGGTTGCGTTTATTTTGCCACAAAACAGTACAAACAGGTGATAGCAAACAGCAAAGCAGGAACAATGTAAACAATACAGAACGTAAACAATTGCAACATTCGGAACAGCAGACGAGAAAGTTCTTCGTTTTTTCCAACTTAACAGATTAGCACACACATTCCGACAGTTGATTAATGTGCTCACTATGAGGAGTGACCAGCTGTGCAGCAACAGAGGCCTGACAACGATGGGAGCATGCTGTAATACCGTCATCAGCGCCATGTTGAGGCAACAACGCCCATTCTTCCGGTGGAGCTGCTCGAAAGTCTTGGAGAGTGGTTGCTGGGTGTTGACGTGCTACAACCCGTCTCCCTAGTGCATTCCAGACATGCTCTTTCTATTATTATTATTACTATTTACACGTCAAGTTCCGTAGGACTAAATTGAGGAGCAAATCTCCAAGGTCATGGAACGTGTCAGTACATGAACTTACAACATAAAAGTAATAACAGATAAAAATATAATGTTTATGAACCCGAAAAAGTTTAAGTAAACTCAAACAACAATACAACAAGAATCAGCTTACTTTTTCAAGGAACTCCTCGACAGAACAGAATGAGTGACCAATTACGAAACTCTTTACTTTCGATTTGAAAGCGCGTGGATTATTGCTAAGATTTTTGAATTCGAGTGATAGCTTATTGAAAATGGATGCAGCAGTATACTACACAGATTTCTGCACAATAGTTAAGGAAGTCCGATCCAAACGCAGGTTTGATTTCCGCCGAGTATTAACTGAGTGAAAGCTGCTTACTCTTGGGAAAAAGCTAATATTGTTAACAAGAAATGACAGAAAGGAATGTATATATTGAGAGACCAATGTCAAAATACCCAGACTCGTGAACAGGAGTCGACACGAGGTTCGTCGACTTACACCATTTATTGCCCTAACCGCCCATTCTGAGCCAAAGATATCCCTTTAGAATTGGAAGAGTTACCCCAGAATATAACACCATACGACATAAGCGAATGAAAATAAGCAAAGTAGCCTAATTTTCGTGTCGAACGATCACCCACTTCAGATACCGTTTAAATAGTAAAAAAGGCAGCATTAAGTCTTTGAACGAGTTCCTGCATGTGGGCTTCCCACGACAGTTTACTAACTATCTGAACACCTAGAAATTTTAACTGTTCATTTTCCTAATGATATGCTCATTCTGTGAAGTTAAAACGTCAGGTTTTGTTGAATTGTGTGTTAGAAACTGTAAAAACTGATTCTTACTGTGATTTAGCATTAGTTTATTTTCTACAAGCCATAAACTAAGTCATGAACTGCACTATTTGAAACTGAGCCAGTGTTGTACGCAACATCCTTTACTACCAAGCTAGTGTCATAAGCAAACAGAAATATTTTAGAGTTACCTGTAATACTAGAGGGCATATATCATTTATATAAATAAGGAACAGGAATGGCCCCAACACTGATCCCAGGGGCACCGCCCCCCACCCTCCCGCTTGACCATACCCCACTCAGACCCCAAATCATAGCCATTCTCAACATTGTGAATAATGACCTTCTGCTGTCTGTTGCTAAAGCAAGAGGTGAACCAATTGTGAGCTACTCCCCGTATTCCACAATGGTCCAACTCCTGGAGCAATATTTTGTGATCAACAAAATCGAACGCCTTAGTTAAATCAAAAATTATGCCTAGCGATCGAAACCTTTTTTTAACACATCCAGTACCTCACATAGAAAAGAGAATATAGCATTTTCAGTTGTTAAGCGGCTTCTAAAGCCGAACTGTACATTTGATAGCAAATCATGTGACATAAATTGATCAATTATCCTTACATACACAGCCTTTTCAATAACTTTAGCAAACACTCATGGCATAGAAAAAGGTCTAAAATTGTCTACATTATCCCTTCCTCCCTTTTTATAAAGCGGCTTTACTACAGAGTACTTTAATCGTCCAGGAAACTGGCCATTCCTAAAGAAAAAATTTAAAATATAGCTAAATACAGGGCTAACATGTGCAGCACAGTACTTTAATATTCTACTAGGCACCCCATCATAACCACGAGAGTCCTTAGTCTTCTGTGATTTAGTTATTGACTCAATCTCCGCCTTGTCTGTATCACAGAGGAGTATTTCAGACATCAATCTCAGAAAGCCATTTGCCAAGAGAATTATATGATTCCTTGTAGAAGCTAAATATTTACTTAATTTACCAGCAATGCTCAGAAAATGATTGTTAAATACTGTACATATATCTGATTTATCAGTAACAGAAATATTTTTACTGCTAACTGACTTTATATTGTCGACCTTGTGCTGCTGACCAGACACTTCCTTCTCAACTGACCATATGGTTTTAATTTTATCCTGTTAATTAGCTATTCTGTTTGCATACCACATACTCATTGCCTTCCTAATAACATTTTAAGCACCTTACAGTACTGTTTGTAATGGGCTACTGAAGCTCCTGGTTGCCTATTACTGCTAGTACCCCGTTTAGAACGTTCTAATGGAGAGCAGCTCTCAAAGACCACGTGAAACGTGTTAAGGAAAGCACTATATTTATCATCTGTGTTATCGGCACTATAAACATACAGCCACACTTGTTCCTTGACAAGGTTTAAAAACTCCATGTTGCTGTTGGGTTAACTTTCCTACATAGTTTATAATTACATGTGACATTTGAGTAAAAAAGCCTTGTAGTTTTAATATTTGTGAACCATGGTCTGAGAGGCCATTCAAGCTTTTACAAAAAGAATGCCCATCTAGTAATGAAGAATGAATAAAATTACTGTCTATGGCTGTGATACTGTTCCCCTGCATCATAGATGGAAAAAACACAATCTGCACTACATCATATGAATTTAGCAGATCTATCGACATCTTTTTTCTTGCACCGTCATACACAAAATTTATATTGAAGTCACCACATATAGCTAATTTTGGTACTTGCCACAAAGTGTATCAAGAACCCTCTCTACGTTGAGCAGAAATGCTCTGAAGCCAGAGTAAGGGGACCTATAAAAAACAATTAGAAGTCTAGTTTCATTAAATTCAACTGCCCCTGCACAACGTTCAAATATTTGTTCAGTGCAGTGTCGTGATACGTCTATAAATGTAATACCGTTTTTTACGTACATAGCTGCTCCCCCATCCCGCAAGGAACTCCTTGAAAAACAGCTAGTTAATCTGTATCCTGGTAAATGAAGCCTCTGAATTTTAAAATTATTTAAGTGGTGCCCCGACATTTCAGAATCAACATCTCTAAGCAGTTCACTAACTTTATCTGTAATACCTCTTATATTTTGATGAAATATGCTAATTCCTTCTCTACTTGGGAACATGACATCCTCTGAAGGTGTGCCCTTAGCTAGAGGGACTTCCTTAAAAGCAGGTATACCTATCAGCTGACTGCAATGTAAAACTGATAGAGGAGCAGGAGCGTAAGATCTGTGCCCTTCAGGTGCAGTTGAAAAACGCACAGGAGGAGCTAGATAGGATGAGGAGGGAGAAGGGGGTTGGGGAATGGGAGCTGGCTGTTGGCAAGAGATCTGCTAGGAGAAGAAGATTTTCAGATAGTTTTACTATTGGTGTTTACAATAGATATGACCAACTGTCAGAGTCTAGTGGAGAGGAATCTCTAGTAGCTGTAGATGTAGGAAGTATGCAGCAGACCTCAGTAGTTACTGTGCCTAGAACAGTTGCAAAGTCGAAGAGGAAGAAGAAGGTTCTGCTGTTAGGTAGTTCACATGGCAGAGGTGTAGGCCAGCAGTTGCAGGAAGTGCTGGGAAGTGAGTACCAGGTCACCAGCATTGTGAAGCCTAATGCAGGGTTGGCTCAGGTGACTGTTAACATAGGGGGGTTATGTAGGGATTTTACTAAAGAGGATCAGGTAGTGATTGTGGGTGGGGCTGGTAATAGTATTGGTAGGGATGGGGAGTATAACATAGATGGTGACCTGGAAAAGATAGCCACTCAGACTGGCAACACGAATGTGCATTTCGTGGAACTGTTTCAGCGTCACGATCGGCCTCATCTTAATACAGCCGTCAGGCGTAATAACATGAGACTTGGGGGTGCGCTGATGACAGAAAGCATGGGTCACATTTCAGTGGTGTCGGTGGAGTCTATCAGCAGGACGGGTTTCACTAGACACGGCCTGCACCTCAACAGGTATGGGAAGGGGAGGTTGGCAAAGCTTATAGGTGACAGCATAGGTGGGGTTGGTGGGATCACTCATGGGAAAATTCCTGCAGTAGTGTGTGTTAGAGCTGCACCTTTTTTAGATTGAAGTCAGCTGATAGGTATTCCTGCTTAAGGGAAGTCTCTCTAACAAGGGAATCACTTTTGACAAAGTTTAGGTATCCGAGTAATGAGGGAATTAGTATATTTCATCAAAATATACAAGGTATTAGGGATAAAGTTAGTGAACTGCTTATAGATGTTGACTCTGAAATTATTGGTATATCTGAACACTTCTTAAATAAGGAGATAATTCAGAGGCTTCCTTTACCAGGATACAGGTTGGCTGGCTGCTTTTCGAGGAGCTCTTTGCGGTGTGGGGGAGTAGCCATGTATGTGAAAAACGGCATCGCATTTGAGTCAATTGATGTTTCAAAGTACTGCACTGAAAAGGTGTTTGAATGTTGTGCAGGTGTGGTTAAATTTAACGGAGTTAAACTTGTAACTGTTGTTATTTATAGATCCCCAGACTCCGATTTCACAGCATTTTTGCTAAAGCTAGAGGAGGTTCTTGGTTCACTTTATAGGAAATACAAAAAGTTAGTTATATGTGGTGACTTCAATATTAATTGTATAAGTGATTGTGCAAGGAAGAGGATGCTGGTAGACCTCTTTAATTCATATAATCTTATGCAAACCGTATTCTTTCCAACGAGAGTGCAAGGGAACAGTAGAACAACCATAGACAACATTTTTGTTCATTCCTCATTACTAGAAGGGCATTCTGTTAGAAAAAAGGTGAATGGCCTTTCAGATCATGATGCGCAAATTTTAACTTTAAAAGATTTTTATGCTGCAACTCGTGTTAAATATAGTCATCAGCTGTTCAGGAAAGCTGATCCGGTTGCTGTAGAGACCTTTGTAAACCTTATAAAGGAACAAGAGTGGCAAGATGTTTATAGCGCTGAGACAGTAAACGATAAATATAATGCTTTTCTAAAGACCTTTCTCATGCTCTTTGAAAGTTGCTTTCCGTTACAACGTTTAAAACAAGGTACTAGCACAAACAGGCAGCCTGGGTGGCTGACTAGAGGGATAAGAATATCTTGTAGAACAAAGTGGCAATTATATCAAAACGTTAGAAACAGTCAAAATCTAAATGCAGCAGCCCATTACAAACAGTATTGTAAGGTGCTTAAAAATGTTATTAGGAAGGCAAAAAGTATGTGGTATGCAGATAGAATAGCTAAGTCTCAGGATAAAATTAAAACCATATGGTCAGTCGTAAAGGAAGTTGCTGGTCTGCAGAGACAGGTCGAGGATATAGAATCAGTGCGTAGTGGGAATGTCCGTGTTACTGATAAGTCGCATATATGTACAGTATTTAATAATCACTTTCTGAATATAGCAGGTGAACTAAATAGAAACCTAATTCCAACAGGGAATCATATAGCGCTCTTAGAAAAAAGTGTTCCGAGACTGTTACCTGAAATGCTCCTCCATGATACTGACAAGAGGGAGATTGAGTTAATAATTAAATCACTAAAGACCAAGAACTCTCATGGATATGACGGGGTATCTAGCAGAATACTGAAGTATTGTTCTATGTATGTTAGCCCAGTACTTAGCCATATCTGTAACTTTTCCTTTAGGAGTGGTCGGTTTCCTGATCGATTAAAATACTCGGTAGTGAAGCCACTTTATAAAAAGGGAGACATTGACAATGTTGACAATTTTAGACCTATTTCTATGCCATCGGTGTTTGCTAAAGTTATCGAGAAGGTTGTATATACAAGGTTACTGGAGCATTTAAATTCACATAATTTGCTGTCAAATGTTCAGTTTGGTTTTAGAAATGGTTTAACAACTGAAAATGCTATATTCTCTTTTCTCTGTGAGGTTTTCGACGGATTAAATAAAAGGTTGCGAACGCTAGGTGTTTTCTTTGATTTAACGAAGGCTTTTGACTGTGTTGACCACAAAATATTACTGCAGAAGTTGGACCATTATGGAGTAAGGGGAGTAGCTTACAATTGGTTCGCCTCTTACTTTAAGAACAGAAAGCAGAGGGTAATTCTCCGCAATATTGAGAGTGGTAGTGATGTTCAGTCCCAATGGGGCACTGTTAAGTGGGGCGTTCCCCAAGGGTCGGTGCTGGGGCCACTGCTGTTTCTTATTTATATAAATGATATGCCTTCTAGTATTACAGGTGATTCAAAAATATTTCTGTTTGCTGATGACACCAGCTTGATAGTGAAGGATCTTGTGTGTAATATTGAAACAGTAACAAATAATTTAGTTCATGAAATAAGTTCGTGGCTTGTGGAAAATAATTTGATGCTAAATCACAGTAAGACTCAGTTTTTACAGTTTCTAACTCACAATTCAACAAGAACTGACATTTTAATCAGACAGAATGGGCATGTTATAAGCGAGACGGAACAGTTCAAGTTCCTAGGCGTACGGATAGATAGTAAGCTGTTGTGGAAAGCCCATGTTCAGGATCTTGTTCAGAAACTAAATGCTGCTTTATTTACCATTAGAACAGTATCTGAAATAAGTGACACTTCAACACGAAAAGTAGTCTACTTCGCATATTTTCATACGCTTATGTCGTATGGTATTATTTTTTGGGGTAATTCTTCTGATTCAAAAAGGGTATTTTTGGCTCAAAAACGGGCTGTTCGAGCTATATGTGGTGTAAGTTCGAGAACCTCTTGTCGACCCCTATTCAAAAATCTGGGAATTCTGACATTGCCCTCACAGTATATATTTTCTTTAATGTCGTTTGTTGTTAGCAATATTAGCCTATTCCCAAGAGTTAGCAGCTTTCACTCAGTTAATACTAGGCAGAAATCAAATCTGCATGTAGAATGCAGTTCCTTGACTCTTGTGCAGAAAGGAGTGCAGTATTCTGCTGCATCCATTTTCAATAAGCTACCACAAGAACTCAAAAATCTTAGCAGTAGCCCAAACTCTTTTAAGTCTAAACTGAAGAGTTTCCTCATGGCTCACTCCTTCTATTCTGTCGAGGAGCTCCTGGAAGAGCTAAAAAATTAAGCAAATTCCAGTGTTACATTGTTGATTGTCTTCATTTAAACTTATGACTTGTCACCTGAATATGTTTTTTTTTTCTATATTTCATTTTATCTGTTTCTAATATCGTGTTATAATTTCATGTATTGACTCGTTCCATGACCATGGAGATTTCTCCTTAATTTGGTCCCACGGAACAATAAATAAATAAATAAAATAAAAAAAAATAAAAGGTGCATCTCTAACACCAACTACCACAACAATTTTTCCATGAGTGACACCATTATCACCAACTACTACACTGTCACCTACAAGCTTTGCCGGCCGGTGTGGCCAAGCGGTTCTAGGCGCTTTAGTCCGGAACCGCGCTGCTGCTACGGTCGCTGGTTAGAATTCTGCCTCGGGCATGGCTGTGTGTGATGTGCTTAGGTTAGTTAGGTTTAAGTAGTTCTAAGTCCATGGGACTGATGACCTCAGATGTTAAGTCCCATAGTGCTTAGAGTCCTGTGAACCATGTTTTGAATCATTTGAACCACAAGCTTTGCCAGCCTCCCCTTCTCATACTTACTGAAGTGCAGGCCATGCCTAGTAAAACCTGATCTGCTGATAGACCCAACTGGTACCACTGAAATGTGACCCATGCCCTCTGCCACCAGCGCCCTCTCCAGCCCCATACTAACGCGCCTAACAGCCGCATTAAGACGAGGCCGATCATGACGCTGAAACAGTTGCACGAAATGCATATTAGTGCCACCAGTTTCAGTAGTTTTCTACGGGATTCAAATCGGGAGGGCGAGCAGGCCACGCCATGTTCCGCTTCGAAGAAAACATCTATCACTCGTGCTCTATGAGATCGAGCATTGTCGTCTATCAGCAACAAGTCTGGGTGTACAGCACCTCAATACAACCGTACATGAGGTCCAAAGACCTCGTCACGGTACCTGACAATGATTAAACCGTTCCGATTCACCTGTACAGTTTCGAGGTGTTCGAGTGGTCAACGTAAACCCTGCCCATACCATTAGCGATCCTCCTCGATATCGGTCTCTTTCCGCAATGTTCGGGTCTCGAAATCGTGTTCCACATTCCCTTCAGATGCTAATCTGTCGAGAATCACTCTCCAGATAAAATCGGGACTCATCCGTGAGAAGAACATTGGCCCACTCTTCGGCTGTCCAGGCGGCATGTTGACGACTCCACTCTAGACGTTCCCTTCTGTGAAGACGAGTCAGAGGCACACAAACAGCAGGTCTCCGACAATAAAGGCTACTCCGACGAAGCCTTCTCTACACCGTTTGCCTCGATACAACGCGTCCAGTGGATGCTGCTAGGTCAGATGCCAGTTGCCGTGCAGTCCTAAGGCGGATCCGTCGTGCCCTAACAGCCAAATAACGGTCCCCTCTTCCTGATGTCACACGTGGTCGGCCCTGCCCTGGTCTTCGTGGTACAGTTTCGGTCTCTATACACTGTCGCCACATCGGGGAAACAACAGCACGATTCACGTTAAGCCATCGGCCCACATGATTTTGCGACTTTCCTCTATTCCATTCTTCCTGTGGTCCACCGTCGCAGAGAGTGTGGTGAGCGTCTTCTCTGTGCCATACTGCACCGTCTGTGACTGTGTACACAGCAGTTGTGGATGTGCTACTACCCAAAAAACACTACTCTGTTTGGTTGTTGTCCTGACGTCATCGTTGGCGTGGTTTTCCGTTGACCGAAATGCCATCTTCCGTTCAGAACACGATCTCACGGACATCTGTTTGCTGATTGTATGATTATATTGTGGATGAGACACAGGACGGGGAAATAGCGGTTTGTTGCTTTAATTCTGAATAACAGTGTATGTGAGTCCGTTTCACAATATCATTTAGCAGAAGTGGAGAACTAGGTGAGGATATGTTGTAAGGTGTCCAGAAATTATTTTGTGCTGGGAGAAGTTGCACGGAGAGTGAATGTTCAAGAAATTTATTTATTGCTGCTCATAAGTGGCACAACGTGACTAGAAGAAGGGATCGGTTGGTAGGACACATTCTGAGGCATCAAGGGATTACCAATTTAGTATTGGAGGGCAGCGTGGAGGGTAAAAATCGTAGAGGGAGACCAAGAGATGGCTACACTAAACAGATTCAGAAGGATGTAGGTTGCAGTAGGTACTGGGAGATGAAGATGTTTGCACAGGATAGAGTACCTTGGAGAGGTGCATCAAATCAGTCTCAGGACTGAAGACCACAACAACAACAACAAACTAAACTTGCAGCATCATCATATAATGCAGGTTGTACGTCACTAATTGTGATTGTACAAAATATTAAAGTATGCATTCATACAATCATTATTCGGTGTTGAATAAGTTTGCTACAGCTAGAAGAATCAATCCTAAGAAACCACCTCCTAACCGCTTAAAACTAAATATCAAAATTAAGTCACTTTGAGTAGACATGCAATTTTAGATAGAAATTATACCTGGTATTGCTGGAGCAACTGGTGCTTCGCCACTCAAACTCTGTAATCAACCTTTCAAGAAAGCTAAGCATAAGCCATGCTGGCTCTTAACGATGTTGCACCTGACTACGCTCTTTGACCGTTACCCAGCAACGGTTCGCCCGTGGAGCCTTACAGGGCGTGTGAATCGACACCCGGGCCTTTGACAGGCGTACTGGGCTCACGAAGAGGAGTCTCTGTTTGGCGGCCAAGAAAGAAGCTTCCGGCTGTCAAGAGGAGCTTGGAGTCCGTTCCGAGAGGACAAGCTGAGCGGGCGCTTTAGAGCACCGCTGGCAAAGTGGCCGAGTGGTGGCTATGCGAGCGTGCAGGCGGGAGGCGAAGTGGGTGGCTGTATCGAACGATGAAACCGTGGGGTCATGGGGCGTGGCAGAAGGAAGGTTGATGAACCAGTTACCACTTGTTGTGGCCCCTGTTCAACCAAAAGAACTGAAGTTGGTGAGTACGTTACAGAACATTCCTGTTGCTGGGAGCTTGCGCTGGACAGCCGAAGTGACAAAAGTCATGGGAGACCTCTTAATATCGTGTTGGATCTCCTTTTGCCCGGTTTAGTGCAGCAACTGTGCGTCGCATAGAGTCTACAAGTCGTTGGAAGTCCCCTGTACAAACATTCAGCCATGCTGCCTCTGTAGCCAACCACAATTGTGAACGTGTTGCCGGTGCTGGATTTTGTGCACGAACTGACCTCTCCATTATGTCCCACAAATATTCTGTAGGGTTTATGTCAGGCGATCAGGGTGGCAAATCATTCGCTCACATTGTACAGAATGCCCTTCAAACCGATCACGAACAATTGTGGCCTGCCGACATGGCGCATTGTCATCCATAAAAATTCCATCAATGTTTGGGAACATTCTGTGGTGAACGTGTGGGTGCTATTCTGTCATTCTGCGCAACGAATTAATCTGAGATGTACCCTTTACCCTGTGGCTCCTGCAAGATGCAGTTTCCACCCCCACACTACTACAGAAGTCAGACAGACGCTCCTAACGTTCTAAAGAGAAATGCCTGAAAAACTTTCAGCAATAAATATCTTCTGGAGTCGTCCGCTGTAAGGAAATGACACAAAAATTCACAAAATTTCTTATGTAACTAGTGGGATACTTGGGTACTGGCGTAGTGCTAGTTAGTGTAAGAAAAACATGAAACTAACGAAAATTATTGTTTTTTTTTTTGGAAAAACTTCTGAGAAGTCACAATGGCACTTTTACTTATGAACTGAACAAGTTATTTCCGGGTTCTTTTCGGAATGTGAAGTTACCTTTTAAGGATAGGATTCGCTAATGAAGTTTCTATAGAGAGTTTAAGATTGTTATTGGCTTGGCAGAATGGCTGAGAGCTGCACCTACTCAACTTGAATAATTATCTGTTAGAATGTTGCTAGGTACGGCCGAGGCTGTAGCGTGTGAAATGCAGTGAAGTGTGCTGTTGTGGAGGAAATATGGGGCTCACAAGAGCTGTAGCGCACAATACTGTTAAGCTACGATGACTGCTGTCTGCGCCGCTCGCTGCTGACAAATAAGAAAACTCTCGTTCTATCTGGATTGACCTTCGCCAATCAAACTTTCCCTACGCCTTGATGAAGTCAAGGGCTCCTATTCGCCCCTAGTCTAACTATTGGCGTGGTACACCGGTCCACCGCGATGCCACTCAAAAATTCGCTCGCAGGCGTTTAACTATAACTCTGTCCGTTCACACCGCACAATAAGTGTGGCGGCCAACACAGTGAACAACTCTTAATCGCAAAGACTCAATATAGAGTCGCACTCCGATTCGCTCTCGACAGAGGTGCTCTCCGCCGGCCGCTGGTGGCCGAGCGGTTCTGGCGCTACAGTCTGGAACCGCGCGACCGCCACGCTCGCAGGTTCGAATCCTGCCTCGGGCATGGATGTGTGTGTCGTCCTTAGGTTAGTTAGGTTTAAGTAATTCTAAGTTCTAGGGGACTTATGACCCCAGCAGTTGAGTCCCATAGTGCTCAGAGCCATTTGAACCATTTAGAGGTGCTCTCCCAGAGAGGAGAGACTTGTTCCTCGCTCTTTGAGTACACATACGAGCGCACACGCTCTCGTTACGTGTTCTCGCTCCAAGAGCGACAACGGAACGGCCCCTCTCCATGCCAGACGTGAAGGGGTATATCTTTCGGTCTCTTCCATTACTCATTCAACTCAAGGCGTCAGGAATATCGTCTGCCACTCAGCATTGCTCTTCTAAAACGGAAGAATGACGTTTCGTTTAAGGTGACCGATCCGGAAATCTGTAGCATCGGCGTTTGGCGTTTGCTGTCTCCCTGTGAAAAGTCTGAAACTGCGTGCTATGTTTGTAAAGAATGCGTAGGCTGGGCGTTCCTACACAATGTAGCGGAATTTGCTTTTAAGCCGAACACAGGGTTCTTCTCCCTTTCACTCGGGCAAACGCTGTCTGCTCTACTGGCGGTCGCTGGCCGACGTAGATGGGTTGACTCGTCCTCTGAAGGGACCGGCCTCCTGGCGTGCAGTTCGCCTCTCCCGAACTAAAAGCTTTGGTGACCGTCGTGTCTTGACTGTGTGTGTGTACACCAGCCTCGAGTATTTCAACCTCGGAGCGCACTTGCGATTTACTTGTTACTTGCATATCGTTTACATGAATTCATACAATATTGACTTTATCTTATTGAGTTTGCGTTCGAATGAAGCGTCTTGATGTGCGGGATATGACTGTGAGGGCGGAATATGTAAGCAATGAAGGTCAGGAGACCACGACGTCTTAGAACATGAAGTCCACGAATGGCCGCAAATGGTCTGCAAGTAGCTAAACATCCAGAGGATCCGTCCATTCCACACAAACACAGCCACATTATGGAGCCACACCAGCTTCCACAGTGCCTTGTTGACAATTTGGATCAATGGCTTCGTGGGGTCCGCGCCACACTTGCACCCTAACACCAATTCTTATCAGCTGAAATCAGGACTGATCAGAGCAAGTCTCCAACCGATATGATCAAGAGTCCTGGAGAGGCGTTGCAGGCGATGTCGTGCTGCTAGCAAAGGCAGTCGCGTCGCTAGTCTGCTGCCATAGCCCATTAACGCCAAATGTCGCCACACAGTCCTAACTGAAACACTCGTCGTACGCCCCGCATTGATTTCTGCCGTTATGCTTGTCTGTTAGCACTGACAACTCTACGCAAATACCGCTGCTCTCGGTCGTTTAGTGAAGGTCGTCGGCCACTGCGTTGTCTGAGGTGAGAGGTAACGCCCGAAATCTGGCACTTTCGGCACACTCTTGACGCTATGGATAGCGGAATACTGAACTCTCTAACGATTTCCGAAATCGGATGTCCCCTGCGTCTAGCTCAAACTACTGTTCCGCTTTCAAAGTCTGTTTGTTCCCGTCGTGCGGCTAAATCACGTCGGTAATCTTTTCACACGAATCATCTGAGTGCAAATGACAACTCCGCCAATGCGCTGCCCTTTTATATCTTGTATATGCGATACTACCGCCGTCTGTATACAGGGTGTTTGGGGAGGAAAGGTCAATATTTTAAACAGTGCTAGTATAAGTAATTCTGAACAAAAATTTTATATGAACATAGGTCCGCAAATGCTTTGTTAGGGAGGTATAGGTATTGAAACGAACTTTAAATCTGCAAAATTGAAGCGCAATAGCCGTGCGGTTCCAGGCGCTTGAGTCTGGAACCGCGTGACCGCTACGGTCGCAGGTTCGAATCCTGCCTCGGGCATGGATGTGTGTGTGATGTCCTTAGGTTAGTTAGGTTTAAGTAGTTCTAAGTTCTAGGGGACTGATGACCACACATGTTAAGTCCCATAGTGCTCAGAGCCATTTGAACCATTTTTGAAGCGCAGTACAACTGGACCGTAACGTGATTTTCTTGAAAACAATGCACGGGCACATGCCATGTTTACGCTACGCAAGCTACCACGTTTTATGGTCATGTGACGTAGGTAGTACGTAGTACAATGACCCGTTGCTTGCGCAGTTGTGCTGTGTAAGCAGCATCGTGTAGCGTACCGGCGACGGATCGGTTAGCTGTGTGGTGTATGCTGTTAACTGTGTTCGTACAAGCACTGCTAACAGTGCCACACGTCTACAGTAATGAGGAATATACAGGCACGGTGTATGTTTATGGCTTCTGCGACGGTAGTGCTACCGCTGCGAGAGAAGAATACCACGGGCGCTTTCCGACTCGACGATTACCTGATTGCAGGGTGTTTAGCGAAGTGTTTACCACTTTGCGTGCAACAGGCTCTCTTGCAAGTAGACATTTTTCGTCCGAGCGTGCACGTCAACAAACTTTGCAAGAACAGGAAGAAATTATCGCAAGTGTTGAGCGAAGTCCCAGTACGAGCATATGAAGAATGTCCCTGCGTATGAATGTCCCACAGACACGCGTATGGGAAACTTTACATGCGGAAAACAGGTATCCATTTCACATGCAGCGAGTCCAAAATCTCCACGCTGGCGACAATGGCCAACGACTTCAATTCTGCCACTGGCTAATTGAGAATAGTCATTTGCTTCCACACATACTATTCACTGACGAAGCCCACTTTTCACGACATGGAATAAACAACACACGCAATAATCATCGACGGTCATGGGAAAATACACACGCTTCAGTGGATAATTTCCAAGTTCATTTTGCCATAAATGTTTGGTGCGTCATGATCAGTAACCTTTTGATAGCTCCATTTTTTGTCAATCAGCGATTGACGGTAGAGAGGTATCTGCATTTTTTTGGAAAATTCATTTGTGGATCTACTGGAAGACGATCCTTTAGCCAAGTGAACCGGAATGTCCTTTCAGCACGACGGTGCCCCTCCATATGTTACCTTACGTGTGAGGGAGCTTTTGAACCACACCCACCCTAATCGCTGGATTGGCCGCGGCGGTGCTATTAACTGGCCTCCAAGATCACCCGACCTTACACCTTTAGATTTCTGTTTATGGGGTTAGATTAAATCAGAGGTGCACAAAGTGAAGGTAAACACACGAGATGAACTGCTTCGTTGCATCGTGGACGCTGCTGAATTGATTAGCAATCAACCACAGGCAACTGAACAAGCAACACAACATGTTAGCGCTAGAGTGCAAAAGTGCATTGTCGTTCATGTTGGGGTATTCGAACTTGTTCTGCGAACTGTACAACAACTGTACGATAAGTGTTAAAGCCGTTTGTTAAAGACGTGGTAGGTCTTTTTCAACTGAACACATGTAACATGCATGTTATAATGCAATATGTACTAAATGCAAAGTAAGTAAACATTACATAAAATGTGTAACGTAACGGTACTTCTCTGTAACATTGTTTTCAAGAAAATCACGTTACGGTCCAGCTGTATCGCGTATACCTTCATGTTGTGCTCATCAGTTTCGCAGAATTAGAGTTCCTTTCAATACCCATACCTCCCTAACGAAGCATTTGCGGACCTATGTTCATACAACATTTTTTGTTCATAATTACTTATATTATCACTGCGTAAAATACTGACCTTTCCTCCCCAGACACCCTGTGTGTGCATATCGCTATGCCATCACTTGTGTCACTTCACTGTATAGTCCAGTCTCTTTAGTGTCACTTGCCGGAACATCACTTCCTATTGGCCTGCAGTCGCTTTCTTACACACTGTTTGTTATTGGCGCTAACAGACTTGGAAACAGTTGATTATTCAGTGTTCAGTGTTAAATTGCTCCCATTAGTTAATATGTTCCTGGTTTCCTGGGTCGAACTTTAATATTGGTGTCCGCAGCTCGTGGTCGTGCGGTAGCGTTCTCGCTTCCCGCGCCCGGGTTCCCGGGTTCGATTCCCGGCGGGGTCAGGGATTTTCTCTGCCTCGTGATGACTGGGTGTTGTGTAATGTCCTTAGGTTAGTTAGGTTTAAGTAGTTCTAAGTTCTAGGGGACTGATGACCATAGATGTTAAGTCCCATAGTGGTCAGAGCCATTAAATATTGGTTGCCCTAGGTTTAAATTGACCATTTATTCATTTGGGTACCGAGGCGTATGGGGAGAATAGCTTTGAATGATACAGCTGGTATGAACTTGCTTGGTGAGTGCGTGCAGTTTTAAGATTTTTAATATCTGAGTATTGTAACTCGTTCTAATCGATGCTGTACCCTTCGCTTGAGTCTGTTCGGTTAGGCTTCCACCATCAGCACTGTTTCCTGCGAGTTTCAGCCTAGCTATGTTTACAGACTTTGTTGTTGGTTTATTATTCAAGAGTCAATAGTTATTGGCATTAGATGCAGGCACTATTGTTTTAATTATGATCATTATTATTTGTAGGCTTTAAATTTTTTTAGCATTGTGAGAGGTTATTTTAACTACACGAGGGTTGGAACTTTAGTAGTGGCAACTATCTATTTACAGTTCGTACAAAGTAGATACGTGTCTCAGAGTTTTACTGACTTTCAAAGTAGTCACCAGCACTATGTACAACCCTTTGCCAGCGACGTGGAAGTCGTAGGATACTCTTGGCTGCGCCAGTTGTGTTGACAGTTCGAGCGGCGCGGTCTATTGCCCGACGAATCTGTAGCAGTTCTGAAGCGAATGCCGTGAAGTGTTTTCTTCAGTTTAGAAATCGAGTTGAACTTACGAGGGCTTAAGTCAGGGGAGCGCAGTAGGGGGTATAGCACTTAGCAGCCCCATCAGTCAAACAAATCAGCAACAGCTTGCACTGTAAGTGCTTGAGCA
This sequence comes from Schistocerca nitens, assembly GCF_023898315.1. Lineage (NCBI taxonomy): Eukaryota > Metazoa > Arthropoda > Insecta > Orthoptera > Acrididae > Schistocerca > Schistocerca nitens. The sequence continues at coordinate 7,421,703 of NC_064619.1, read as the reverse complement.
GTGTTCTGCAAAATTATGGTTAGGTCCTGCAGAAAGTGTCATCACTTCTGTCTCTAAGCAGGTCGTAGTTTGTGTTCCAAAAATGAACAGCACTGTCCCAACGACGTTGATTTGCGGCCTAGCCCTTCCACTCCGCAAGCACCCAGCTCACTGCTACTCGCTGTAACTATATTCTAGATTACTACAATCAGAGTTCTGTGTCCAGTGTGCCTTTACCGAGTCCACTGGAAGTGTTTTTGGAAAGAAATTATTTTCCTTCTCTGAGCATGATATGACCACCGTGTCAGCAGGAAAATTTTCCAAGTATCACACCGTTGGCTGTACAGTCTACACCCTCAGGGTAGCGCTGTGCCAGCATTCAACACCGCATCCACGCCAGACTCCTCCGAAGCCATTCCTCGTGGAATGACCCGGGAGCCCACCGCACCTCATGTCCACCCCCCCCCCCAGTTGTTGTTGTTTGTTGTTGTGGTCTTCAGTCCTGAGACTGGTTTGTTGCACCTCTCCATGCTACTCTATCCTGTGCAAGCTTCTTCATCTCCCAATACCTAATGCAACCTACATCCTTTGAATCTGTTTAGTGTATTCATCTCTTGGTCTCCCTCTACGATTTTTACCCTCCACGCTACCCTCCAATACTAAATTGGCGATCCCTTGATGCCAAGGAACATGCCCTACCAAACAATCCCTTCTTCAAGTTGTGCCGCCAATTTCTCTTCTCTTCAATTCTGTTCAATACCTCCTGATTAGTTATGTGATCTACCCATCCAATCTTCAGCATTCTTCTGTAGAACCACATCTCGAAAGCTTCTATTCTCTACTTGTCTAAACTATTTATCGTCCACTTTTCACTTCCATACATGGCTACACGCCATACAAATACTTTCAGAAATGACTTTCTGACACTTAACTCTATACTTGATGTTAACAAATTTCTCTCCTTCAGAAACACTTTCCTTGCCATTGCCAGCCCACATTTTATATCCTCTCTACTTCGACCATCATCAGTTATATTGCTCCCCAAATAGCAAAACTCATTTACTACTTTAAGCGTCTCATTTGCTAATCTAATTCCCGCAGCAACACTCGATTTAATTCTACTACATTCCATTATCGTCGTTTTGCTTCTGTCGATGTTCATTTATATCCTTCTTTCAAGACACTGTCCATTCCATTCAGCTGTTCTTCCAGGTCCTTTGCTGTCTCTGACAGAATTACAATGTCATCGGCGAACCTCAAAGTTTTTCTTTTTTTATTCCTTCCCCCTCAGTTATACTCAGAAAAAAGGGGATTGTCTCCTACAAGGAACGCAAGTCCCCGACATTCGATGAAGAAAAACTGGAGAGATAGTCCTGACAGAGAACAGAAAGCTTCATCATACGTCAAACAACTCACGGTAAGCTACCGTAACATTTCTCTGTGGCTGTTGCAACAGTATACACTGTTCCCTTTGTCTTCTGTGTTTAAACGAGGCTCATTCTGACCTTACATAAGGAGGCAAAGTCAGCGCCTGTATGTACTTTTAGGTTTTATGAGATTAATGACGTGCAAGTAATGTCATATATCTGAGTGCGTTAGCTTAAGCAAGGCTGCCTTGTAAGAACTGGAGCAGCTCTTCTGAACAATAGTGTTCAGCCGCCCTGAGAACAGGTGTAGGTGAGTGCTTCACACTCTCGGAAACAAGAAAAATGTATTCCTCAACACCTTCACAAACTCATAACCGAGGACAATTGAAAGAAAGCTCCCTTCAAGTTGCCTGAAGCCTTTAAGTGGCGTTGCACAACATACGGTCGTGACCGAGATCGGTACATAGCAGTATTGTGCAGATGCCTGAACGAGAATTAACCGGTTCAGGGGCTGCAGAGGAAAAATTCTTATCTTCAGTATGTGCTCATCAAGGAAAAGAAAGGTGGTGACGTGCATCCTAACACCAATGAACTACTTGATCTCTTACACACTTCCTGGTGAGAACTGGGAAGGCTAATCTAAATGGAAAAAATATTACAGATTCTGCATCAGTTGTAACACATTTATTTACATTACGCTTTTCCCCGGTAACATCAATACCGTCAGCCGAAAAGCACGTAGCACAATTATGTTCTTAATGGAAAGCACTTGAGTTTTCTTGTAGTAGCCTATGATGTGGCCAGGAGGTTATGTCTTGCTTGTAGGAAGCGTGCTTGTTTGATATTCGTTCTTTATCTTTTACTCCTTGTAAAGAAAACAGTGAATGAAAACCAGAAAATACTGATTACAGCCCTTCCGGCGAATGAAATCGACTTCATTCTGTTTGGTGAAGTACTGCACAACCTCTCTTTCTTAGCAACGAATCGGTGCACAGAATCAGTTTGACTATTGGTAAAACTGCAAAACATTAGTGAGAAATCAGTTTTCTGTTTTTTATTTTTGTCTTTTACATTTATTCCCGCGCAGCGTTCAACAAATCGACACTCATCTTGCACGGCGTAAGTTACATATATTTGATATTTCGTATATATTTTACAGACGATCGTCCAATACTTTATTGTACACTTATTCGATGTCTTCATCAGTGAATTGAGTTTTGGATATTCCTTTATACGTGTCATCTACAGGACAAGTACGACCCTGTTTGAATTCATTTGCCCAATTGTTAACCGTTGAAAATCAACGAGCAGATTCCTGAACCTCCACTTTCTACAGGTGAGAGTACTTTCACGATTACAGGTCCGAAACACAGAGTTTTCTAACGGCATGGCATAGCAGTTAACCATTAAACCAGAGACACAAAACATGACTGCTTCGAAGTTCAACATGGACAAAACATGCTGCAAATCAAGTTGGAATTTGACTTATTTATTACTCATTATTCAACTCTTCCATCGCAAAAGTTAAATACAGGAAAAATGAGAATTCTTCAGGATTTTCAGCGTGTACAGGATCAGTTACATGTAATACACTGAAGAGCCAAAGAAACTGGTACATCTGCCGCAACACGACGTTGCACGGACTCGACTGATGATGTCTGAAGCAGTGCTGGAGGGAATTGACACCATGGGTCCTGCAAGGCTGCCCATAAATCCGTAAGAGTAATGCTCAGTAATGTTCATGTCTGGGGAGTTTTGTGGCCAGTGGAAGTGTTTAAACTCAGAAGAGCGATCCTGGAGCCACTCTGTAGCAATTCTGGACGTGTGAGGTGTCGCATTGCCGTGCTGCAATTGCGCAAGTCCGTCGGGATGCACAATGGACATGAATGGATGCAGGTGATCAGACAGGAGGCGTACGTACGTGTCACCTGTCAGAGTCGTATCAGGGGTCCCATATCACTCCAATTCTACACGCCCCACACCATTACAGAGCCTCCACCAGCATGAACAGTACCCTGCTGACATGCAGGGTCCATGGATTCATGAGGTAGTATCCACACCTGTACACGTCCATCCGCTCGATACAGTTTGAAATGAGACTCGTCCGACCAGGCAACATGTTTCCAGTCATCAACAGTCGATGTCGGTACTGACAGAACCAGGCGAGGCGTAAAGCTTTGTATCGTGCAGTCAGCAAGTGTACGCGAGTGGGCCTTCGGCTCCGAAAGCACATGTCAATGATTGTTCGTTGAATGGTTCGCACGCCGACCCTAATTGAAGGTCGAGCATTGAAACCAGCAGCAATCTGCGGAAAGGCTGCATTTCCGTCACGTTGAGTGATTCTCTTCAGTCGTCGTTGGTCCCGTTTCTGCAGGAATATATTTTCCGGCCGCAGCGATGTCGGAGATTTGATGTTTTACTAGATTACTGATATTCATGGTACACTTGTGAAATGGTCGAACGGGAAAATCGCCACTTTATCGCTACCTCGGAGATGCCGTGTCCCTTCGCTTTTACGCCGACTATAACACAACGTTCAAACTCACTTAAATCTTGATAACCTGCCATTGTAGCAGCAGTAACCGATCTAACAACTACACCAGACACTTGTCTTATAGGCGTTGCCGATCGCAGCACCGTATTCTGCCTGTTTACATATCTCTGTATTTGAATAGGCTCGCTTATACCAGTTTCTTTTGTGTTTCAGTGAATACCGAAGAGTGATAGTGTGTGAGATGCAGAGAGGCATACTCTATCTGATCGAAGTATACGGGCTCCTATTAGTAGACGTTAATATGGCGTTTGCCCACCCTTCGCCCTTGTGATGGTTTGGACTTTGTCACTGGACTCGCATTCGGGGGGATGGCGGTTTAAAATCCGTGTCCAGCCATCTAGATTAAGGTTTTTCCTGACTTCAGTAAACCATTCCAGGTATATGCCGAGATGTTTCCTCTGAAAGGGCACGACAGCCTTCCTTCCCCATCCTTGAAACATTCTGAGCGTGTACTCTATCTCTAAAGACTCGATGTCGACGGGACGTTAAACCCTGATCTCCCTTCCTTCCTTCGAACTCTGCTGGGGATACTTTCAATTTGGTGTCTGGTTGTCTGTGGGAGAATAGCAGCACATACTACCTCGAAAGCCGAAAGTAGAGGGTTTTTATTATTTATTTATCGTATGGCATTTAAGTAGATTTCAGTATTGTATCACGTTATTCTACATTACATAACGTTACATATATTCACAGAAAAACATCTAGTCCTTGTATATATTCAGTGGATTTTTGCGATGCCATGAGGTATTCGTTAAAGTCCCCACTGAACGTTCTGCCACTGAATTCTTCTCTGATGTGTTGGATGGTCTGCTTAGGCGCGTCGCAGTCACATGCTGGCGAAGACAGCAGTCCCCATTTGAAGAGTGAGTCAGCACATCTTCCATGCCCAGTTCTTCGTCGGTTCAGAGTTGGTCGAATCTTGCGGGGCTGATCAAACCCAAGAACTGCCTCAGTAATACAAGGTATTAGGTGGCAAGTTGTTGGGGCATTTTGGCGCCATTCTCTTCTCCAAGAGTTGACGTCAGCCCCAGTGAGGTTGTCGAGAGCAAGAGGAGGATGTCTTGAACGAAGCCTCTTGAAACGCAGATCAGGTATATCGATGTGTACCGGTAGTTCAGGGTTTGCTTCGATCTTGTTGTATTCCCTGACCAAGGCTGCTTCTCGTCGCATTTTTGGGGGTGGTATATGACTCAGGACAGGTAGCCATATGTTAGGTGTAGACCTAACGGTTCCTGAAATAATGCGCATGGTGTCGTTAAGTTCAACTTCGATTTTGTTCATATGGCTATTGTTTAGCCATGCTGGTTCACAGTACTCCACCGCAGAGTATACCAGGTTCAGTGCAGACGTCCTCGGAGTTGTTGCCCTTGATCCCCCGGTGGTTCCGCAGAGTTTATGGATGAGGTTGTTTCTTGTTCTCACCTTGGCAGCTGTTTTTGTAAGGTGTGATTTAAATGACAAGGTTCTGTTTGACGTGACCTCTAGGTACCTTGGCTCCTTATTGTGGCCGAGGCGTGTGTCGTCAAAGTATACTTCTAGACCTGTGTCGGCTTCTTTGTTATTGAGAAGGATTCAAGCTACTTCTGTCTTCGTGGCATTAGCCCTAAGTCTCCATTTACGGAAGTGTGCTGCCAGTGAAGACAGATCGGATGTCAGGATTTCTTCCATTGTCTCAATATCGGTGTGCCTTGTTGCAATCGCCCAGTCATCAGCGTAACCAAACTTCATACAGGCTGTTTCTGGCATGTCAGCAATGTATAGGCTGAAAAGCAGCGGGGCTAATACCGAAGCTTGAGGTAGGCTATTTTGAAGGAATTTCTGGCTACTGACTTTGTTTCTCACGATGACCTGTAATCCTCTGTTACCAATCATGTTACCAATAAGCTTTGTCACTTTCTGACAGGAAATTATTTTCATCAGTTTATAGAGTAGGACTTGTCTCCATACGGTATCATAGGCTGCTGACAATTTTTTTTAAATTTCTTTTGGAGTCCTACTTCAATGTGTGTTGTAAGGGCCAGGACGGTCTGCATAGCTTCGGTTGGGACGAAAGCCGGCTTGTTCTACTGGGGTGGCTGTGAGTATTGTCTGACCGATCCTGTTAAGTAGTACTCGTTCCAGACGCTTGTAAAGCACGCTAAGTAGTGCTGTGGGCCGGTAGTTTTGCGGAAGATTTTCCGGTTTACCTGGCTTTAGGAGGGCTATTATCTTAGCACGTTTAAGGGGCTCAGGAACGCCCTATACTTGCAATGTTAAAATAACGCTTATAAATTACATCTTTCCTCACAAAGTATTTGAGGTAGGAAGTTGAACTTTTTACAGATTATTTATTGGAATATGGGCTACAACTTAACACAGGGATTTTACAAAATTTTAGTTCAGTTATTAAAGATGATTTTTTTCAATTGTAATGAAAATTCACAACATTTTTTTGCAATTTTTTATTTATATATTCAAAAATATATAGTTTTTTGGAAAAAGGCTGTGTTAAATTATGCAGAAGGTACTGTGTAACATTTACTGAAAGTTTGAAACAAATATGTTAGGAAGATCCTTAGAAAACATGTAATTAGTATGAGAAAATAAAAGTTTTGGGAATCGAGCGACAAAGATTGGATTAACTTTTTAGTGCATTCCAGGTCCATAGGATGGATTATCTTCATCCTCTGCAAATTCCTCCTCCAGCTTCCTCTCGTTCCTCCTCCTGTTTACTCTTGCTTGTACACTCCTGGAAATGGAAAAAAGAACACATTGACACCGGTGTGTCAGACCCACCATACTTGCTCCGGACACTGCGAGAGGGCTGTACAAGCAATGATCACACGCACGGCACAGCGGACACACCAGGAACCGCGGTGTTGGTCGTCGAATGGCGCTAGCTGCGCAGCATTTGTGCACCGCCGCCGTCAGTGTCAGCCAGTTTGCCGTGGCATACGGAGCTCCATCGCAGTCTTTAACACTGGTAGCATGCCGCGACAGCGTGGACGTGAACCGTATGTGCAGTTGACGGACTTTGACCGAGGGCGTATAGTGGGCATGCGGGAGGCCGGGTGGACGTACCGCCGAATTGCTCAACACGTGGGGCGTGAGGTCTCCACAGTACATCGATGTTGTCGCCAGTGGTCGGCGGAAGGTGCACGTGCCCGTCGACCTGGGACCGGACCGCAGCGACGCACGGATGCACGCCAAGACCGTAGGATCCTACGCAGTGCCGTAGGGGACCGCACCGCCACTTCCCAGCAAATTAGGGACACTGTTGCTCCTGGGGTATCGGCGAGGACCATTCGCAACCGTCTCCATGAAGCTGGGCTACGGTCCCGCACACCGTTAGGCCGTCTTCCGCTCACGCCCCAACATCGTGCAGCCCGCCTCCAGTGGTGTCGCGACAGGCGTGAATGGAGGGACGAGTGGAGACGTGTCGTCTTCAGCGATGAGAGTCGCTTCTGCCTTGGTGCCAATGATGGTCGTATGCGTGTTTGGCGCCGTGCAGGTGAGCGCCACAATCAGGACTGCATACGACCGAGGCACAAAGGGCCAACACCCGGCATCATGGTGTGGGGAGCGATCTCCTACACTGGCCGTACACCACTGGTGATCGTCGAGGGGACACTGAATAGTGCACGGTACATCCAAACCGTCATCGAACCCATCGTTCTACCATTCCTAGACCGGCAAGGGAACTTGCTGTTCCAACAGGACAATGCACGTCCGCGTGTATCCCGTGCCACCCAACGTGCTCTAGAAGGTGTAAGTCAACTACCCTGGCCAGCAAGCTCTCCGGATCTGTCCCCCATTGAGCATGTTTGGGACTGGATGAAGCGTCGTCTCACGCGGTCTGCACGTCCAGCACGAACGCTGGTCCAACTGAGGCGCCAGGTGGAAATGGCATGGCAAGCCGTTCCACAGGATTACATCCAGCATCTCTACGATCGTCTCCATGGGAGAATAGCAGCCTGCATTGCTGCGAAAGGTGGATATACACTGTACTAGTGCCGCCATTGTGCATGCTCTGTTGCCTGTGTCTATGTGCCTGTGGTTCTGTCAGTGTGATCATGTGATGTATCTGACCCCAGGAATGTGTCAATAAAGTTTCCCCTTCCTGGGACAATGAATTCACGGTGTTCTTATTTCAATTTCCAGGAGTGTATTTCTAGACTCTTTACAGCCCTGTCTGCAGCCCGAAGGCGTTCCTTGTCTAAAGCAAGCATCGCTCGTACCATGTTACAACCTATCTTCATTCCCATATTTCTAAATACCTTGCACCTTACAATGTTGCCATCACTGAAAGTCGCAACAGCATCATACACACCAAAGTGAAGTGTTTCTATTCCAACAAATACAGTCTTGGGGATTCTCGACCATATAACACTATTTATACTTTCATTGGGGTTTTGAGTTTTTCCGTGAATACACTTTTTCAACAGTTCAGGTGCTGCTAAGTCTCTGAAAATAGGTTTTATCACATCCATTATTGCATGAGGCAGACTATGCTTATGAGTGTACACTTCACCAGTTAGCAATCCTTTGTTATATTTACACCAACTGTCTTCTTCTTTGGGACACAAGCTATGTTGGGGATTTTCATCGTCTTTATTGTTTACAGTAATAACACATACCTTTGGCTTTCCAACATTTCTAATTTTCTTAAAAGCCTTCAGAGGATTTCTAATAACTTTACTTTTACTGATTATTATACTTCAACAAAACAGAGACTCAAGAAACAGAATTAATTACGAATATTTTCGAGATAACGACAGAGTAAATAAACATGAAACAATCGACAATCACACCAGCGATATATATTGAACCATCACAGGTTAGCCACAACACATACTTTATCTCACATCACTAAAATGTACCTGATGAACACGGACGTTAATAATAACACCATTTGACAGCAGTTTAACAGCGCCACAGTTGGTCACGCCCATGTAGAACACATTTCAAAAAAAATTTAAAAATAGTTGTAGTCTTCGGAAATGAATAATTTATATATCTATTAAATGGTAATAGTCTGCAGATTCAGAAAACGCAAAAAAGTAAAAATTGAACTTTTCATGATTTTGAGCCTTTCCGGAGCCCCTTAAGTTCTTGGGGTATGTTTCCTGCCTGCACTAGTTATGTGGAGAACTTTGCTAACCATATTTTCGTTTATTTTCCAGGCTTGATATGGAAGACTGGAAGGATGTCATCCGAGCCAGGGCCTTTTCCTGGTTGTATGTCCTTTATTGTTGCCGAGATCTCTTCGGGGGTGATGTCGCATGAATATTTAGTGTCAACACTGGCTGTTACTTTTGGCTTTCTAAATTCACGTTTAATGCGTATTGTTGTCTCTCGGTGGTTTACCCCTTTAGATGTTTTAACAATGTGCAAACGAACGTTGTTAGGTGTTGTGGGTTTTTTTATCGATTGATACGGCTGGCTCTTTCTGGTTTTAGAAGCAGGGACCAAGCTTTTCTGCCGGAGACTTTAAAGTCCATAGCCTGAGTAGTTTCCATTCACTTCTGTCGTCGTGCAGTATCAAGGCTGTTTATGAGTTCACTTGATATTCCTCTGTCACTTTGGTAGTCATATACAGTTCCTCACATTTCTCGTCCCAGCCTGGAATGTATTCTTTGCAGTATCCTCTAGGTATTTGCTTTTTTCCTGTACTGATGACTGCTCCCACAAATCTTTTATAGCTATCAGCAGATGGAGGGATCCATCCCAGGCATTTATCTAGGTCTTCAGAGTAAGCTTTCCAATCCATCTTTTGCACGTTCGATCTGGGTCGACTACATTTCTCGTCCCAGCCTGGAATGTATTCTTTGTAGTATCCTCTAGGTATTTGCTTTTTTCCTGTACTGATGACTGCTCCCACAAATCTTTTATAGCTATCAGCAGATGGAGGGATCCACCCCAGGCATTTATCTAGGTCTTCAGAGTAAGCTTTCCAATCCATCTTTTGCACGTTCGATCTGGGTCGAGGAGTCGAGGTTACCAATGGAATACTGGACGTCTCTCGGCCAACAGCGGCCCACTGCAGACCGACACTTAAGAGACACCAAATACAAATCGACATCGAGAGACAGGCCCTGTCATATGGCAGTCGCGACGTATACGCTGAAATTGAATGTAAAGAATACGTCTTTTGTAGTGGGCGTCGCTCTACTGCAGTGTCACACATGACGAATAAATAGGAAAAGAGTAGAACGTCTGTGTAGGGCCATGTTTTTACCTACAGTGTCACTTGGCTGAATGTGTATAAGGCTCTGTGGCATCACTCAAACACAGCCAAATTGTCACGCTAGCTGTGTATCTCTAACAAAGTTGACGTATGTCCTCACCTCGGTGCCGGTTAAAACGATTTCGCCCCCAGGTGGGCTCGAACCACCAACCTTTCGGTTAACAGCCGATTTCTACTAGGACTGGACGGTGTTGACTACGAGGGAAATCTGGCAAAACATTTCGGCTTGTGTTGACCAGCAGGTGATTTTCATCAGCTGTGACAAAGCACAAGTGTAGGTCATACTCTCGTTTCCAAGCTGCTGATCTGAATGAACCGCGATCTTTAGCATCCAAAATGAGGTACATGTTGTTTTCTTCTGCCCAGTTTGCTAAGGCTTCACCATTTGTATCAATTGTTCTGCATCGCCATTGCGTGTGGTGGCTCTTAAAGTCTCCTACAAAGACCGCGGGATGGCGGTATGATTGGAGCACATCTGCTGGCCAAGCGGATCCTGGTGTTTTGTAGATGTTACTTATGAGTCGTTCACCTATTTTGATTATCACAGAGTGGATATTGTCATTTATGGAAGTGTGTAGCAGGTGAGCATTCTCTATTTTATTTTTAACGTATGTAGGCATGGTGGTATGTTGCACCAATGATATCGTATCCCGGTAGTCATCCTCTGGAGTGTAGTTGATCTTCGTTATCTGTGTGGGTTTCCGGTAGGGCAACCACGTCAATATTGTGCTTAGTCAATAACTTTTCAAGAATTTGGCATCTGGTTTTACTAGTGCCCTCAATATTCAGTTGGCATATTTTAATACTTGTTACAAGTTTCCTGGATGTTTGTCCCTGAGAAGGGCTTTTGATGTGATTACGAGTCATTTCCTCTCGATTATGTACTTCTCGAATAGCCAGAAGATGTAGAAAAATTGTCCGGCTGCCAGTTTTGTTTCCTTCTTAGCACCACCCAGGGGTCACGTGTGGGGCAATTTTCAGGTGGAGCAGCATCAAACCCCAGTGGAGGGATAGTGATTTTAGACGCTGGGGTACGGAGCGAAGTCGTCGTTGTAACTCATCCCAAAGGCTTTCCATGAGTTTCGGTGGGGCTTTGGGCACGCCAGGCCTTTTCAGGGATGTTACTGTGCACAAACCATTATCTCACAGATGCTGCTTTACGACAGGGCGCATTGTCACGCTGAAAGAAACAATCGTCGTTTCCAAACTGTTCCCCTACTGTACGCAGTACACAGAGCTGTAAACTGTTTCAATACTCTTCAGCATTTAGCTTCTTCTCAAGGGCGATAAGGGGACCACTCACCACACCCTAACAAAGAAAAAGACCACAAAACTGTAATATTAATATCTATACTTAACTATTGGCACTACACATACTGGCAGGCGACGTTCTCCAGGCACTCGTCAAACCCAAACACTTCCACCGGATTCCGTAGGGTAGAGCGTGAATCATCACTCCAAATCGCTCGTTTCCAGACATCCATTGTCCAATGGCGCGGTCCTTATACCACATGAAGCGTCGCTTAGCACTGGCTGATGAGGAGCTGTTGGACCACTGTCCCCCATTCTTTTTAACTCCATACGTATAGTCAGTGTGCTAGCCGGGCTGCTGTTAGCGCTTTGGAACTCACCAGTCGGTCCTTCTACTGATTTCGTGCCACTTTTTACAACCATCCTCCGTAATGTTCGACGGTCCCTGACAGTCAGTACATAAGATCTGCATGGTCTTGGCTGGGCTGTGTTTGTTCCTTCTCGTTTGCGCCTCACAGTCGCATCACCAACAGTCGACATGGCCAGCTTTAGAAGGGCTGAAACGTCCCTGTTGGATTTGTTACTCAGGTGGCACGCAATGAGTAGCTCACGTTCGAAGCCATTCAGATCTCCTGGGCGACCCACTCTGCTGTTGGTGCATCTCTACTGACATCACAGTAGTCCCCACCTCCCTTTATACTGGCAGGTTCTACTGTCAACCAGGTTCTACTCTTGTGACACCTGGTGGCCACTGCCGCGTTACGTGGGGGTGACCGAATGCTTTTGATCAGATAGTGCATAATTTCAGATGTGATGACTCCATACGTTACATTTTGGCAAATTGTGGCCTGCGAAGAACGACAGTAAATTACAGCTTCTGCCATTCCAGATAGTCCTCCACGCTTGAAGATAGGAACAAAACAGTCCAAAGTATTGCATTGTTTTTAAATATCTGTCAATGATAAATCCATCTTGCTTTTGGAAACGGACTGAACGATTACGAATGGAGCCTTGTTATTCTCTTCCAGCAGTGAAGAGACTCTGAGTTCATATCCAAATGGGGCCTGCATATGCCACCGTCGTCCAACCCGAGCTTGTACTCCATCTTTAATAACCTCGTTGTTGGTAGGGCAATGAATCATATTCTTCGTTCATTCCTTTTATCACTATCTTCACATCACTTTAGTAGCTATACAACATAACATATTTTTCTATGCAACTAATTACTCTAGCCAGCCTTATAGGCGACAGAAGGCTCATCAGGACCGCATTTCATCCCATGCAAATATCCCCCCCCCCCCATAGAGAATATCTCCACCACCTGCCTTAGCAAGTGACGCCATCTAAAGTGCCACCTTACTCCACAAATTTAAATCCAGTTCAACAGGCAAGTGTCAAGTGCAGGAGGAACTGACAAGAAGTCCTTGTAAGTCAACCAGGAGATTGACTCAAAAGATTAATGCGAGTGAGAGACGTCGCAGACGTGTTTTAAAACTGTACCGGGTAAGTGTTGTGCAAGAACTGAAGGAGACTGACCTTCATAAGGGAGCACATTTCTGTTGAGAAATGTTGCCAGTGGTGTCTTGTACCCACTAACGCTCATCATGAGTGACGAAGCGTTATTCCACCTATCTGTGTACATAAATTCCCAAAACAATCGGCGTTGGTTGACAAAATCCACACGCCATCCACGATATCCTTGCATGACGAGAAGATTGGTGTTTGGTGTGCCATTTGCGCCACACGCGTTATAGGTCCACATACTTTGAGACGACAGTGGGCAGTGACGTGTATTTGGGAATCCTGGAAGAGTTTTATTCTAACTTGCCAGAAGAGGAGAGTCAGTTCTCTTCCTCTCAGCAAGATGGTGCAATACGCCACACGTGAGCTGCCTCATTGTCCCGTGTACCTGAGACGTTTACACCAGAGACGACAATCAGCAAAGCCTTGTGGCTTGCTCGGTCACCAGACTTGTCCACTTGTGACTTTTATTTGTGGGGACAGTTAAAGGGAAGAGTATTCGAAACAAATCCACGTGCACTTGCAGAACTCAAGACCAGGATCTAGGATGTCATCAATAACATCACAACACAAGAACTGACAAGCATATATACGAATCTCCTCAAGCGTGCTCACATGTGTGCTGAAGTCGGCGGAGGACATTTTCAGCACCTACTGTGAAGGCGAGTAATTACATTCAGTACTTTACATTTCATTTTATGTTCATGTGTTGACTTTACGGGCCGGTATTACGTGCCGCACCCTGTGCAATCATAATATACGTCATCCTTCTCACTTGAATAAATTATTTTTTGAGGTTATAATTTACACCTAAAATTTCCGATACAGATTTTTGCCCACTTGTGGTTTCCAATAAAGCTGCAATTTCAGTCCACAAATTCCGAACTATATGCCGATTATGATATTTTTCACCCCAAAGATGCCACAGAGTCACTCCTTCTTCGTCCGCCCCGGTAGCTGACTGCTTAGAGCGACGGAATGTCATGCCAAGGGACCCCGGTTCGATTCCCGGTTGGGTCGAAGATTTTCTCCGCTCAGGAGCTGGGTGTTGTGTTGTCCTCATCATCCTCATAGACACGCAAGTCGCCGAAGTGGCGTCAACTCGCAAGACTTGTGCTAGGCGAGCGGTCTACCCGACGGGAGACCCAGCCACACGACATTTCACTCCTTCTTCGACCAAACTTATCAATTTGTTATGGTCCATAGTTCGTGTGTGAGAACATCGGTCGATTTGACCTAAGAAAACAAACTGATTTGAATTTCACCGTTTGTCGTCCAAAGTGTCTCGGTCAGCGGCGGAATTTGTTTATATTGATGCCACCGTGACCCCAGCCTAACACCGGTATAATTACCACATTTGGTCTCCGACTAGCACAAAAATAACTTGTTCCGTATCTGCGCTGACAGCGCCGCCTGGGAGGGGCCCATGGTAGTTTGTGGGGATTCCCTGTGAACGGCCACCGTGCGGTAGGTGAGGTGCAGTTCGACGACTGAAACATATGCACAGACTATCCTTTTTTGATATCTACGATAATATCATGGGCCTGAACACGTAATTCCACCTATTCAAGCTGTCAACACAATAACAAATAATAGTTTAAAGGAACAGGTAGGTTTAAGACATTCAGGGAAACGTTGCCGAAACTGTATAATTCGGAGGAAATTTTTTGTCTGCTGCCGGAGGTTTTCGAAAACTCTGTATGAAAATGCTGGTTAGTTGTCACGCACCGTCATGGCATTTGCTAAAGACACGTTGTTTACCTGTATGTTGAGGTTCAGCGCGGAGCGATCGCGCTAGCTGTGTCATGGGTGAGTGGTATGGAGAATTTGGTAGAAAGATAATTAAGAGTTTGGCAGTGTTACGTCGCATCTTAGAAAGAAATTTTCTCAGTAGTTCAGTTATTTCGTGAAAAGGCGCGGGATTAGCCATGGCATTTATGTTTCAAACAATGTCGTGTTTTTTGATCAGTAATTTTCGTGGAAAAATGAAAAGGCTTCCGTGATTGGTGATTACTTGAGTAATTAATGTGGAAACGCAACGTGTGAATGTGAAACAAACACAGCTTTTAACACGAGACTGGACGAGCGTAGGCATTGTTATGGAAGTCAGTTACGAACTAGAGGGACAATAAAACAAAGTAATTTGACGTGTATTTTTATTATTTCAAAGTGACATTTTTTCCATTTTTCAGCTGAATAACTTTAGTATTTGAAAAGTATAAAAGATGCATTTTCCCGTGTTAGGCATATGGTCAGGTTTATTTCATAACGAGGCTGATCTCAACGTACACTGAGGTGACAAATATCATGGGACAGCGATCTGCACACATACAGATGGCGGTGGTATCGCCTAAACAACGTCTAAAAGAACAGTGCATTGGCGGAGCTGTCAACTGCACACTGGTGATTCACGCGATGAGGTTCCCGACGTGATTACGGCCGCACGACGGAAATGACAGACTCTGAACGCGGCATGGTGGTTGGAACTAGACGCATGGGACAGTCCATTTAGGAAATCCTTAGGGAATTTAGTATTCCGCGATGCACAATGTCAAGAGTGTACCGAGAATACCAGATTTCAGGCATTAGCTCCCATCACAGATAACGCAGTGTCTGACGACCTTCACTTAACGACCGAGAGTAGCGTCGTGTTAACAGGGTTATTTGGTAACCGTGATAGCGTTACGGAGATGTTTAGCAAACTCAAGTGGCAGACTCTGCAAGAGAGGCGCTCTGCATCGCGGTGTAGGTTGCTCGCCAGGTTTCGAGAGGGTGAGTTTCTGGATGAGGTATCGAATATATTGCTTCCCCCTACTTATACCTCCCGAGGGGATCACGAATGTAAAATTAGAGAGATTCGAGCGCGCACGGAGGCTTTCAGACAGTCGTTCTTCCCGCGAACCATACGCGACTGGGACAGAAAAGGGAGGTAATGACAGTGGCACGTAAAGTGTCTCCGCCACACACCGTTGGGTGGCTTGCGGAGTATAAATGTAGATGTAGATGTAACAGACAAGTAGCATTGCGTGGTATAACCACAGAAATAAATGTGGGACATGCGGCGAACGTATCCGTTAGGAGAGTGCGGCGACATTTGGCGTTAACGGGCTATGGCAGCAGACGACCGAAGCGAGTGTGCAGTTCCTCTCCTGAGCTCGTGGCCATATCGGTTGGACCCTAGACGACTGGAAAACCGTGGCCTGGTTGGAGGAGTCCCGTTTTCAGTTGGTAACAGCTGATGGAAGATTTGAGTGTGGGGCAGACTCCACAAACCCATGGACACAAGTTGTCAGCAAGATACTGTGCAAGCTGGTGGTGGCTCTCCAATGACGTGGCCTGTGTTTACATGGAATTGTCTGGATCCTCTGCACCAATTGAACCGGTGATTGACTGGAAATGGTTATGTTCGGCTACCCGGAGAACATCTCCAGCCAAACAACAAAAATGCTCAAATGTGTGTGAATTCCCAAGGGACCAAACTGCTGAGATCATCGGTCCCTAGACTTACACACTACTTAAACTAAGAACAACACAAACACACACACCCATGCCCGAGGGAGGACTCGAACTTCTGGCGCGAGGGGTCGCGCAATCCGTGACATGGCGCCTCAAACCGCGCGGCCACTCCGGGCGGCCAGTCAAACAACGATGGAATCTTTATGGATTAAAGAGGGCCATGTCACCAGGTCACAGTTGCTCGTGATTAGTTTGAAGATCATTCTGGACTATTCTATCGAATGATTTGACCACCCAGATCGCCCGACATGGATCTGATCAAACATTTATGGGACATAATAGAGACGTCAGTTCGTGCATAAAATCCCGTACCAGCTACACAGCCGGCCGAAGTGGCCTGCGGTTCTAGGCGCTGCAGTCTGGAACCGCGAGACCGCTACGGTCGCAGGTTCGAATCCTGCCTCGGGAATGGATGTTTGTGATGTCCTTGGGTTAGTTAGGTTTAAGTAGTTCTAAGTTCTACGGAACTAATGACCTCAGAAGTTGAGTCCCATAGTGCTCAGAGCCATTTGAACCATTTTGAACCAGCTACACATACCCAATTATGCACGGCGATAGAGACACTATGGATCAATGTTTCTGCAGGGGACTTCCAAGGATGTATTGAGTTCATGCCGAGTCGAGTTGCTGTCGGGCAAAAGGAGGTCCGACGCGATATTAGGAAGTATCCCATGACCTTCGTCACCTCACCCTAAAACTGCCTTAGTTGAGTGCGGTATCCGTAAAAATAAACTGAAAAGTCATTACCTGACCTGAACCGTCACGCTCAATTTATAGAGATCGGTGGAAGCTAGGACCACGCCGATCACATAAAATGGCTTGATAGGGTCCCACATTTGGTCATGAAGATTGGTGTCATGTGTCGTGGAAGACTACACGAATCCACTGTATGTCTGCGGAGCCTTCTTAAAACCAATCTCGACAGGGACAGCCTGTGGGGTAATTTATAGTCTTGCTGAAGGTGGAGGTCGCAAGAAGGGAGCAGCAGGCGAACAAACGGACACGCGTAATGAAACAGTGGGTTCCTTTATGGTTCGCCAGTGAAGGCTGTCGCACACGCAGCACGGCCCCTATTACATCGAAAATAAACAGGGTTAAAATTTTGTTGAACTATATGAAATAAAATCGTCGTAACTTGTGAACGGTTTGCGTTAGGACGCTCAAACTGTACGGTTGGCCGTGGGGCATGACGGGTATGTATGGTTTGGTTCAGCGACGAAGCACACTTTCATTTGGATGGGTTCGTCAGTAAGCAAAACTGGTGCATTTGCGTGACTGAGAATCCGCATTTCGGGATCGAGAAGTCTCTTCATCTTCAACGGGTGACTGTGGCGTGCAATGTCCAGTCACGGAACAATCGGGGCGACATTCCTTGAAGGCACGCTGAATATCGAACAGCAGATGAAGGTTTTCGAAGATGATTTTGTCCCTATTATCGAAAGTGCCCCTGATTTAGACAAGATGTGGTTCATGCAAGACGGAGCTCGACCCCATCGAAGCAGGAGAGTGCCTGATGTCGTGGAGGAGCACTTTGGGGACCGCGTTCTGACTCTGGGGTACCCATAAGCCTCTAGCACGGACGTCAATTAACCGCCATATTCTCCGGATCTGAACTCAGCGACTCCTTTTTTCGAGGCTATATTAAAGGCAAGGTGTACAGCAATAACCCCAGAACCATTGCTGAGCTGAAAATAGCCGTTCTGGAGGTAATCGACAGCATCAATATTCCGACACTTCAGCGGGTCTTGCAGAATTTCACTATTCGTCTGCGCCACGTCATCGCCAAGGACGGCAAATCATATCAAACACGTCGGAACCTAAATCTGAATATCTGCAGTGACATTTACATGTCGAGTAAGGTGTGTGCACGCCGTAGTTTGTAACAATTTTTTTTCATTTAGTTCAATAATTGTCTCCCTATATATCCCCGACATAAAGAACCTTTAATAGTACGGTCGCGAGGCATTCAAATTAAAATCCCGACGTTTTCACGTCTGCCAGCTTATCAGCAACACGATTAATATGTTTAAATTAATTAAATAGTTAAAGCTACACGTTTTATACTATCCACGTTTTTGTTGCATGATCGTAAGTGTCTAACTGCGTAATTTCATGTCCGTTTGGCAAGAAAAGCCCACATTTTATAAAAAAAAAGAACTTGTGAGCCGCTCTTACTATTTTATTGCTGTTTTTAGTGATTCTAGTTAATTCGTACTTACTGTATTCTGAATGGTTGAATCAGACATTAATAAAGACACAGATATAGTGGGCCAACTTACTCCCAAGGTATATGTACCAATAATTAAAAGTTCTGACCGTGAACCTGGGTCGCGCGCCCTATCTATTCCCTCCCATTGTTTTACGGTTCGCTCGCTCGGAAAATTCTCTACTAATAATAAGGAAGTTGTAGTACGTGAACACTTTTGTAAGACACAGTTAATTTTATTTCGTATGACATGTCCCTAAGGTTTCTGACTGCTCTCGTTCTACAAATGGAGTCACTCATTTATCACGATCCTGTGTGAGTTTCCCTTTGCCGGTTCATGAGTGTACGATCGCCTCTCATTACGTACCAATTCCTTCGATACGAAATTTAAATCTGACTTCAAAATCATCGCTTTTATACACTCCAAATCCAAAGAGATTCTGATCGTATGTGAAGTATTCTAGCGGGAAGATACAACCAATGACTTCTCTTCGCGACAGTGTTACCATAGTAGAGTTATTAAACACAGCCTTCCGAAATACCTTCTCCAAAGAAGACGAAGTAAATATTCCAGAATTCTAATCAAGAGCAGCTGCCAGTGTGAGTAACTTATAAGTAGATAGTAACTGAGAAGCAACTTAAATCAATAAAAGCAAGTCTTCCGGCCCAGACTGTATAACAATTAGATTCCTTTCAGAGTATGCTGATGCAATAGCTCCATACTTAAACAATCATATACAACTGCTCGCTCGACGAAAGATCTGTACCCAAAGACTGGAAAGTTGCACAAGTCACACCTATATTCAAGAAAGGTAGTAGGAATAATCCACTAAATTACAGCCCCATATAATTAACGTCGATACGCAGCAGGATTTTGGAGCATGCCTGTTCAAATAGACTCCTGGAAATGGAAAAAAGAACACATTGACACCGGTGTGTCAGACCCACCATACTTGCTCCGGACACTGCGAGAGGGCTGTACAAGCAATGATCACACGCACGGCACAGCGGACACACCAGGAACCGCGGTGTTGGCCGTCGAATGGCGCTAGCTGCGCAGCATTTGTGCACCGCCGCCGTCAGTGTCAGCCAGTTTGCCGTGGCATACGGAGCTCCATCGCAGTCTTTAACACTGGTAGCATGCCGCGACAGCGTGGACGTGAACCGTATGTGCAGTTGACGGACTTTGAGCGAGGGCGTATAGTGGGCATGCGGGAGGCTGGGTGGACGTACCGCCGAATTGCTCAACACGTGGGGCGTGAGGTCTCCACAGTACATCGATGTTGTCGCCAGTGGTCGGCGGAAGGTGCACGTGCCCGTCGACCTGGGACCGAACCGCAGCGACGCACGGATGCACGCCAAGACCGTAGGATCCTACGCAGTGCCGTAGGGGACCGCACCGCCACTTCCCAGCAAATTAGGGACACTGTTGCTCCTGGGGTATCGGCGAGGACCATTCGCAACCGTCTCCATGAAGCTGGGCTACGGTCCCGCACACCGTTAGGCCGTCTTCCTCTCACGCCCCAACATCGTGCAGCCCGCCTCCAGTGGTGTCGCGACAGGCGTGAATGGAGGGACGAATGGAGACGTGTCGTCTTCAGCGATGAGAGTCGCTTCTGCCTTGGTGCCAATGATGGTCGTATGCGTGTTTGGCGCCGTGCAGGTGAGCGCCACAATCAGGACTGCATACGACCGAGGCACACAGGGCCAACACCCGGCATCATGGTGTGGGGAGCGATCTCCTACACTGGCCGTACACCACTGGTGATCGTCGAGGGGACACTGAATAGTGCACGGTACATCCAAACCGTCATCGAACCCATCGTTCTACCATTCCTAGACCGGCAAGGGAACTTGCTGTTCCAACAGGACAATGCACGTCCGCATGTATCCCGTGCCACCCAACGTGCTCTAGAAGGTGTAAGTCAACTACCCTGGCCAGCAAGATCTCCGGATCTGTCCCCCATTGAGCATGTTTGGGACTGGATGAAGCGTCGTCTCACGCGGTCTGCACGTCCAGCACGAACGCTGGTCCAACTGAGGCGCCAGGTGGAAATGGCATGGCAAGCCGTTCCACAGGACTACATCCAGCATCTCTACGATCGTCTCCATGGGAGAATAGCAGCCTGCATTGCTGCGAAAGGTGGATATACACTGTACTAGTGCCGACATTGTGCATGCTCTGTTGCCTGTGTCTATGTGCCTGTGGTTCTGTCAGTGTGATCATGTGATGTATCTGACCCCAGGAATGTGTCAATAAAGTTTCCCCTTCCTGGGACAATGAATTCACGGTGTTCTTATTTCAATTTCCAGGAGTGTATGTGTGAAATCTTATGGGACTTAACTGCTAAGGTCATCAGTCCCTAAGCTTACACACTACTTAACCTAAATTATTCTAAGGACAAACACACACACACCCATGCCCGAGGGAGGAGTCGAACCTCCGCCAGGGCCAGCCGCACAGTCCATGACTGCAGCGCCTTTGACCGCCCGGCTAATCCCGCGCGGCTTTGGAGCATTTATTGTGTTCGAACATTATGAATTACCTCGAAGAGAACGGTCTATTGACACAAACTCAACATGGATTTAGAAAAACATCGTTCTTGTAAAGCACGACTGTAGTCCGATCCAGGAACGACGGCAGTTCGCGCTTGTCGACGCACAGACGGGGATTGCATTGTTGACGGACGATTCCAAACGACAGTTGTGGTACTCGCATGCGCGTGCTTTCCGCTTGAAGAAAGCGTACGTCCCGCAAATTAAGTCTCTCGCTTGCTTGTGCATAATTTATCACTTACCACCACCGTCAGCGATGCCAATCGCAACAAATGGAATAGAAATTCACTAAACAACTTGCGACTACCACGTTTGATGTTCGCATTAGCTACGACATTAACAGCAGAGCGCTCACAATACTACTGATCGTTCATTTGCTTTCGGAGAATGGGCGACGTAAGTGCGCAGAACAGGCGTAAACTCGACCGCCATCGTCCGTGACTCCATCTATAACTGTTTACACACACACACAGTGTTGAATGCTATACACAAGAGATTTCAGATTTATTCCGTGTTTCTAGGTTTCCAGAAGGCTTTTGACACTGTACCACAGAAGCGGATTGTAGTGAAACTGTCTGCTTATGGAATATCATCTCAATTATTTGACTGGATTTGTGATTTCCTGAAGAGAGGTCACAGTTCGTAGTAACTGACAGGATGTCATCGAGTAAAACGGAAGTGATTTCTGCCGTTCCCCAAAGTAGTGTTATAGGGCCGCTGCTGTTTCTTATCTATATAAACTATTTGGGAAGCAATCTGAGCAGCCGTCTTAGGTTTTTTGCAGAAGATGCTGTCGTTTATCGTCTAGTAAAGTCAACAGCAGATCAAAACAATTTGCAAAACAATGGTGCTGGTGGTAAGTTCCTGTGGGGCCAAACTGATGAGGTCATCGGTCCCTAGGTTTACACACTACTTAATCTAACTTAAACTAACTTACGCTAAGGACAACGCACACACCCATGCCTGAGGGAGGACTCGAACCTCCGACACCGGGGCCCCCGCCTCAGAACGTGCGGCTTCCCCTACGCGGCTTTGCAAAACGATTTAGATAAGATATCTATATGGTGCAAAAATATGGCAATTGACGCTAAATAACGAAAAGTGTGAGGTCATCCACATGAGTGCTAAAAGGAATCCGTTAAACTTAGGTTACACAATAAATCAGTAAAATCTCAAGGCTGTAAATTGAACTAAATACCGAGGAATTACAATTACGAACAACTGAAATTGAAATGAAGACATAGAAAATGTTGTGGGGCAGCCAAACCAAAGACTGCGTTTTATGAGCAGGACACTTGTAACAGATCTACTAAAGAGACTACCTACAGTACGCTTGTTTGTCCTCTTTTGGACTACTGATGCGAGGTGTGGTATCCTTACTAGTTAGGATTAACGGATTACATGGAGAACGTTCAGAGAAGGACAGAACGTTTTGTATTATCGCGAAGTAGGGGAGACAGTGTCACTGGCATGATACAGGATTTGGAGTTGGCAGGCCGCGGTGGCCGAGCGGTTCTAGGCGCTCAGTCCGGAACCGCGCGACTGCTACGGTCGCAGGTTCGACTCCAGCCTCGGGCATGGATGTGTGTGATGTCCTTAGGTTAGTTAGGTTTAAGTAGTTCTAAGTTCTAGGGGACTGATGACCTCAGATGTTAAGTCCCATAGTGCTCAGAGCCATTTGAACCAATTTGATTTGGGGTTGACATCATTAAAAGAAAGGCGTTTTTCGTTGCGCCGGAATCTTCTCACGAAATTTCAATCACCAACTTTCTCCTCCGAATGCGAAAATATTTTGTTGATGCCGACCTACATATGCACAAAAGATCTACGTAATAAAATAAGGGAAATCAGAGCTCGCACGGAAAGTTTCCTCTCGCTGTTTGAGATTGGAGAATTATTGTGAAGGTGATTCGATGAACGCGCTGCCAGGCACTTGCAGATTCTCCACGTAGATACAGATGTAGATCCGACTCTCCCGGCAATATTCCGCAATATCACTGAACTAGATCACTTTTTTCACTCGCGATGCGCGGGCACGAGCTCCCTGGACGTGCCCTGCAGGCTTGCTCAGGCTCCACTGACTCACTCCTTCGCACCAAAAGACCTCCAGGCGCCAATCCATCGCTTCTAGAAGTATGGGGCATCTCCGTCAGCGATGCCCCTGTGCTGTAGCAAAAGAGCGTGAGGGTAGATTCGATCCTTCGAGTATAGGGTCGACATCTTTGCCCTTACAAATTACGCACGGGTTCCCGGGTTCGATTCCCGGCGGGGTCAGGGATTTTCTCTGCCTCGTGATGGCTGGGTGTTGTGTGCTGTACTTAGGTTAGTTGGGTTTAAGTAGTTCTAAGTTCTAGGGGACTTATGATCACAGCAGTTGAGTCCCATAGTGCTCAGAGCCATTTGAACCTTACAAATTTATGCTTCGAACATGTCTGGGTTTGTTGCTGGAACTGATTTGACCGATGACATCCCAGTGGTGCACTAATTAGGTATAAATATTTGGAGGCTTAGGCTAAGGAACTCGTGTGAATGCTCCGTTCTGGCCACATACGAGCCAATAGTACTCGAGGAATCAATCACCCAATGACATTATTTGGATGCGGTATGGAGGGTCGCGTGGTCTGTACGCCACTTTGCCGGCCGTTGTCGCGTTAGCAGACCTGGATCCACAGGGCATAGAAGTAAGGCTGCGGAGGCGGTGGCTCCGATATCGGTGGATTCCGCCGACGACCGACATCGGCCGAAGATGGCTGATCTTTTCAAATTCCTACGTGCGCAGTTACACTATAGCCGATCTTATCTCCCGAACGTACAGACTTCGGACGACGATCGCTGAAATTCAAATCAGTTTGTTGTCTTCGGTCAAGTCGACCGACATTCTCGCACACGAAATACGGAGCGTGAGAAACTGATAAGTTTAGTCCAAGAAAGAGTGAGTTTGTGGCATTCTGAGGATGAAAATATCATAATCGAGATATAGTTCGGAATCTGTGTACTGAAATCGCATGTTTATTCGAAACCTCAAATAGCCAAAATGTTTGTTGGAAATTTTAGGCATAGATTATAATCTCAGAAATTAATTTATTCAGGTGAAAAGGATTGCTTGTCTTATTCGCTTATAGCTACTTACTGGATCTTTTTTGTGGTAGGCTGTCATTAGTTGTCTACAAATTATCATTACTGCTTACTGGCGTCTTATGCCAGTAAAGTAGTGATTCTGTTAATATGAAGTGGTTTGCAAATTTGGTGTACGGTATGTATTCCCACTTTTAAGTGCTTTAGGTTACCAGAGTATCTTGTGCTACACTTTATGCTTATCCTCCACTCGTTTACTAAATGACAGTCACTGAAGGTGACTCTTCAAAGTCACCACGAATTATCTCGTAACAGAACGTTTC
This sequence comes from Schistocerca nitens, assembly GCF_023898315.1. NCBI lineage: Eukaryota > Metazoa > Arthropoda > Insecta > Orthoptera > Acrididae > Schistocerca > Schistocerca nitens. The sequence continues at coordinate 7,397,129 of NC_064619.1, read as the reverse complement.
TCCCGTCATCCCATATATTCGTAAAACTTGTCTGGTTATTCCTATAACTGAGGACAGACTGTATAGTACGCGCCACGTTGTTTACGAGACAGGAAAGCTCATTCATATGCATTCGGCGTCTCTTTAATAGAAGAAGCCGCCATGCAGCACTCGTATGCGGAAAAATAATATTTTCTTACCAAATAGTTTCCTCAAAATTGAATGGGAAAGACTGCATAGTGAAGACCATACAGGAATGCCAAAACACTGGTTTTTGTTTTTTTACGCGAAAAGTAAAACTTTTAGTGAAAAACGCACTACAGAAATTGATGTAGCTTTATTTCATTTAAGCAAAACAATTTTTTAAAGGCAAATCGGATGACTCGAAATTTCACTTCCCATGTGTCGTGTCGTGCGATGTGTGTCCCTTGGAGCGACGAGCACTTCAGTGGGTGTGGATACTCAGAGGGAGAGGCAAGGTTGTCACACCGTGCGCCGCCCGAAGGCCACTCTTGTTTACTTCTACGCTCAATGCCTGGGGCCACTGCTACTGCATTGGCTAGACAATGCAGGGTGGACACCATCCCAGTCCTTCCACTAAGGAAAAATTCCTGGCAGTACTGGGAATCAGACCCAAGACCTCTGCATGATAGCCATCTACATTGGTCACTCGGCTACGGCGGGGGACAATCTAATACATGTATGCACTATTTTATATTATGTAGGGCAAACACAGCCGAAATATTCCATGATTTGAATAGGCAAGACCGCTGCAACTGTTAGAATTCTTTGTTGAAGAACACGAACGGTTTCGCAAGTTAAATTTGCGCTGGCAACAGCAACGCCTCCTCCCCATGCTATCTATTATGGAGGTAAAGTGTGACACTATTGACAAATGTTTCTCTTTCAATGTTACAAACGCGGCAGTTTTGTTAAGTATTTTCTTACTTTTTATAATTTATTTTAATAGCTACTACTACTACTACTACTAGCTATTATTTCTTACTTTTACATTTTTACTACATTTCATCATAGAGTCAGAAATTTTAGATACATGGATATAAAAGTTGGGAATAGCTTTATCCGGTTTAAATAGAACCTTTAATCTTTTGACTGTAAGTAGATACAGACCTTATCGCTTTTATGTGTCCGTTTCTTGGCATGGCTGAATATCTGATAGTTCTTTTATCCTTTTGTACACGGTAATGCACCTGAAGATTCAAATTTAATTTGCGAAACTAGTCGCGTTCTCGAATAAAGGATTCTAACACTCGCAGCGGTCTTGTTTTTCCAAATCACAAATGGGTGCGTTTTAGATGTATTGTTACAATAAAGAATATTTTATATGTTGGTTAATTTTTATAAAATCTCCAAAAGTAGATTTCTGACAATATTTGAACATCATGGAAAATTCGCACTCTTTATGAAAGAAATGGGTGTTTAATGTTCTTGCAACAACCAGTTCTGAAATAACGGAACACTTCACATTCACCCTTTGTTTCGCAAAGATGCTTTGCAACTTCCTCCCTGTCACCACATTCTGCAGATGACTCAATGATGCGACGTTACAACTTGGGGTCAATACCATCTGTACAACACTGTACTATTCTAGTTCAATTGTTGAAGAAAAAATATTTTATCGACAATGATATACACTAGAGAAGGGCAAACTGAAACACGTAACTGTTTCGAAACAAATGAAACAGTACAATGTAATGTTTCGATACGCTGTTTCGAAACAGTGAAACAATTTGTGTTTTGTAATCTAATAAACCTACACATTTTATCACCTTGAATGTCTACTGTATAAGTATGTCCATATAAACACAAATAAGGTGCGAGAGCACCAATCATGTCGCAGAAAGTATGAAACTATCACTTAAGCGTCTTGGCAGTTTCGTATTTCCTGCAGCAAATGCACTGCTTTCGTGTCGTGTGACTTTCATACTTTTCAATTGGCTGAGGACAGCCATAGCTGAAGACAGAAGAACCACCACGAACGGAACTGGAGGTGGGAGCAAACTGCAGAAACAACAGATATGCTACTGGAGTTCCCACATTCCGTTAGTATGGGTAATATACCCATCCTGCTTCTTTCCATGCACACAAAGGGAATCATTGAGGATAGTAGGCACAGTCACTATAGACTCACAAATAACGCCAAATAATTCGAATAAATAACAAAATATAACAAAAAAATTTTGTCTTTCAAGGTGTTTCGAACCGTTACTATACATTCACCATGCTTCCTAGTCCTTCCCGTTCACCATTACACTATCAGTGATATGTCAAACAGATGCTTGCAATTATACCTACATCAAATTTATGTATATGTCTAATAACTGTCACTCTACGCCTTTTTTATTCAAAATGTTGCAGGCTTACTTGCGTTTCTTAATATGATTACAGTACATGAACAGAGAAGAATATGTTATAAAAAATTGTAATTTAACTGAATGATTTTCACATATTTATTATTTTGAATGTGGATAGTATGCGTTGTTTTATTGTTTAGTTAGTGTTTATAAAGCAGATGTTACGCCATTTCGGAATAGGATAGTCAGCTAGAAACGAAGCTTTATTTTCGGACATCTTAAGCTTCATGCTATTGCTTGTCAAAAAGATTTCGACACTCTTGAAAGTGTTTCACGAAGTGTTATGCTGTGTTTCAGTACCTGTGCCGAGCCCGAATCTCGTCCGACACAGAGCGGAATGAAACATCACTGTTTCGATACAATCAGTCCGTTCCAAGCACAGGTGGACTGAAACAGCCTTATTTTGAAACAACGATACAGTTTCTGTGGCTGGCTCGAGATCGAGACAAGGGCGGAATGAAACACCGCTGTTTCGAAACAGTGAACCACAGCCGTTCCGAAACACTGAAACAGTTCCACGTATCGATACACTGTATCGAAACATAGAAACAGTGGCCAAGTCTAATATACACTACTGACCATTAAAATTGCTACACCACGAAGATGACGCGCTGCAGATGCGACATTTAACCGACAGGAAGAAGATGCTGCGATATGCAAATGATTAGCTTTTCAGAGCATTCACACAAAGTTGACGCCGGTGGCGACACCTACAACGTGCTGACATGAGGAAAGTTTCCAAACGATATCTCATACACAAACAGCAGTTTACCGGCGTTGACTGGTGAAACGTTGTTGTGATGCCTCGTGTAAGGAGGAGAAATGCGTACCATCACGTTTCCGACTTCGATAAAGGTCGGATTGTAGCCTATAGCGATTGCGGAATATCGTATCGCGACATTGCTGCTCACATTGGCCGAGATCCAATGACTGTTAACAGAATATGGGCTCGGTGGGTTCAGGAGGGTAATACGGAACGCCGTGCTGGATCCCAACGGCCTCGTATCACTAGCAGTCGAGATGACAGGCATCTTATCCGCATGGATGTAACGGATCGTGCAGCCACGTCTCGATCCCTGAGTCAACAGCTGGGGACTATTGCAAGACAACGACCATCTACACGAACAGTTCGACGACGTTTGCAGCAGCATGGACTATCAGCTCGGAGACCATGGCTGCGGTTACCCTTGACGCTACATGTCAGATAGGAACGCCTGCGATGGTGTACTCAACGACCAACCTGGGTGCACGAATGGCAAAACGTCATTTTTTCGGATGAATCCAGGTTCTGTTTACAGCATCACGATGGTCGCATCCGTGTTTGGCGACATCGCGGCGAACGCACATTGGAAGCGTGTATTCGTGATCGTCATACTGGCCTATCACGCGGCATGATGGTATGGGGTGCCATTGGTTACACGTCTCGCTCACCTCTTGTTCGCATTGACGGCACTTTGAACAGTGGACGTTACATTTCAGATGTGTTACGACCCGTGGCTCTAGCCTTCATTCGATCCCTGCGAAACATTACATTTCAGCAGGATAATGCACGACCGCATGTTGTAGGTCCTGTACGGGTCTTTCTGGATACAGAAAATGTTCGACTGCTGGCCTGGCCAGCAAATTCTCCAGATGTCTCACCAACTGAAAACGTCTGGTCAATGGTGGCCGAGCAACTGGCTCGTCACAATACGCCAATCACTACTCTTGATGAACTGTGGTATCGTGTTGAAGCTGCACGGGCAGCTATACCTGTACGTGTCATCCAAGCTCTGTTTGACTCAATGCCCAGGCGTATCAAGGCCGTTATTACGGCTAGAGGTGGTTGTTCTGGGTACTGATTTCTCAGGCTCTATGCATCCAAATTGCGTGAAAATGTAATCACATGTCAATTTTAGTATAATATATTTGTCCAATGAATACCCGTGTATCTTCTGCATTTCTTCTTGGTGCAGCAATTTTAATGGCCAGTACCTAATAGTAGAATACTCCTGATCAGGATGTACGCGTTTGGGGAAGTACGATAATGAAATGTCACTGTATCAGTGCTGCAAAAATTCATATAGTAAAAGTAAAGACTAACTGATCTTAACTTTAGCTCTTTATACACAGAAACAAATACGAATGTAAAGAAGCAGAGACTCAAAATTGAGCGCGCAGGAGGAGTTGTCGGAGTTTACTTTTAACTTAAAATTTTCTGGCAGCAAAATAAAGAGTAACTATCAACGTACGATGGTTATTCGAAGGTCTACAGATACATTTCAGTAAAGTGGTCACGGGAATGTTGTCGGTGAAAAGAAGAAATGCGATCTCTCGAACTTCCGGGTGTTCACCCCAATCGCTGTAGTACATAATATTGAAAAAACTCGGCTGAACAATGGGAAGGTCACCACTAAAAGTGAAAATGTCATGATCTTAATTTTAATTCATAAGTTGAAGTTGATTTGTGAATTGAACGGTGGGGGGGGGGGGGGGGGGTGGAATTCGATTTCTGGCGCAGGCGGCCGAGGATAACAACCAGAAATAACCTACGCTACTCGCAGTTCTGAACCGTGACCTTCTTTGTTGAGACTAGCGTACGGTACCGAGATTCGATCTACAATTTCCAGGTTATGTCAGTTAGTGGATAGTCATCAAATTACTTAAGACACGGAAACATGCTACACTCACGCGACCAGCAAACTTTGAAATGTATTAATCAGTAAAACTGCCTGCGTCAACGTGATTCAAGGAAACTCGTGACACGGGAAGTAGTACTGCTTTTGTGCCAAGCAAATCCCGATTATTTACCTTTAATCAAGCCGAAGAGAGGCAAGGACAGTCACAGAAGTTGCGCCACGTAAGTTGTTCTCTAACGGCAGAATGGCTCGAGACACGCTCTAACGGCAAGAGATATTCATCGGACGTTTCAGCTGCTTCACGCAAGAGATAGGATCCGCCCGTGGAATGCAAAATTAATAACACGCAACGGTGCAAGCGCCCGCCTGTTGCCGACCTCGGAAACGCGATACCGGAAGGTATTTCTGGCAACGGAAAGTACTCGCTGGCGCTCATCGATCTGCCTTGTTGAAATAGACGGCGAAGCTTGACAGCGGACTCTGTCGTTCTTCATTCTCAGATTAGAAATGGAAACCGAATTTCTCCAGCCAATAAGTTTTATGTATTAAAAATGAGTATGTCACGTTAGTGATACCACGCAAATATTTATAAAGCGAGGCTTGGAGGCAGCGAGGCTAGCTGACAGGGTGGAAGTACCAATGTGCAGTAGTTGATTCCAATGGCTGTTGTTGCCATTTTGTGTCCTGGATTAAATTCCAAATCTCTTATCGGTGTCTCAAACATTGAAGGAATGCGACATTGTTGGCGATGATCCGTTCGTCGGGTGGGGACAAGCTTAGCATCCGCCTTGGTGCTATTCGAGAAGAGCAGGCTCTATGCCGGCATTCACCCTCTCCTATTTCATATTAAACAACATGTTCACGTAAAACTGTCTGGCTGAGGTGTTTCTGATATCAGAGGAAGACGATGTCGTACCAAGACTGTTATGGCACTTGAAACCTGTGGGTATTACATCACAGCAAAGCTATGAGTTGTTGCGATACTCCGTAACTCACAAAAAATTGCGATTCAGTATTGCACTCCAACCTGTACACATAGACGGCGTCATTAGATGCAAAGAGCCAAAACATGAGAACTACCAATCCTGCTGGAGGAACATTCGCAGCTGAGCATTATGGCAGATGTTGAAAATTCCGCCCCAGTTGTAACGCCCTTTTAATTTTTCAGTACTTAAACACGACCGGTTTCAGGCTCGTACATGCCCATCATCAAGTATTATAGCTTTGTGACATGACCCCGCCGCTCGGGTTATAATACCTGATGAGGGGCATGTAAGAGCCCGAAACTGGTCGTCTTTAAGTACTGAAAAATAAAAAGAACCTTACAATTGAAGCGGTATTTTCAACCTCTGCCAAAATATGAAAATGTTTTCAGTTCTTTCGGATAGATTTTCTTAAATAGAAAGGCGATGCAGTAACAGTCTTCAACCAAAGGTAAGTAAAGTAATGAAGACAAGAAAGATTTGGATTTAATGTCCCATCAACGTGGTTATTACAGAGCAAGCTTGAGCTCGCACTGCGGAAGGATCAGGATTGAAATCGGCCATATCGTTTTAGATGGGACCATACTAACATTTGCCTTAAGAGAAACCGCGGAAACTCTACATTTACTGAGCGAAGTGCCGCAGTGGTTAGCACACTGGACTCGCATTCGAGAGGACGACGGTTCAATCCCGCGTCCGGCCATCCTGACTTAGGTTCTCCATGATTTCCCTAAATCACTTCAGGCAAATGCCGCGATGGTTCCTTTGAAAGGGCACGGCCGACTTCCTTCCCCATCCTTCCCGAATCCGATGAGACCGATGACCTCGCAGTTTCGTCTCCTCCCCCAAATCAACCCAACCCAGTCCCTCAGTCCTCTAAATTTGGATGGTAACCGGGGCTTCGAACTGTCGACTGCACAAATGTGATCCAAGTGCGTTTAGCTAGTGCGCCACCTTCTTTGTAGTACCTTCATGCGCTTAAATACTTCTGCAGCCAAAGTCATACACTCACGCCTCTGCAGTGGCACGCGACTCTGAGGTAAACCGGTTCGAATCACGGTGGTGGATGAAACTTTCGCTGTCAGTATTTGGTCGACAAGAGGAGGAGACGTGGTGGCGTACAGTTCCTGAACATCAGGCTCTCCACCAATGTCTGAGCTCGGTGGCTCCGCCGGCCGAAGTGGCCGTGCGGTTAAAGGCGCTGCAGTCTGGAACCGCAAGACCGCTACGGTCGCAGGTTCGAATCCTGCCTCGGGCATGGATGTTTGTGATGTCCTTAGGTTAGTTAGGTTTACCTAGTTCTAAGTTCTAGGGGACTAATGACCTCAGCAGTTGAGTCCCATAGTGCTCAGAGCCATTTTAACCATTTTTTTTTTCGGTGGCTCCCTTGGTGCTATTCGGGAGGAGTATGGTATATGCTGGCACAGGGTTTCGTCCTCTCCCTTCCCTCAATATCATCATCACAGAACACAAACTTAACACTATACTATACGCGCATCCATTACACTCACCTTCATCCCAATATAAATACGACGCAACTCTCACATATCCGCAAGGAAAGTGTAGCGGGACTTTGAATTTCGCCGCGCTACACTCGTTCCCTCAGATAAAAATTATACCGTCGCAGCGGTATGAGCGCTCGACGGCAGAGAAAATACTAAAATTGTAAATTTTTTGTTTTTTCTATCCGTTTCTCTATTTGTCTCTCGAGAGCGGAAGCTTAATGCAGACGTGATCTGATGCTGACGTAAAAAACTTAATAGCTAGTCTTCATCTGATTTTAATGTGTAGACATATTGAGGAAGTTGTTATGAAATTTGGAGGGAAGCAACGTAAAATAAATTGCATTTAATATCAAGACGGTTTTGTGTACATTAGAAATTCCTGGACAATGGAACTTATTGCAAGATTTCGGAGCAGACTTTTCACGCAGAAATGAAGTAGGAGATTTTTGAAGACCTGGACGCCGCACGAAACAAGAAGACATGTTAACATGGTAAAGAATTAACTCTAAGCTACGCCATTTCCCCCTGTCAGTTACATTTTGCTATTCTCTGTTCTTCTTCAATAATTTTTGGTAGTGGAAATTGGTTTAACTTTTGCTCAAAAACGCCACAAGGACCATCCCAACAATAGCTTTTCCGAATCACGAAGTCCGATAGCTTTTCTGTAACACGAAGTCCGATTTGCTTTTCATTCTTTCCCTTTTTCACGGTCATTTACGATTTTAAAACCCCCTTTTTATTCACCATTTCTTCCCACCATTTTCAACCTTTTATTTTCTTCTCTTCCTTTTCTTTTTTATTAACCGCTACAAAAGGGGTCAATGTGCGCGGAGGAAGAACACCCTCTCCGACAAGTAGTTGGACTCCCCCCTTGGGACATGCCAGCCAACAATGCCACATTATTTAACGTTCATGAACAGTTGTTAGATCAGATAACCATTGAAACGGTACTGAATCGAATCGGGGGGAGAAAATAACTTCATGCCACAGATCGACTAAAAGAAGAGGAAGGCTGATTGGATGTGTTCTGAGTCGTCAAAGAATGGTTAACTTGATAATGGTGGAAACTGTGGGATGAAAAAGTTATAGAACGAGGTCAGGGCTTGAATACAGTGAACAGGTGTAGGTCCCAGTAGTTTTGCAGAGATGAAGAAACTTGTACACTAGTGTCCAGAGTAGCATAAAACCAGTATCCAGGCCGAAAACTACGACAACAACGCAGAAGCTTGCAACATTCCGTTTTACTCTTGTAATGGACGGAACGTGTCATACCATGAACTCCACGATATACCAGGGCGTTGGTCGAAGTTAGGTCCCAGTCGCACATTACTCATTTGTTGGTGTTCTCAACAGGACTGATCTGGCATAAGGTGTTTCTCAAACTATGTCGACCAGTTCGGAAGAGACGGATGGAGTACTGTCTTGCTAAAAGTACATTGAGTTTTTGTGATGCTGTAAACCAACGAAAGGGTGCACATGATCAATTAGTAAACTCTAACTGGAGAGTGATTACTTCACTGTGACCTGTCTTTTACAGTGGGTGAAGGCTAACGACGACCCTCGTCGTCAGGGTATCTTATTCACGGTAGATGAATGGGGGCAATGACCTTCCCTGAATAGAAATACACAGGGTACACTCTTGAGCCAAGTGCACGTGATAATAGTGGGTACGAGGTGCCCCGTCGCGTCAATATGACAGCGATCATTTCGCCCTTTCTGCGTTCGGCTGCCACATCAATGACAAATGCAACCTATGACGACATCCCAGTCTCGTGACACGCCGAACTAGTCCATTCGCCGTGTCGACAGAAGTGCTCTCGCTCTCTCCACCACAGTATCTAACTCCAGTTCGATTTCTTCTGATTGAAGAAAATGACTCATGGGGTTACCACTGAACTCTTAACGGAACAATCTATGTATTTTGTACAAGACATTTATCAGGTTCTAGCAAACACAAACATATTCCTCGTAATTATTATTATTATCGTATGGCCGGCCGCGGTGGTCTAGCGGTTCTGGCGCTGTAGTCTGGAACCGCGGGACTGCTACGGCCGCAGGTTCGAATCCTGCCTCGGGCATGGGTGTGTGTGATGTCCTTAGGTTAGTTAGGTTTAAGTAGTTCTAAGTTCTAGGGGACTTATGACCTAAGATGTTGAGTCCCATAGTGCTCAGAGCCATTTTATTATCGTATGCATCAATTACAGTAATAAATATTTAGCAAAAAAAAAAGAAATATATACAAAAATGAACATATGAAATTATATACAGTACACAAGTTTTGAAACGGCTCAGACTACACGCGGATGTTGATGGACTCTATCCTGTGGAGTGCCTCGTGGGATGCTTGAGGGAGCTTCTCAATGCCACCAGGGAAACGTCTGATTGGACATTCATTCACAATGTGGCTCATTGTTTGGCGGTCACCACAGTCACTCACATTGTCACTTGAAAAGCCCCACTTGTGCACGTTGTAGTTGCACCTACCCTCTTCGGTCCGATATCTGTTTAACTGCACCCACACCTGCCTTGGTTGGCGGAAGCCTGGAACTGAAACTGTAGGATTGTCTACAAGTTCGTGGTTTCAGGTTCTTGTGGCTTGCCACTCACGTTTCCACTCTGCGTCCTGGTCGAATCCTGTGGATTTCATATGCTGGTCTTCTAGATTTGAGGCGTTTCCTGGGCAGTGATAGCAAATCGTCATGAAGAGGGATCGAGTTGCTTTCAGAAACTTGCTGACAGAGGTTGTAAAGAGCAGCCTTTCGACGAAGGTCTGGTGGACAGATGTTTGAATGCACTGGTAGCCAGCAAGCAGTGTAGACCGGACTGTACCACTAATTACTCTCATAACTGAGTTCAGTTGGACGTCTACTTTCACTACGTGGGCGCTTTGGAGCCAAACTGGTGCACAGTATTCTGCTGCAGAGTATACCAGTGCAAGTGATGCTCCTCGGAGGACTTATGTCGTTGCTCCCCATGTACTGCCTGCCAGCTTTCTCACAAGGTTCACTCGTGTTTGTATCTTCTTGGCCAAGTTGGAAAGGCGTTTTTTGTATGTTAAAGTCCTGTCCAGACTGACTCCCAGGTGTTTTGGGCTTTCGTTGTATCTGACTGTGTCAAGAGGGCCGAACTGTGGGCTGATGTTTGCTGATGAAAGGCGATTAAAGAGGTGGAACAGGCTTACCTCAGTTTTAGAAATATTTGGTCTCAGTCGCCATGTCTCAAAATACTCATAAAGTTTAGTAAGACTGTTCGTTAGGTGTTCTTCACATTGAGAAAGGTCTTCACTCTGATATGAAATTGCCAGGTCACCTGCATATTGAAATGCTCGGCAGATCGGCTGTGTAGAGGTTCAATAACACTGGAACAAGAACAGAGCCCTGAGGCAATCCGTCATTGAGTACATGCCATCTGCTTTTCTCTTCTCCTTCAAAAAATGGTTCAAATGGCTCTGAGCACTATGGGACTCAACTGCTGAGGTCATTAGTCCCCTAGAACTTAGAACTAGTTAAACCTAACTAACCTAAGGACATCACAAACATCCATGCCCGAGGCAGGATTCGAACCTGCGACCGTAGCGGTCTTGCGGTTCCAGACTGCAGCGCCTTCAACCGCACGGCCACTTCGGCCGGCCTCTTCTCCTTGATGTACTTTAAACCGCCTATTGCTTATCATGTTACTTAAGAGGTTGCCTAGAGTTTTGCAAGGTATTGCTCGTGACAGTGGTTTCGTAGGCATTAGGTCGTGATCTAAGACATGTTTCTCTGCCATTTGTTTCAACCCCTCCTGTAGGGAAATCCTCACAGGCTCTAAAAATGTACTTAGTTTATTGTCAAATGCGAACTTGCTTAGCTAACCGAAACTGCCCTACTGTTAAATGGCAACAGCGTAACCGTCCAGTTGTGGCGTCATCCACCGCTGCCAAAGACCGTGACTTGTGGACCTTGAACAGCAGAAGAGTTGGCGTTGTTTGCTTTCTTTAACACTAAGGTGCATAAGTTGTATAATTTAAGTCATTCTTTTCTGTCAACGTTGTTTTTGTCTCTGAAATTCTGCGGCCTCCCTGTACATCCTAGCTTAATAGAGTTAGAACCTTGATAAAACTTTAATATCAGAGAATCGAATTTCGTGCTACCCTGGCCCCAAAGCACGATCTGCTATTGCGGATTTATTCATCTTCCTCAGATAGCAAATGCCAAATGAAGAAAACAGCGCCATCTTTTCTGGTTAATCTAGCGCGACTCCGCTGTTTGGCAGCGATCGGAAGATGTCGCAGCTCGTTCGTTGCGCCGTTACCAATAAACAGTTCGGCAGTTTCAGCTAGCTAAACAAGTTTGCGTTTCAAAATTAACTAACTACGTCTTTATAGCTTCTGACGATGTCCCGTCAGGACGGATCGAACGTTAGGCGCACAAATATGCCTTCGACTACGCCTAACGCCTGTAAAACCAGTTTCACGAGGGATATAAACTACATATTGACCGTGAAAATCTACGTTGTATGGAAAAGCAAATATGCCTGTACATAAAGGCAGAAGATATTGAAACATGACAGCTCATTTTACATACGATTTCAAAGCTAATTTGGATTGCTCGTTAACTGTTACGCAGTTGGTGGGGCCCAATTAGTAATTTCACCTTTTGAGCTCTATAATATAATTTTCAACAACTTCATGTCAAAGTACTCACTAATATTAAGGCCATCTATTGGTAAGAACATGTGCGGTCCCTTTGTTTTGTTGCGATTAGAGCTTTTCATTTACGAAAAATACAATAACCAAAAAGGTATCAAATATGCTGTTATTATAATGTTTGAAACCTGTAACAACTCTGTTTATCATACTGTCAGCTTGCTGTGCTATTGGCTAACATAACAACATCTAATTACTACGTATTTATTGTAATCCACACAGCAAAACCAGATTAAAAATGTAAACAAAGTGTTATTTTAGGCTGCTGTATTATATAACATTTTCTGTAATTATCAACAACTTCTGTAATTGTAATTAGCGAATTTACTATACGCAGCAATACATAAATTGTTAGGAAGAGTTTATAAGGCCCACGCGGAATCGTGTTGTAGGGGGCAGTAAGATGCAAGATTTTCAGCAGAAATATATGACATAATAAATTGTAGACTTGAAACTATAACTGGCTGACTGACTTTTCACGCCTTTTGAGAAACATGGTTTTCTCCGGCCCGTCTTCACTTGAGAAACTTACAGGAGTCAACTGCAGCGAAGCATCGAAATTAGATAAGTTTTGGTCAACATTTATTATTTTAACAAACTGAGTTACACCAAAGAACTTCAGGAACATTTATATCGGCTACTGTTGATGAAATTAATACTTCGTAAAGATCTTTATTTTGAATGATTTTCTTCGACAACATTGATTCCCAGCAAGGTAGTTGCACTGCAGTATCCAGGACAATATTTTGTGTGTGTGTGTCAGACTTCTTTATATTACACGTTTGTTCTACACGTAAAAGCTCACGTAATGTGCGTAATATCAGGAACATTATCTAACACGCTTGTTTTGTTCACATTATCAGTGCATCTAAGACCGACGAGCTACCGTGTTCTCGTGCAACGATGTTTGCTGTAAAATACATCACCCACTAAGTCAAACGATTCCTGTCTCATTCTGCAAGTGTTATTTCCAGAGTTATTACCAAATCTCCCAGCTCTTCGTAATGATATTGCATCTGGGACACCTGGGTGAGAGCTGCGGTCTAATATTAGGGTGTGTGAAATCAAGGACGTGCGGTGTTCTGTGCGTGGGAGTGGTCACTGCCTACCGCTGTCAAAGATCTAGGTGCGCTACAAAAATAACTTTGGCCGGAGAAGTAACGAAGCCCGTGTCCAGAAATACGACTCCGCCGGATATGAATATGATGGTTTTAAGGAAGATCGCGCAGAGACTCCACTGGACTATAGGAAATTAGGCACTGAAGAGACACTTTTTTTTTTTTTTTTTTTTTTTTTTGCGCCAGCAGAATACTCCAGAAACAAGAGAAGAAACTCATTGTCCATTTAGTCCACGCTTTCATGGTGTCAGGTACTGTGGGAAACATGAGAAAACAGAGAAATAAAATTTAATAGTGTGTACATTATAAAATAGCACATGAAAAGAATAATTTGCAAACTAGAACAGAAACTGAATTGTCACCACATTTCAGTTATTATCTGAAAGATTGCCTTCCAAATCTTTAACAAGAATGCCTTCTAAATCTTTAACAAGAACCACTGAAAGGATGAAATCTTATATTGGTACTACGTATACAACACTGCAAGAAACTGAATTTAAATACTTGTAATGTATAGAAATCCGTCAGTTTCTGGAAGACTGTTCTCAAAAGCAGTTTATGCTTCTTGTTAAAAACTCAACAGACTAAACAGGAAACTCCTCTCAAAACTAGAAGTCTGTAGACAAAAAGCTGTGAAATATTTAATGTTAATTATTGTAATTATTCCTGTACATATTGATTAATGAAGATGAGGTAAGATGTATTATGCGTTGTTTTTTACCGCGTGCTAAAAATTCGTATATACCATCGATATTTTTGGATCGATTATTATCGGCGGTCTATGCTTAGACGTCGACGATGAAATTGAAATCAGCATCGTTTATTTACCCAAATCGCACATTCATAATCACGGCAGGTTCGGCATCGGCATGCAGCGTGTCCATACTTAGAGTTCCAGTTTCAAAACGCTGTAGGAAAAAAAAAAAAGAACGGTCTTACGGTAAGCGATGCCGTCAACCCGCAACACACGGTCACCTTTGCAGAATGAAGTGGTAACAGTTGATGTGCGTGCGAATATTCCGTTGCCCTTGTTCTGCTACTGATATTTCTTTGGAGATGGAAAGGGGCTTTCTCTGTCCACAGAATTTTCCATGGTCATTCATTTTCTACTTTCATGCGACCAGGAAATTACAAAGCAACTCCTGAACATGGGTGATTTTGTGTGGCTAGCATTGCAGGGTGCTTCGCAAGACTTAACGCACCGTTCTCTGCAGACATGTCCAACCTTCGGGCATTGTATGATGCACACCACCGCTCGATCCCTCCTGCACTGCTGTGGCCGCATCTTTGAAAGACGTCGAATCAATGGCTGTCCTCCATGTGCCACATTGCACTTCAAAAGAACCTGTTTTTTCGAATCTTGCAATCATTTTCTCCAGACTCTTAGCAGACACAGGACCAATGCCTTTTTTCATACCCCCGAGTGTCGTGAACTTCTACAGGGCTACCGGTGCACAGTCACTGTTCTTGTAAAAGAGCTTTACCAGCAGCGCGCTATCCCTCCTGGAGAGTCATGTAGGACGTCTCGAACACAGACTGAGGAACAACCGTGTGTCGTGAATCTGTTGGTGTGCACGTTCTGACGCTTACAGTTCCATTTATTGCTCAAATGCTTGTGCTGCTCAAATTTGACATCATTCTGTACAGTGGTTCTCTTTCTACAGCCTTTTGAAACTGGAACTTTGATTATGGACACCCTATATATACAGGGTGGTCCATTGATAGTGACCGGGCCAAATACACTACTGTCCATTAAAATTACTACACCAGGAAGAAATGCAGATGATAAACGGGTATTCATTGGACAAATATACACTCCTGGAAATGGAAAAAAGAACACATTGACACCGGTGTGTCAGACCCACCATACTTGCTCCGGACACTGCGAGAGGGCTGTACAAGCAATGATCACACGCACGGCACAGCGGACACACCAGGAACCGCGGTGTTGGCCGTCGAATGGCGCTAGCTGCGCAGCATTTGTGCACCGCCGCCGTCAGTGTCAGCCAGTTTGCCGTGGCATACGGAGCTCCATCGCAGTCTTTAACACTGGTAGCATGCCGCGACAGCGTGGACGTGAACCGTATGTGCATTTGACGGACTTTGAGCGGGGGCGTATAGTGGGCATGCGGGAGGCCGGGTGGACGTACCGCCGAATTGCTCAACACGTGGGGCGTGAGGTCTCCACAGTACATCGATGTTGTCGCCAGTGGTCGGCGGAAGGTGCACGTGCCCGTCGACCTGGGACCGGACCGCAGCGACGCACGGATGCACGCCAAGACCGTAGGATCCTACGCAGTGCCGTAGGGGACCGCACCGCCACTTCCCAGCAAATTAGGGACACTGTTGCTCCTGGGGTATCGGCGAGGACCATTCGCAACCGTCTCCATGAAGCTGGGCTACGGTCCCGCACACCGTTAGGCAGTCTTCCGCTCACGCCCCAACATCGTGCAGCCCGCCTCCAGTGGTGTCGCGACAGGCGTGAATGGAGGGACGAATGGAGACGTGTCGTCTTCAGCGATGAGAGTCACTTCTGCCTTGGTGCCAATGATGGTCGTATGCGTGTTTGGCGCCGTGCAGGTGAGCGCCACAATCAGGACTGCATACGACCGAGGCACACAGGGCCAACACCCGGCATCATGGTGTGGGGAGCGATCTCCTACACTGGCCGTACACCACTGGTGATCGTCGAGGGGACACTGAATAGTGCACGGTACATCCAAACCGTCATCGAACCCATCGTTCTACCATTCCTAGACCGGCAAGGGAACTTGCTGTTCCAACAGGACAATGCACGTCCGCATGTATCCCGTGCAACCCAACGTGCTCTAGAAGTTGTAAGTCAACTACCCTGGCCACCAAGATCTCCGGATCTGTCCCCCATTGAGCATGTTTGGGACTGGATGAAGCGTCGTCTCACGCGGTCTGCACGTCCAGCACGAACGCTGGTCCAACTGAGGCGCCAGGTGGAAATGGCATGGCAAGCCGTTCCACAGGACTACATCCAGTATCTCTACGATCGTCTCCATGGGAGAATAGCAGCCTGCATTGCTGCGAAATGTGGATATACACTGTACGAGTGCCGACATTGTGCATGCTCTGTTGCCTGTGTCTATGTGCCTGTGGTTCTGTCAGTGTGATCATGTGATGTATCTGACCCCAGGAATGTGTCAATAACGTTTCCCCTTCCTGGGACAATGAATTCACGGTGTTCTTATTTCAATTTCCAGGAGTGTATTATACTAAAACTGACATGTAATTACATTTTCACACAATTTGGGTGCATAGATCCTGAGAAATCAGTACCCAGAACAACCACCTCTGGCCGTAATAACGGCCTTGATACGCCTGGGTAGTGAGCCAAACAGAGCTTGGATGGCGTGTACAGGTATAGCTGCCCATGCAGCTTCAACACGATACCACAGTTCATCAAGAGTAGTGACTGGCGTATTGTGACGAGCCAGTTGCTCGGCCACCATTGACCAGACGTTTTCAATTGGTGAGACATCTGGAGAATTTGCTGGCCAGGCCAGCAGTCGAACATGTTCTGTATCCAGAAAGGCCCGTACAGGACCGGCAACATTCGGTCGTGTATTATCCTGCTGAAATGTAGGGTCTCCCAGGGATCGAATGAAGGGTAGAGCCACGGGTCGTAACACATCTGAAATGTAACGTCCACTGTTCAAAGTGCCGTCAATGCGAACAAGAGGTGACCGAGACGTGTAACCAATGGCACCCCATACCATCACGCCGGGTGATACGCCAGTATGGCGATGACGAATACACGCTTCCAATGTGCGTTCACCGCGATGTCGCCAAACACGGATGCGACCATCACGATGCTGTAAAGAGAACCTGGATTCATCCGAAAAAATGACGTTTTGCCATTCGTGCACCCAGGTTCGTGGTTGAGTACACCATCGCAGGCGCTCCTATCTGAGATGCAGCGTCAAGGGTAACCGTAGTCATGGTCTCCGAGCTGATAGTCCATGCTGCTGCAAACGTCGTCGAACTATTCGTGCAGATGGTCGTTGTCTTGCAAATGTCCCCATCTGTTCACTCAGGGATCGAGACGTGGCTGCACGATCCGTTACAGCCATGCGGATAAGATCTCGACAGCTAGTGATACGAGGCCGTTGGGATCCAACACGGCGTTCCGTATTACCCTCCTGAACCCACCGATTCCATATTCTGCTAACAGTCATTGGATCTCGACCAACGCGAGCAGCAATGTCGCGATACGATAAACCGCAATCGCGATAGGCTACAATCCGACCTTTATCAAAGTCGGAAACGTGATGGTACGCATTTCTCCTCCTTACGCGAGGCATCACAACAAAGTTTCACCAGGCAACGCCGGTCAACTGCTGTTTGTGTATGAGAAATCGGTTGGAAACTTTCCTCATGTGAGCACGTTGTAGGTGTCGCCACCGGCGCCAGCCTTGTGTGAATGCCCTGAAAAGCTAATCATTTGCATATCACAGCATCTTCTTCCTGTCGGTTAAATTTCGCGTCTGTAGCACGTCATCTTAGTGATGTAGCAATTTTAATGGCCAGTAGTGTGTCTCACGAAATAAGCATGAAACGAAAAAACTACAAATAACGAAACTCGTCTAGCTTGAAGGGGGAAACAAGATGGCGCTATGGTTGGCCCGCTAGATGGCGCTGCCATAGGTCAAACGGATATCAACTGCGTTTCTTAAAATTCGTGTAGTACGTAAAGAAATATGAATGTTTTAGTTGGACCACTTTATTCGCTTTGTGATACATGGCGCTGTAATAGTCACAAACGTATAAGGACGTGGTATCATGAAACATTCCTTCAGTGCGGACGTATTTGCTTCGTGTACATTCCCCTTGTTAAAATGGACCGTTTCCAATTGCGGAAAAGGTCAATATCGTGTTGATGTATGGCTATCGTGATCAAAATGCCCAACGGGCGTGTGCTATGTATGCTGCTCGGTGTCCTGGACGACATCATCCAAGTGTCCGGGCCGTTCGCCCGATAGTTACGTTATTTAAGGAAACAGGAAGTGTTCAGCCACATGTGAAACGTCAACCACGACCTGCAACAAATGATGATGCCCAAGTAGGTGTTTTAGCTGCTGTCGCGGCTAATCCGCACATCAGCAGCAGACAAACTGCGCGAGAACCGGGTATCTCAAAAACGTCGGTGTTGAGAATGCTACATCAACATCGATTGCACCCGTACCATATTTCTATGCACCGGGCATTGCATGGCGACTGTAGGGAAGCAGCATACTCACGCCTTATAAAATTCACACCAGTCTTTCCATTGTGTGCCAGCCTAGTCCTCTGTAACTGGCTCTGACGTCATAAATATTGCGCAATACATTAAATTGAAGTAAATAACCTGAAACGTTTCTAGCATGTCAGGAGTAATACAAAATCAATATGTGTTGGATATCAGTTCAATAACTTTAACCATTTTCGAAATTTGGATGTTTTTCTGTAAAAATCATTGGCGCAACAGAAAAGAGCTAGAAACTTAAAAATTTATATTTAGATTCCTTTTGCATAATAATTTAGTAGAAACAGTATTCTGGATCTCACAAATTAAAATTTTAGTTGAAATTCATGATTTTCTGGTTTTTGTCTTAGAAATTAAGGAAGCAAGATAGATTAAGTAGGCGAATAAATAAAGCTAGGATGTTTAAATTTAAGTAGAAGGGAGATCCGCTATAATCATAAAAATGTGAGAAGTTTCAACAGAATAACTATAAAACTATAGCTATAGCGTACCTCCAAAGAACAAGTTCAGAGCTCTCGTCTACTCTGTGTAGTGTAATTAAATTAATTCTCTCGCCCAAAATATTTGACTTAGCCACGTCAGACTTTTATTATGATTACTTACTTGTGTGCTGATCGCAAAATTAAATTGAAAGCTTCATCGGCCATCAGCAAAGGAAGCAATGATTTATTCGATAACTTAAAGTGGTGCATTACTAGCCCAACGGCTAGTCAGGAGAGCAGATTTGATCAGGTGTTCCCTTAGCCGTCCGCACCGCGGCTTTATATGTAAGAACGCTGCGCGAGAAAAGAAGGAAGGCCCCAGTTCTCTGCAGACGCTGATTAGCGCACCACCTGTGCCCGGAGTCGCGTCGCGTCGGCATCGTTGATATAAACAGCCTCGGATGCAGTAATAAGTTATTCGGGATACGCGTAACCATGAAATCGTTTTCGAGTGAAGTGTTAATTTTGGGATGACGTTAATGATCTATCTTCAGTTTGCGTATGTCGTATTTTCACGTGCCGCTGCAGGACAGACATTCTACAATTATTAGCGTGGCGTTTGATGAACATTATCGTCAAATTATGGCGAGCATTCACTTAAACATTTAATTTGAACAGTTATAGTTGCATCAGCGCAATAGACTCTGAATTGCTCTGGTAATTGGATTGTGTGGATTCTTTCTGGTCTGTGACTTTCAGAATATAGTGAACATTTTAGAGAGAATGGTTTTTGATTATGAATCCCAGACAATCTCCTAATTCCTCAGAGCTATAAGCTGTAGCTATAAATGTAATTCTCTGATGAAGGCAGCACTAGGAATTCTAATTACAGGCTTCACGTTTTGCTAATCACTTTGTGGTTCCCAATATTGTAGTTAGAGAGCCAGTGTTCACAACGGCAAACAACAGCATTAAATAAATAATAGGAACATTAACAATTATTCCACCCGCCGCCCCACACGACGACTTTGAACGTCGTGTACAGTTCTGCCTCTGGGCACAAGAGAAATTACGGGACGATGACAGATTTTTTGCACTGTTCTATTTAGCGACGAAGCATCGTTCACCAACAGCGGTAACGTAAACCGGTATAATATGCACTATTGGGCAACGGAAAATCCACGATGGCTGTGACATGTAGAACATCAGCCAGCTTGGCGGGTTGATGTATTGTGCGAAATTATGGGAGGAAGGATAATTGGCCCCCATTTTATCAATGGCAATCTAAATGGTGCAATGTATGCTGATTTCCTACATTATGTTCTACCGATGTTCCTACAAGATGTTTCACTGCATGACAGAATGGCGACGTACTTCCAACATGGTGGAAGTCCGGCACATAGCTCGCGTGCAATTGGAGCGGTTTTGAATAGCATATTTCATGACAGGTGGATTGATCGTCGAAGCACCACACCATGGCCCGCACGTTCACCGGATCTAAAGTCCCAGGATTTCTTTCTGTGGGGAAAGTTGAAGGATATTTGCCATCGTGATCCACCGACATCGCGTGACAACATGCGTCAGCGCATTGTCGATGCAAGTGCGAAGATACGGTAGGCGAACCGCTCGCTGTTGAGAGGAATGTCGTTACACGTATTGCCAAATGCATTGAGGTTGACGGACATCATTTTGAGGATTTATTGCATTAATGTGGTATTTACAGGTAATCACGCGTTCTCAGAAATGACAAGTTCACAAAGGTACACGTATCACATTGGAACAACCGAAATAAAATATTCAAACGTACCTACGTTCTGTATTTTAATTTAAAAAACCTACCTGGTACCAACTGTTCATCTAAAATTGTGAGCCATATGTTTGTGACTATTACAGCGCCGTCTATCACAAAGCGAAAAAAGTGGTCCAACTAAAACATTCAAATTTCTGTAGGTACTACACGAGTACGTAATAAAAATGGGGGTTCCTATTTAAAAAACGCAGTTGATATCCGTTTGACCTATGGCAGCGCCATCTAGCGGGCCAACCATAGCGCCATGTGGTTTCCCCGTTCAAGCTTGACAAGTTTCGTTCTTTGCAGTTTTTTCGTTTGACGCTTATTTCGTGAGATATTTGGCCCTGTCACGATCAATTGACCACTCTATATATACACTGATGGCAAAAGCCGTAACACCAAATAATTAATGGCGAGTAATGAAATTTCGGGAATATGTTTGTCTGGGTAACATATGTAAGTGATTGACTTTGCAAGGTTACAGGTTAATGAAAGCATGAGATAAGTCATTGCAAATGTGAAATGGTGGTACATTAACGAGCGGCGTAACCGCGAGAACGTTAAATGCAAGCAGGCAAACATGCATGCATTGTGTTGTACACGTGCCTGATGTCAGTTTTTGCGATGGAGTTCCATGCTTGTTACATTTGGTGTTCACCACAGGGACGGTTAATGCTGGTTGTGGATGACGCTGCAGTTGTCGTCTGATGATGTCCCACAGTGCTCGACGGGAGACAGGTACAGGTCTGGTGATCGAGCAGGCTGAGGCCACATGTCGACACTCTGTAGAACACGTTGGTTTACAACAGAGGTGTGTGAGCGAACGTTATCCTGTTGAAAAATACCCCTTGGAATGCTGTTCGTGAAGTCGAAGCACCAGACTGACTTACAAATTTGCAATCAGGATGCTGAGCGCTCCTGCTGTCATACAAACTTGCACCCCAGACCGTGACTCCAGCTGTAGCTCCAGTGTGTCTAGCACGCCGACAGGTTGGCTGCAGATCCTCAACTGGCCTCCTACCTAACGCATGGCCATCACTGACACCTAAGCCAGGAAACACAACACACCTCCGCCCTGCCCTCCAATGAGCTCCTGCTTGACACCACTGCAGTCATAACAGTTTGGGATCAGTGGAATGCACGCTACAGGGCACTTGGCTCGGAGCTGTCCTCGAAATAACCGATTTGTAACAGTTTGTTGCGTCACTGTGGCGCCAGCTGCTGCTGCAGTTGCAGTACGATGTGGCAGAGTCATACGCCGAACAAGATGGTCCTTCCTCTCAGCAGTGCCACGTTCCCGTCCGGAGTCTGGTGTTCTTGCGACAGTGCGTTTCCGTGAACACCGCTGCCAAGCAGTCACTTACAGTGGCTACACTCCTGAGAAGTCCTTCTGCAATATGGCAGAAAGAAAATCCTGCTTCTTGTAGTCATGTTACACGACCTCGTTCAAACTCAGAGATGTGTTGATAATGTCGCTTTTGTCGCCTTAAAGGCATTCTTCACTAAAATCAACTCACCACGATCAGTCTCAAAGGTAACCGACGGCCACGACCGTTACAGGAAGTTAGAACGGAATTTTTTTTCACGCTTTCGGATTTTTATCTCATTATAAAATTTCCAATTTTCTGAATAAAATTATATATATATATAATTGGATATATATATATATATATCACTTATAAACTCACATGGGAAGTATTTTATTTTATTTTTAAAAAATATAATCTACACCGGTTGAAAATGTTAAAATTTTTACATGCATTATTTGAAGATCTAATAAAATTGGTCATTTTTCATATAGAAGGCCATGGATGTGAGATTTAAAACTTTGCCGGCGTAACATTTACAAATGTACCTCTTGTGGACTCTCTACACCTCATCGTCAATAGATTTAGAGCTGACATTACAGCGCTGTTTGAGCACACCCTCTCCTCTACATATCTTTTATTTAACAACGAGTTTTATGAGCAATCAGACGGCGTCGCCATGGGGAGTCCTTTGTCTCCCCTGGTGCCCAATCTTTTTATGGAAGACTTTGAGGAGCGAGCTCTCGCCTCAGCCACTTTTAAACCAACAATATTTTGGCGATATTTTGACGATACTTGTATAGCTTGGCCTCATGGTTTGGATCGTCTTCGAGAGTTCCTACAACATCTGAACTCCGTACACGAAAACGTAAAATTTACTATGGAGTTGGAGAAAGAGGGTTGCTTGCCGTTCTTACACGTATTGGTGCGACGTAAGAGTGATGGCACACTTGGTCATTCGGTATGTAGAAAGCCCACTCACACAGACCTTTACTTGCAAGCCGCAAGTTGCCACCATTCGGCACAAACGATTGGTGTTCTGAAGACATTCCACGGAGCCCACGTCATCTCTGACACCGATAGTTTGCAAACGGAACTGGAGCACCTGCAGACTGTATTTCTGGAGAATGAGTATTCGTCCCAGCAAGTGTAGAGAGCGCTGCAGACCTGTAAACGACGGAGCAAAGAAGAGGAAGAGGCCTTTAAAACGACTGCCTATTTACCACATACTGGTAATATTTCAGCGCAAATAGGCAGAATACTAAGAAAATACAAAGTGATAGCAATCTTTCGCCCTTCTGCAAAAATTTCATCGCTGTTGGGATCTGTCAAAGACGACCTAGAGATGCGCAAGGCAGGTGTTTATAGGATTCCGTGTTAATGCGGCAAATCTTACATAGGGCAAACGACGCGTACCGTGCAGGATCGCATATTATGACATCAGCGGCGTACTCGCCTACTTCAGCCTTGTAAGTCTGCCATCGCCGAACACTGTATTTCCAATGGTCATGCCATGAATTACAATGAGACAAAAATTGTGGCCCATATGTCTAACTTTTGGAGTTCTATTATTGGAAATACGGCTGTCTGACAATGAGTCTCTTATTAATCGTGACGGCGGTTACCAAGTGAATTCGGCATGGAATCCAGTCGTCGAAAAACTTCGTGTACTCCGTAGCCGGCGTAGTTCTATGATGGAACCGCGAGAAGACAATCGAATTGATATCGATGCGGCGAGTTTTCACCACGGAGGGCGCGCGGCGCAGCAGGCGCGAACGCGGTCAAGTAGCGCACGCGCAACGCCAATGAATCCACCACCCAAGTACTGGGGGGGGGGCGCTTAAATACCAGAGCTCAGGGAGTTTTCGCCAGTATCGCCTGATCACCTGAAGATGGCCAGAGGAAGTTGAAACAGTTTGAGAGACAAGAAACTTTCTGATGGTAAAAACCATAAGAGGCAGTGACAGACAAAATGACTGACGAGCTACAGCAGTATTATTGTATGGCCATTAGAAACAATACTGAGGATTTGTTGAAAATGAAGCAGGCAGTATGGGCTACCTTCTTCCACAGACTGCCAACTGATGAAAAACCAGTACACCACCTTTGCCCTCCTGGACCTGATTCATGATGCAATTACGACAGCCGGCCGTTGTGGCCGTGCGGTTCTAGGCGCTTCAGTCTGGAACCGCGTGACCGCTACGGTCGCAGGTTCGAATCCTGCCTCGGGCATGGATGTGTGTGATGTCCTTAGGTTAGTTAGGTTTAATTAGTTCTAAGTTCTAGGCGACTAATGACCTCAGAAGTTAAGTCGCATAGTGCTCAGAGCCATTTTGCAATTACGACAACGCCCAGTACTCAAACAACCATAAACATTCCATCCCAGCAGGAGTCATGGATATCATAAAACCTATCTACAGAGACCTGGCAAATCCTCAGTTACTGAAGAAGTGTCTGCATGGTCAGACTCAAAATACCAATGAGTCGTTCAATAATCTTATATGGACTCGCTTACCAAAAAATGTTTTTGTTGGAATGAAGACACTAAAGTGGGGGGTCAGTGATGCTGTTATTGCTTTTAATGATGGCAACATTGGTAGGGTGAAAGTGCTACAGCATATGGGAATTAATCCTTCGTACTCACTGGTATGTCGTCATGAGTACGAAGAATTAATCCTAGAGCTAACTGCTTCAGAGAACTTTAACAAATGCACAATGTTCTATGGCTTACGAGCATAGAGCCATTACCCTTTTTTTCCTTTAGGTGCAGAAAAGAAAGGACGGACACAATCAGCTTCAGGCTGGTTGGAGACAAGGTGGCCACGATGCCTCCTCCAGCCTGTCACAGGCTGGTCCTACAAACGGTACTGGTCTTTCTCATTTTTTTGTTTCATTTTCTTTTATGGTGAAACCATACAAGAAACAAGAAACAAAATACGATTCAATCCACATCGTTTCAACCACTGAAAAAAGAAAAAAACTTCGTTTCCAGTCGTAGCCTGCAACAATTTTTGTTACTTTTTATTAATTAAAAAGCCAAGACAAACAGAGCCACAAAGAAGAATTAACTCTCTAACAATACACCTAAAAAGGGACCATGACGAAAATACCAAGAGGACCAGTCAACTCAACTTTTTTTTGTCACATTTACCTGAACAAGGTAACGAGAATGAAACCTACGAACAGAAAAGATACTCCAAACTTCATCCAACTCCTTGACGATTGAATATAAGGTACAGCATATTCGCGAAAAGGTCCCGCTAGGGTGGCATCTTTTGCTATGTCCAATGCACCGTAACTATATATTGGTAAAAGGCAAAAGCATCCGGGCCATATCAACTCCGAAACACGCAATGAACATAATTACCGACGAGCCATACAACCGTATTGGTCCTCGTTCAGGAAAACAAGGTTGAATCGGGACGCAGGAGAATATCACTGGAGGTCGCCGCTTCCGTCGCCCTCACAAGAAAGGCCAATTGTCGACGGAGCCAACTCCAGTGTCTGTGTCCGCAGGCGACCAACCGATGACATAAAGTATCCGTTTCATGGCAACGAGTGCGTCGATCTATGTCACAAAGGCTAATGCTAAAAAGTCGAACGGTTGGTGAGGACATGGTTTCCATCTGAAAAAAAAATGTAGGCTGCCGTTGGACAAAACAACCTCCTAGTCTGTCTCTGGCGACAGGGATTCCACAGAGGAAGCGCGATTTGGAAACATCTAGAGACGTAACAGCATTTTGGCAGAGAGATATGACTGAGAAATAATATCAGCCCCCAAGTAACTGACATCAATAAAAATTTCACAAATGTGCCTTAATTTATTATTTACCCTACCAACATCTATTGGAAGGGTTCAACTCGCAGGTCTAAGACAGTCGAAAAGGGAGTTGTAGGTGGTTGGGGGACGTAAAGACACGTTAAAATAGTGCGTCGAAAAAATGAAGCAGAAGACTTGACCCAAACATCAGGGAAGCCCAAACCTCCCATCAGCCAGGATCTCACCATAACCTCATAGCGCACCCGAAAAATAGAGTTTCGGCAGATAAACTTGCCCGATAATGGTTGCAGCTTTCAGGACATCATCGCAGGAAGGGGAAAAATTTGGGCAACAAAATAGGCTTTGCTTAACATATGTTTCCACTGTCTGAACCTTATGAAGTAACTTAGAGAGCGACGCTCGTGTTCAAGGATCGCTCCTTGAATACTGTCAGTGACGCACTTCCAATTCAACGTAGTCATCTTCATTGGTTAACGATAAGATATAGCGGCCAATGATCGGTGGCGGGCGACAGCTACAGCCCAAAGAATCTCAGCCGCGCCAGAGCCCCACTGAGTAACCGACACTTCCGGTCGTTAATCTGTGGTCCTGTAAGACGACAAAATGCATCCAAAACGTCCTTGAGCACTGGTATGTCGTCATGAGTACGGAAAAGACCATGACGTCATCGTGATATGCGCGAGCATCTATGGAGCGCAGTAAGATTTCCAGAAGTAGCACGAATAACGACATAGAAATGGGGCTACCCTGCAGGACACCTCTACACACTTCTATGGGACAAGTAAGACAACCATTCACGTCAACAGACGCCTGAACACCAGTAAATAGAGAGGTGAAGATCCGTCGTGCGGCATCATTAAAACCAACAACTAAGGCCTCGTTTTTTGTAAAATCGTATTTCTATTAAACCTGTGGAGGGGCTAGGTTTTGCTATATACACTTCTGTCTTGGACTGAGGTGAGGAATCGCATGCCGACCTGCGAAGTGCGGCATTTTTTCTTCACCTTGTGCAAAAGCGAAACTATAAAATACCATTTTGAAACACTGACTGATAAAGTATAGGGTTTCACTTCTTCCAGGAAGCGAAAATCCCCTCTCCATCTATGGAGAGGAGAAGGCATTTAAAGCCATAGTCAAATACTTGTCATTTGAGATACCAGCGGAGGATGTGGGAAACGATTTCCATCGGGCATCAGCCCAAATCACGTGACGAAATGACCGCCAAATTATTTCTGCAGCCAGTTTATTGCGTGACGCTGCCAGCTGGGCAAATCAGTGAATCGATTTAGGATGTCAAACACTTGATGAACATTAAGGTCCGAATTGAAACTTTTTATTCCAAAGGAAGGCCTATAACAATGGAAATACTGTCAGCGTTAATTTCATACAGCTAATTACTGCAATTTGCGAGCGAGATGTGTGAAATGAACAGGACACCACGCATCGAAGAACTGTCAGAAGACAGAGACCCAGAAACCCAAATGTGTGAACTGTGAAGGCGAACATCGTGCAACATGGAAAGGCTGCCCCACTCTCCAGCAAGCACCAAGGATATACATGGCTCAAGGCCAGTCAGGTCGGCTCCGAAACCAACAACCAGCCACTGTTACTGCTCAACACAGAGCAACAACGCCAGAGAATTCCCCACAGTGACAACGAGGACGACATCCACAGCATGCCCAATAGCTGCAATGAGATCCAACAACCGACGATCGCCCCTACATCTAGTCAGGTCATCTCCGACTTCTCAGACCTCAAAGAGATATTCTCAAGTATCATGGTTTAATTTTTTTTTTTTTTTGTGGGATCTAAAATTTAAAAACCTCTCTCACATCGGACTGATTTAGCTTCACTGATCAGGATGGAAAAAAACATGCGTATATTAATTAACAAAGCAGGCTTATCACATTCACATAGTTCAATACTGTTCTATCCTGATTAAATTGAGCTTAACTTAAATTCCATAAGGCAGTGAAGCAATTTCGAAGTCTCGGTGCGACGAAAATTGTCAGTCGATCTCCTAAAAACATTTGTAATAATTATTAACTTTCGGTGATCACATGGGGAAGACCGGAGATCTGCTGGTAAGACCGTGTTAGCCTATTTATTTGAAGTAATAAACTGGATATCTTGAGCATACAAAACGGCAGGTTCGTCCAGTGTAAGTCAGACGTTCCCCACTGATCCCGTGCAACACAGCGTAGTAAGCAGACACTGTCAGTAATAACCAGTTAAATAATACGCGAACACACTTACTTTAGATTAGTTCATGTATTAAATTCATTCTCATACAGACTCTCATCAAGATGGCGACTTGCTCAACAATACATACATATACATTCTTTCACGGCTAATCGGCAAGATCCCCTTCATTCTTTTTATAAGAGAAAACATAGATAGCAGAGAAGCTATTCCATGGAATAAATGGACGCTCCAAGGAATAATAGGGCTTGAAACTACTTTGCATTGATAATCATCGTATATTAAAGTTTAGGAATCGGTAAGATAAGAAGAGATATTTCGAGATATATACTGAGTTATATAATTTATAAAATTTCTGAAAATATCGCGGAGAGACCGCTGCAAGAGACATTACAATGGGTTTCCTGCCAACATTCTGACACTAGAACATCCTCGCCATTATTCAAGAAACGTTTCAACAGTTCAAAACTGCACCAGACGTTATTCCCAAAATACTCACCCACTTAAAAAATGCCATGAAACTGTCTGCCGCCTGCAGATAGCGTGTAGGCAATCACGGAGAGATGACCTCACATTTCATGTCTATAATGCCGATGTGTGTTTCTTGGGAAGCCAGAACTGAAGGATGTTATCACGAGATTAAAGGTTGATGCACTTTTTCTGACGAAAACGCACGCCCAACCTACCCAACAATTCAAGCTGAAGAACATGACTGGATATCGGATGGACCGTGCTAATGATCGTGGGGATGACGTTCGATCATACACACAGCTACAGTCGTACCTCAACTAACACCACTCGAGGCGACGGCAGTAACATCGTGCTGGTTGCAGCATATCTTTGTCCCCAGCGAACATTCGGACAAGGGACCAGCTTGGCATTTTCGATCTCTACTATAAGAACCTATTATGAGGAGATTTAAGCGCGAAGTGTTTCGCGTGGAACTCTGATAAACAGTTCTGGAGGGGGAGGGGGGGGGGGGGGGCAACATACAACGTGTGCTGAACGAACTCCTGGATTCCATAGCATATGGTCCAGAGAAATCCACATGTATCCCTCAAATCCACACCAGTCGTCCGATGTCCGAGATATCGCTGTTCACAGGAATCTTCCCCTCGAACTCCAGCCGAAGATGGTAATGAATTGACTTCTAACCATCACACGGTGACTGGCTAACTAACCAAAACATTGGTTCATGTATGGCCATGAGCAAGAACGACAACCAATGGGGACCACTGCAAGGCATGTCCTAACAACAATGTCGGCCCTGGACATAGCTGCCACTGACCTTCTTGAAGAGTCCATTGGTACACTCACTGAAAAGATAAAGCGACCCTTTCGCCAAGCATCCGTAACCACTGAAAATCATGCTCTCCACCGCGACGAATTCTCGCCTTTACTACAGGACTTGAAGGCTCTTAAAAACGCTGGTCACATTTCCGGAATCCGGAGGGCAGACGAGAACGGAAACGCCTTTCAAATGAACTACACAATCACGCAGCGGAACACAGATTAGAAGACCGAGAGTACAAAATGGCTACGCTGGCACTTCAATCTAGGAATAGTGGAAACTTGTATTAGCACTCAACAGCCAACTTAGGCATTCAGAGCCTAACAGGGTCATGTTTACGGACCCCTAGGACAGGCAGAACTGTTCACCTCTACTTACACGGCACAAAACGCACCAGACGTCATGGAAGAAGACGAAGATATTAACAGGGTTACCCAACTGGCGGAGGACATTCAACAAACTGTATGAAGGGATGACCCTCTTCTAACAACAACGGAGGAAGTCAGGGCTGTCATTCGCCAGCTCCACTACCTGATGAGATCATAAACGAACAACAGGAGCAGTTGCCGTGGAAACCATTGGTGCTCATCACATTGATCTTCAACAGTTGTCTCCAACTGAGCTACGTCCCGGTACCTTGCACCAAATTCCAAGCCAAGAGAGGACGTGAGCCTATCGACAGACTATCCGCTTATCAGTTTATTACCCACTCTGCCAAAGGTCTTCAAAAGGATAATCTTAAAACGACTTCGACAGGCCATCGGCATGCAGGACATAATTAGACCAGACTAATTCGCATTTCAACCCGAGCTGTCGCCAGAACTTCACCTGATGCGAATTACAGAATATATAGCACACAATATTAATCGCTCGAAGTACACTGTAGCTGCGTTCTCGGATGTCGAGAAAGCCTGTGACCCTGTGTGGAAGGACAGACTGGTCACCAAACTTCACGCCTTAGGGATCGACTACTGTATCAAGACTGTTGACAGTTTCTCCAAGGACCAAGGGCTTATACCAAGATAAGCGGACAACGCTCCAGTTGGAATTACAAAAAGGCTTCCTTCAAGGGTCCGCCCTCTCTCCAGTGCTTTTAATATTGTACGTAAATGACATACAATTGCTTCCACCGGTTGTCCTCGCGCAATTCGCGGACGACACCGCGTTATCAACAAGCAATCAAAACATCACCGGGGCTATGTGGCGCCTACAGCGGCAGCTGAACGTCACAGAACAATGGGCAATGGCACATCAACACGGGTGGAAGACGAGGACAATTCTTCAAATGGTTCAAATGGCTCTGAGCACTATGAGACTTAACATCTATGGTCATCAGTCCCCTAGATCTTAGAACTACTTAAACCTAACTAACCCAAGGACAGCACACAACACCCAGTCATCACGAGGCAGAGAAAATCCCTGACCCCGCCGGGAATCGAACCCGGGAACCCGGGCGCGGGAAGGGAGGACAATTCTCTTCAACAGACGATGAAGTGACTTTCGTGACGGGCTGGTTATAAACAATATCCGCTATTTGGGAGTCATTCCTTGAGGAACATGCCAACGCTAAAAAGGCTGAAACGTCGCACCTGATGCACTACTTGAGCGCTTTGCCCGCATGCTCTCTCATGGCTGCTAGCATAAAACGGTCCTACCCTCGGTATTATATGGCTTCTCCTCCTGGAGCACCACATCAACACAAACATTAAACAACTACAGGCGTTGCAAAACCGCTGTCTTCGGCTCATTCTGTAAGCCCCTCAGAGGGCCCACACGGGGGACCTCCTTCAAGAACTTGACGTTGACCCCACACAGAACACCATCAGGAAGACAACTTGTAAGCCTGTGGGAACTGTCGAAGAGCCCGTCCGATCACCCTACGACTGGACTACGTCGGATCTGCCCCACGACGTTGGCACCAGATTCGGGTGTCGTGGGCCATCATCGAAGCTCCTCAGTAACCAACAAAAAAGTGTCGAAACCATCACCGCAGAGGGACTCGTGAACCCAGAGCCCACTGTCCTTTTCACCAATAAATAAAGAGAAGAGTAGCCGTTTGCTTGTACATTCTGGGAGTCCAGCCATACAGTGGTAGCACTACTCTTACACCTCCCTCTCTCTCTCCCCCCCCCCCCTCTCTCTCTCTCTCTCTCTCTCTCTCTCTCTCTCACACACACACACACACACACACACAAACGCCGGCCGCGGTGGCCATGCGGTTCACGGCGCTGTAGTCCGGAACCGCGCGACTGCTACGGTCGCAGTTTCGAATCCTGCCTCGGGCATGGATGTGTGTGATGTCTTTAGGTTAGTTAGGTTTAAGTAGTTGTAAGTTCTAGGGGGCTGATGACCTCAGAAGTTAAGTCCCGTAGTGCTCAGAACCATTTCAACCACACACACACACACACACACACGCACACACACACACACACACTAAGAAAAAGTTGCGCGAGGTTTTCATATTCGCTACGTCTCTTAGTCCCAGAGCAAAAAGAATAAGACCACTTTTATAGGAAATTTGATGTTATTTAATTTTTTGCTGGGATAAGTTTACGCTAGACTCCAAGGTTTTCGAGTTATTCGAATTAGCGACTACACAAATTATTTCCCATATTCGAACTTTTTTGGTCCTCATTGACTCGGTTTATTACGCCAGTGGCTTAGTCATGTACTTACAAACTGTAAAACTGATCTCTGTAAACTTTCCCTAACAATTTTGAGAACTTTAACAGCATAAAATCATTAAGTTTGGATTGAATTGTCAACTTTACTGGTTTTCTGTAACGTTTACGAAAGTGGTGTCCTTTATTACCCAGACTGTGCTAGTTGGGTAATGGCCTTGTCAATGAAGATCAAAAGATGTCGAATATGGGAAATAATTCGTACACCAGCGTAAAATTAAAATATATTAACTTTGCTACACAAAAGTTCATATTCTTTTGTCTCAATGAGTAATAGTTTGTACGTAGAGAGCGAAAGAATAAGAAAACCTCGCGGACGCGCATGTGTTATAGCTAAGGCGGTCTTTGTAGATCAACTTAAGGTACTTTCCCGGCTTGATAGACCACAAGTACCCTGTATAAAATTGCTCGCCTCGACTTCCTCTGCACCACTGTGTACGTTGTAAACAACTATCTTGTTCAGCTGTATATTCCAAACATCTATCGAATTAATAAAAATGTTGTAGAATGTACTCATTTTATCTCTTTACAGTCGTTACAGGAAGCCTTTTCTGCCATATGCTATACTCAGACCTGATGGTATTGAGAATGTGGTGGAAGGACAAGACAGTTTCCCACGCAGAACTGTGGAATGTGAATGTAATTTCGGTGGCTACATCGCATGTAGGTACTCTTAGTGACCTTGTCGCACGAAATGACATGTCTGCGAAGCAGAAATGATTCCCTACGCAGCTGAAAGGAAGTCGTCGTCGCTACAGCATAACAAGAGGCTTTAGAGAGTCTTTACGTAACGATAACAAACCGCACCAGAGAGACGTATTACCTCGCCGAGAGATGGGTGCGACAGGTGGGAGGGGATTTGTCATTATTTACGCTGCATTACACGACTCAGTTTCCAAGGAATTTGTATTACGGGCAGCAAGATTATAAGCAATGCACGCTCGGTGACGTTCTATTGTGTTATGTATCCTACAGTAGGAAAATTTTCCCAAGGCAGTCCACCTCAGCAGGATGTCAGTCACATATGAAACTGACTGACGCTCCGGAACTGACTTGATTAAATCGCTGTAGAAACAAATGGAATCTGTTAAACGGCGACCAAAGTGTTTGCCACACGTTAAACAACAGTGCGAGGTTATTTTCGTGCAACAATCGTATGTGGAATATGGCCACTGCTGCAGATGAAATATTCTCTTGGACATAGAAGACGCTATACCGCATAAAAATTAATCAAGTCGTTTCAAAGTCGTTAAGTTGACAGATGTTTCCTGCCGCGCGGGATTAGCCAAGCGGTCTCAGGCGCTACAGTCATGGACTGTGCTGCTGGTCCCGGCGGAGGTTCGAGTCCTCCCTCGGGCATGGGTGTGTGTGTTTGTCCTTAGGATAATTTAGGTTAAATAGTGTGTAAGCTTAGGGACTGATGACCTTAGCAGTGAAGTCCCATAAGATTTCACACACATTTGAACATTTTGGAACAGACGTTTCCAAAGCTCCAACACAACTAGGTGGGCGTGAACCAAGTGAGGTCCTGCAGTAGTTTGGCACTGCATTCGGGAGAAACTAAACTAAAATCATCCCCCAGCCACCACACGTTTAGGTTCTGGGCTATTTGACGGATCACATCCGGCTGAACCGGGAACGGCTCATTCAATTAGATCATGTCTGGTTTCTTCCCCCTTCCCTCGCAAAAAAAGATCCAGGCCCATTTCCCGTCACCCCGCTGTAGATGGGACGTACATCTCTAACCTTCCAACTCGGCTTGCGGTGCATCTTGAGCCTTTAGTGGAGTAGGTCTTTGAGGGACTGTAAAAGAGGATCATGCAGCGCGAATCTGTCACTGCGTACCACGGCTGCAGCTTTGGAAGGAGAGTACTCTTTGGAAAAAGATTCCCTTATGATGAAAGTGGGTTGATGAGTTCGAGAACAACCTACGTAACTCCTCCTAGTGCCAAAAAGTGTGCTTAATCGATATTGGGTAAAGGTCCTTTCGTTTAATACTGAAATTTTTAAACAAAAATGAAATTAAATTTGATTTTAGCATCGATCTTTATTGAAGATGCTAGTTGCAATCGTGAATCGTTGTGTTGCAGAGTCACAATTTACAAATATTAGAAATATTGTTTTGTTGTCGTTCGTAATTAAAAAAGTTTTGTCCTATTAAATATTCCATCTTCACACTTGTCATACGTCGTTAAAATCCGTTATTACACCATATTAGCCAGTGACCTGTTTGTTCACTTGTGCTTCGTTCCTTCAATATCATCTCCATCTTCTGTTTTAAAAAGCGCTTATGCAGTATATTTTGGACATAGCTTCTGTCATTGCATGCCAAATTTGTAACATCGCTTATCTTTCAAAAGTGATTAAAGTTGAAATGAAATAAAATAAGTACATTGGAAGAACATCTCCAGTATACTCCATCAATTGTGCGTTTTTACCCTACCATTTATCAATTTCAGGCTCTCCGGAAACAACAGAACCTGTAACTGATCTAGGAAAAAAATGATAAAACACAAATTAAAAGCCGTGCAGGGTTGCCGCGCGGTCTCAGGCGCCATGTCACGATTCGCGCGGCTTCCCCAGTCGGAGGTTCGATCCTCCCTCGGACATAGGTGTGTGTGTTGTCCATAGCGTAAGTTAGTTTAAGTTAGGTTAAGTAGCGTATAAGCCTAGGGACCGATGACCTCGGCAGTTTGGTCCCCTACTGGTGTTGCCTCTATGAACTGATTCTGACAGAGGTTCAAATGGCTCTGAGCACTATGGGACTTAACTTCTGAGGTCATCAGTCCCCTAGAACTTAGAACTACTTAAACCTAACCTAAGGACATGACACACATCCATGCCCGAGGCAGGATTCGAACCTGCGTCCGTAGCGGTCGCGCGGTTCCAGACTGTAGCGCCTAGAACCGCTCGGCCACCCCGGCCGGCTCTGACACAGGAAATGTTTCCACTCTATGTATTCTCTCGCTTAAGAATTACGGAGGGCTTTTCAAGGGAAAATACAGTAGATGCTGCATAACTACAGCACAGTGATACGAGGTATACGAGTGATACGAGTAACTTCTTTCGACACAAATGTCTCATACATGTGTGAAGCCGCTACTGCTCGATCGAGTAGATCCTCATTCGGCATTACAAGTCTGCATACACTCCCTTCCAATCCTCCCACTGAGGAAAACTCCCTGGCAACTCCGGGAATCGTATATGCGTCCTCCCCATGACAGTCATCCGCGCTGACCACTCGGCTGCAGAGACGGAGGTTGTACAAGAGTGACGCCTTGTATTATGATTGAAGAAGTGGATGAGGGAAGTCACGCACCTTCGAAGGGAAGGATACGAACACTCACACACGAGGTACGTGAGGTTTTTCTCATGACTTAGAATAAGTCGCCATTCTCGTTTCCAAACATCCAGGTAATAATGGAAAGCCCAATTAAGTGTTCCGCCTTCAGCTGACATGTTGCCAGTTGTCTCTACGTCGCCTTTTACAGCATATGCCTCAAGCCCTTAACATACTATGAACGAACAAGTAAACGATCGACTTGACTGCTATTGAGAGCGATATCTGGCATGTGAACTGGCCACTAGGCAAGCAGCCCTCGTTAGTGTTCATAACACTGCGTAAGTACTCAACACATCGTTCACAGGGTAACATATAATGGACTTCAATGTGAGAGGCTTGTACTGATACAACGATGTTTTTTGTGTGCTGATCTTCGTCCACTACGTGTTTCGCCATAATGTTAGTTTCTAGATGTTTTATATCACTAGTCTTATTAATGTTTTTCCACAGTCGAGCCATCATCGTGATGTGAATTGTTACTTCTTTTCCTTGTTTCAGTATTTTAGGGTTAACTCAGAAAAATACAATAGCTTAACACCTACCTGTCAAATGTGCTCAAACACGTGAGACAGCATGGTGGTGAAATGTTTTACCGCAGCCATTGTGTTGAATTTCTGAGTTACAGTTACTTTCATGAGTCTACATTGATTTTGCAGTCTTCTACACTGAAGAGCCAAAAAAACTGGTACACCTGCCTAATATCGTGTAGGGCTCCCGCGAGCATCCAGAAGTGCCGCAACATGTCATGGCACGGACCCGAATAATGTCTGAAGTAGCGCTAGAGGGAATTGACACCATGAATCCTGTAGGGCTGTCCATAAATCCGTAAGAGTACTAGGGGTTGGAGATCTCTTCCGAGCAGCACGTTGCTAGGCATCCCAGATATGCTCAATAATGTTCATGTTTGGGGAGTTTGTTGGCAAGCGGAAGTGTCTAAATTCAGGAGAGTGTTCCTGGAGCCACTCTGTAGCAATTCTGGACGTGTGGGGTGTCGCATTTTCCTGCTGAAATTGCCCACGTCCGTCGGAATGCACAATGGACATGAGTGGATGCAGATGATCAGACAGGATGCTTACATACGGTTCACCTCTCAGAGTCGCATCTAGACGTATCAGGGGTCCCATATCACTCCAACTGCACTTGCCCCACACCACTGCAGAGCCTCCACCAGCTTGAACAGTCCCCTGCTGACATGCAGAGTCCATGGACTCGTGACGTTGTCTCCATACCCTTTCACATCCATCCGCTCGATACAATTTGAAACGAGACTTGTCCGACCAGGCAACATGTTTCCAGTCAACAACAGTCAAATGTCAGCGTTGACGGGCCCAGGCGAGGCGTAAAAGTTTGTGCCAAAAAATGGCTCTGAGCACTATGGGACTCAACTTCTGTGGTCATAAGTCCCCTAGATCTTAGAACTACTTAAGCCTAACTAACCTAAGGACATCACACACATCCATTCCCGAGGCAGGATTCGAACCTGCGACCATAGCGGTCGCGCGGTTCCAGACTGCAGCGCCTAGAACCGCTCGGCCACTCCGGCCGGCGTTTGTGTCGAGCAGACAAGAGTACAGGAGTGGGTCCTCGGTTCCGAAAGCCCATATCGATGATGTTTCGTCGAATAGTTCGCACGCTAACACTTGTTAATGACCCAGCATTCAAATCTGCAGCAATTTGCGGAAAGGTTGCACTTCTGTCACGTTGAACGATTCTCTTTAGTCGTCTTTGGCCTCGTTCTTCCAGGATCTTTTTGCGGGCTGAGCGATGTCGGACATTTGATGTTTTACCGGATTCTTGATATTCACGGTACACTCGTACGGGAAAATCCCGACTTCATCGCTACATTGGAGCTGCTGTGTCCCATCGCTTGTGCGCCGACTATAGCGCCAGATTGAAATTCACTTATATCTTGATAACCTGCCGTTGTAGTAGAAGTAACCGATGTAACAACTGCGCCAGACACTGATTGTCTTATATAGGTGCCGCCGACCGCAGCACCGTATTCTGCCTGTTTACATATCTCTGTATTTTAATACGCACGCCTATACCAGTGTCTTTGGCGCTTCATTGTAGGACAAACAATCGGTGCGCGCTGAAGTTTAAAAGCTGTACAAGGTCGTAACTGCGTATTGTTAGTATTATGGCCCAAACTATCGCCGGAGATCGATTGTACTAGCTTATTTCTTGCAAGTGTGCTTTTTTCTCCTTAAAGTATGATTGCAAGTTGGTAATGTTTCCTTGTCAGTTCGGTACAGTAGAAGTGGCGTCTTCATTTCTCCGAGCAGCAGTGCAGCACACACAGTAACGTGCGATGCTGTTAATGGTGTCTCAATGAGTCTCACAGGACCTCAATACCATTGTTATGGCTGAGCTGCTATCGGAATAAAATCTGGATGAGACGAATTCGAGCATCAGGACACCTCACCAGAATATTCCAGACGTGTTTAGTGAGGTTTCATAGTTCAGGCATTAGCCACTCAACGCTCTGCACTGTTTGTTTCGTCAGCGAGACGTGCAGGTGTGGTCGACAGCTGTCGTCTCGTGTAATGACACACCATCATTCATTATAGTGGCGTAAGGCAGCGTACGAGGAAGTCATCTGCGTACATCTGCTCAGTGCCATTTCCCCGCTGAAAGACGTAGAGATGTGCACGTTCACCTGAAAATACGTCCCGCGACTCACAAACACTGAACTGTCCAGAGATATCCGTTCCAAGATTGATTGATGAGTGATAATGGATAAACGTTGGTCTCCAATTCAAAACACATCCGCTATCACGTCGCCAGCTGTCAGCACTCTTACATGAAGTCGACATTCCTTCACTACTGATCTGCATTTCACTGCAGGTATTCGGGCACCCGTTGCAGACCTTATTGTAACGAGCATTGAGCCAGTCATAAGTGGCTTATTACCTTGTGCACGTCCTACCTAGGCAGAATGGACAGCACTTGATTATATGGAAATTGTGGTAACTACAGTAAAGGCAGCCCTTAATTGGTGTAAGGTCGCGCGTAATTCCTTCGAGCACATAACAAAAAGGGACCCCGCAGCCGTTGGGAATCTTAGACTGGCTTCTGAATAGCGAACCTGTGATTATTAATTCTTTCGAGAATATGCTAACAAGCACTCATCTACCAACTCTCTCCGAGTTCAGCGTTCTCTACGCAATCGACTTTCATCGCATTTCGTCCTGTGAACGATGCTCAGACTCTTTCCGAACAATTTTGAGGCGTGGCAGTGATTTGCTGTCTCACTGACCACGCTTGTTTCTCACTACTTAATGTACGTAGACAAGTCAACAGATTATGTGAAGGAACGATAGTGGAACATACTCGTAATGTGTACTCTCTTCCATTTGAGACTGATTGGTGCAAATCGTGTAGTAATCCACTCCGTAGTTACTTAAATCTGTGGGCTATCGTTAGAATTCGCCGGAGCGCGCGAACGATCGTGTGCGACCATTGTAGCGCTGTGGGCCGCTGAGGATCCATTAAAATGCAAGTCACCTATCGGGTGCGGGAGAGCAGTGCCTGAAGGATTCTTGAAGCATGGATACGAAGGGAAAGAACTAAAAGTAAGATGCAGTTTGTGCGGGCAGACGTCCCAAGCCGTCCTCTCATGGGACGCGAAAAAGCAATCGGACGAGGAGCTGGTGACGTCACGGCGTGGAATTCCACGTCCCATTACACTGCAGAGCGTGAAATGAAGAATCTGGCATGTTAGATTTTTAGTCTCGTGGAGGGTAACGTGGCCAATGAGATGCGACATTGTTTTACGTCACAGGTTGGACATTGCAGTCGCCACATTTTGTGGTGATCGTATTTGGTGGGTTTTCTTCCTGATGAAGTTCGATTGTCAGTGTGGGGACGGGCGTTATCGTGCGACAGAAAGCTACCTCCGCCCGTCGGGTTCCTCGAGCGTGGAACCACAATCAACGCGCAGTGCTACGAAGACACTTTGCAGAAACCGCAGCGCGCCGTTGAGTTAAAAAGCCCACGAATACTGCGTGACATAATCATCCCGTTGGACGATAACGCTCACCCGCGCAGTGAGACGAAGGTTTCAGCAGTTTGGTTGGAAAACACTGCAACATCCTCTGCAGAGCCCGTATCTTGCACCGTGTGATTTCCACATCTTTGGCGACCCTATGAAAGACATGCGTGAACGTCAGTTTCAGTCGAACGAGGATGTGCAAGAGTGGGTGTGAGTGTGTATTCATCAGCGGCCGACCGCGTTCTATGAGACAGGAACTGATCGTCTTGTGTTTCAGTGGGGCAAATGTTTTAACGCCAATGTGGGGGATTTTCGGTTTTCATTTGCTTGCCCCTCATATGTTTGAAATATCTGAAGCTCCTAAAATGTAAAACGCGTCAGCAGTAAAAACTTAATATATGTAACAAAAAAGCGAGTCGTATAGACTTCGTGACCTGCGAGACCGGCCGGCCGAAGTGGCCGTGCGGTTAAAGGCGCTGCAGTCTGGAACCGCAAGACCGCTACGGTCGCAGGTTCGAATCCTGCCTCGGGCATGGATGTTTGTGATGTCCTTAGGTTAGTTAGGTTTAACTAGTTCTGAGTTCTAGGGGACTAATGACCTCAGCAGTTGAGTCCCATAGTGCTCAGAGCCATTTGAACCATTTGAACCTGCGAGACCGAGCATTCTATAAGTTGTGGATTATATGCAGGAAATGGCTCCCGAGTGAGATGTGTCAGCTGTTAAACTAAAAATTAGTTATTCTAAATGCCTATATCAACGGATACAATAAGATGCTAAAATCTTGGAAGAATGTCGTGTCTGCAGATGATATTTACATGGCAGCTATTGGTTTATTTGCCATTGCAGACAACATTTTCGTCTCCGAGTGTTACTTCTTTTATAAACGTGTTTATGGACCCTAATTTACCCCTGTACGAAATTCATTTTCGGATCCAACATTTTGGTTTCATCTTCCTTGTCTTCATACCCGCCCATGTGATTTCAATTGACGCCATATTGAAAGCTGTGCAACTAACTAGAATTTGTGGCGTCCTGTGTGAACGGTAGCTCACGAAGCCACAACAGAAAGCACCAAGTTGCGGCACCACGTTAGTTTTGTGTGTGAACCTGGCTTAAGTGATTTTCGTAATAAAAAAATAAGTTCTTACTTTCTGCTTTCGTTCTAAAATCGAAGTGATAAACACATGTTCTTTCTCCCTAAAATCGTGTTGTACATATGAATGTAATGGTATTTTCAGTCTTTTTGTTGGTGTAGCTGATAAAAGCTTTTAAGAAACCATAGTTCAGATTGCAGGAGTTCCATTTCATAGTTAACTTCTAATAGATCCTGTCGTCTGTAAGAGAAATCAGTGATTGTAATCGATTATAGTTTTCTTGTGGCATGATATCCTTGCTTCCCTCCTGAACTGCTAACGGAAAACGTTATGTGATGAACGTATACATCGTCAGACTACAAACACTTTACGTATTTAGTACAGTTTTAATGTAAATATTACACATTTGGTTTGTAGGTGTTGAATTTTTGCAGACAATTTAGAATACTGCGACACGAGGCGAGCATTAAGAATATAGTAAATAATTCTATTATTCTGAAATATCGGGTACGCCAAGAGCGCTTGTACACTTTTTTATTGATCACTGATTTTATTTGACGTGCTGATGTACCTTGTTACCTTTTATTGATAAACAACGCAGCATTACTATGTAACTTGCAAGTTTGTAAAGATCATGAACTTCTGTTAATGTGTTACAAGGTACGTTCTAATGGCTCTAAATGGCTCTAAGCATTACGGGACTTAACATCTGAGCTCATCAGTCCCCTAGGCTTAGAACTACTTAAACCTAACCAACCTAAGGACATCACACACATCCATGCCCGAGGCAGGATTCGAACCTGCAACCGTAGCAGCCGCGTGGTTCCGGACTGAAGCGCCTAGAACCTAATGCCTCAGTAATGTATACCGTATTTAAATAAGATCATATATGTATTAGCCACATTGACTTGGAATGTTTGTGTATTAAATTTTCAGATACGATGATGACAGCACCAATCTGTTGAAACTGGGAATAAATAAAAACATTTACATGTGATCTTGGCGTACCTGATATTTCAGAATAGTATAACAATTCAGATCGCCTCCAGCAGTTGACATAATGTCAAAAATATAAGGTAAATCATTAATTTGAGAATCTATGTTATGCAGTTGACTTCAACTAATCCCAGTCATTTGCTGTAACTGCAATCTATTACATATTTTAGTGATAAATTCTCTTCGCTTCTCTCCTTAACTAGCGATGATACACGTTAGATGATGACAGTACACATCATCAATTGAACACACTTTAAATTCAGTCAGGCTGCAGTAGCCGGTCGAGACAAAAGCAGCAACAAGGAAGTAACCGGTATTGTGACTTTTACGAGTTCCTAACCAGGAGCGAAATTTATAATATCATCTGTTTGCTTTAATAGTTTAATTTCTTGAGTTTCTGCCTGTAAATTTAATATCAAATGGCCATAGTTCTCGCGTTTTCGTTTGCGTCGGAAAGTAAACCGATTTTGCGACATGTTACAAACTCCTCATCAGGGGCGAATTATTTAGTTTCACCTGAGTGCTTCGGTAGTTAGGTTTTTGAATCTCTGCGTATTAATGTAATTTATTAGACACAGTTCTTGCGTTTTCGTCAGGGTCTTCAGTAGAGTTGCACAGGACGTGTCGATAGTCCGTTTATCTGCATAGTTTACTTTTTCACCGTCTTTAGTATGGACTGGGACTGCGATTGTTGTGTGTGGATGCGCGAAGAGTTGGTGACACTTCGCTCTCAGCTGCAGGCTGTGATGGCTTCGGTTACACAGCTTGAGGCTGCAGTGGATGGGCACCACTGTTGTGGTCCGGCCGTGGGGATCCAACGGACGTCCGAGTCCTCCGATCGGTCCTCACCGGTGGCCAGTCCAGTTACTGCTCGGACTGAGGCTGACCCCTCACCTGTGCTGGAGTGGGAAGTTGCCCAGGGGCGTAGCAGGCGGCGAAAGACTTCCCAGGCGGCCGCACATAAGGCCTCCCTGCTTTGTCTGACAAACAGGTTCCAGGTGCTGTCTGTGGCTGACACTGTCGCTGAGCCAGATGTTGTCGCCTGTCCTGTTTCAGAGGAAACCTCTCAGCCTGCAAGATCCGGACAATCAGAGAATGTAGGATTATTGGCAGTTGGGAACTCTAACGTTAGGCGCGTTATAGGTCCCTTTAGGGACATGGCTGCCAAGAAGTGAAAGAAAACCAATGTGCACTCCGTGTGCATACTGGGTGAGTCATTCCAGATGTGAAACGGGTCCTCCCGGATGCCGTGAAGAGCACAGGGTGCAGCCAACTGCAGGTGGTTGCTCACGTCGGTACCAATGATGTGTGTCACTTTGGATCAGAAGAGATTCTCTCTGGTTTCGAGCGGCTAACAGAAGTAGTAAAGGCTGCCAGTCTTGCTTGCAAGATGAAAGCAGAGCTGACCATTTGCAGCATGATCGACAGGACCGATTGAGGACTGGTACAGAGCCGAGTGGAGGGTCTGAATCAGAGGCTCAGACGGTTCTGCGACCGTGTAGGCTGAAGATTCCTCGACGTGCGCCAAAGCGTGGTTGGGTTTTGGGTTCCGCTGGGTAGGTCTGGTGTCCACTATAGGCAGGAGGCGGCTACACGGGTAGCAGGAGCTGTGTGGCGTGGACTGGGCGGCTTTTAGGTTAGAGGGTCTCGGGAAAACATAAGAAGGGCTTCAGTCACAGAGGGTGCAGGCCGAACACAGGGAGAACGTAGATACAGGAACCATCGGTATAACAGTTGTAAATTGTCGTAACTGTCTTGGGAAAGTACCAGAGCTCCAAGCGCTAAGAGAAAGCACTGATGCTGAAATCGTTATAGGCACTGAAAGCTGGCTAAAG
The DNA here is from genome assembly GCF_023898315.1 of Schistocerca nitens. Classification (NCBI taxonomy): domain Eukaryota; kingdom Metazoa; phylum Arthropoda; class Insecta; order Orthoptera; family Acrididae; genus Schistocerca; species Schistocerca nitens. Next base: position 7,353,853 of record NC_064619.1, on the reverse strand, counting down.
CCGGAGGTAAGCTCGGCCGAATTTGAGAAGAACCTAACGGTGTTTCGAAAGGATGGGCTAAACGGTTGGCGGTGGCGTGTTTGTTGCTATTGGAACTAGTTTATCTTGTCGTGAAATTGAAGCGGATACTTCGTGTGAGTTAGTATGGGCAGAGGTCATTGTTGGCAATTGGAATAAAATAACAATTGGAGCCTTTTACCGACCTCCCATTTCAGATGATACAGTTGCTGAAAGGTTCAAAGAAAACTTGAGTTTGATTTCAAACACGTACCCGACTCATACGATTATAGTTGGTGGTGACTTTAATATATCCTCGATATGTTAGCGAAAATAAATGTTTAATTCCGGAGGTACGCATAAAACATCATCCGAAATTGTGCTAAACGCACTCTCTGAGAATTATTTCAAGCAGTTAGTTCATGAGCCAACGCGAATAGTAAACGGTTGTGAAAACACACTTGACCTCTTAGCAACAAATAATCCTGAGTCAACAACGAGCATCAAAACCGATACAGGGATTAGTTAACACAGTGTTGTCGTAGTGAGATTGAATATTGTAAGCCCAAATCCTCCAAAAATAAACGAAAAATGTACCTATTCAAAAAAGCAGATAAAAATTAACTAGGCGCCTTGCTGAGAGACAATCTCCATTCCTTCCAAATTAATAATATAAGCGTAGACCAGATGTGGCATGAATTCCAAGAAATATTATCGGCAGCAATTGAAAGATTTATAACAAATAAATTAACAAACGACGGAGCTGATATTCCTTGGTACACAAAACTGGTCAGAACACTGTTGCAGAAACAACGAAACAAACATGCCAAATTTAAAAAGACGCAAAATCTCCAAGATTGGTGATCTTTTACAGAAGCTCGAAATTTAGCGCGAACTTCAATACGAGATGCTTATAATACTTTCCACAGCGAAACTTTGTCTCGAAACCTGCCAGAAAATCCAAAGAGATTCTGGTCGTATGTGAAGTATGTTAGCGGCAAGAAACAATTACTGCCTTCTCTGCGCGATAGCAATGGAGAAACTATCGAAGACAGTGCTGCCAAAGCAGAGTTACTAAACACAGCCTTCCGATATGCCTTCACAAAAGAAGAAGAAATACATATTCCAGAACACGAATCAAGAACAGCTGCCAACATGAGTAACGTAGCAGTAAATATCCTCAGAGTAGTGAAGCAACTTAAATTACTTAATAAAAACAAGTCTTCTGGTCCAGACTGTATACCAGTTAGGTTTCTATCAGAGTATGCTGATGCATTAGCTCCATACTTAATACACACAACCGTTCGCTTGACGTAAGATCCATGCCCAAAGATTGGAAAGTTGCACAGGTCACACCAATATTCAAGAAAGGTAGTGGCAATAATCCACTTAATTACAGGCCCATATAGTTACCGTCGATATGCAGCAAGATTTTGGAACATATATTGTGTTCGAAATTATGAATTACCTCGAAGAAAATGGTCTATTGACACAAACTCAACATGGGTTTAGAAAACTTCCTAGTGAAACATAACCCTTTGTTCCCATGAAATGTTGAGTGCTTTTGACAAGGAACTTCAGATCGATTCCGTATTTCTGGATTTCCGGAAGGCTTTTGGCACTGTACCACACAAGCGGCTTGTAGTGAAGTTACGTGCTTATGGAATATCTTCTCAGCTATGTGACTGGATTTATGATTTCCTACCGGCCGCTGTGGCCGAGCCGTTCTAGGCGCTTCAGTCCAGAACCGCCCTGCTACTACGGTCGCAGGTTCGAATCCTGCCTTGGGCATGGCTGTGTGCGATGTCCTTAGGTTAGTTAGGTCTAGCGGACTGATGACAGATGTTAAGTCCCATAGTGCTTGGAGCCATTTGAACCTTTTTTTTTTTTTTTGTGATTTCCTGTCAGAGAGGCCACAGTTCGTAGTAATTGACGGAGAGTTCTCGAGTAAAACACAAGTGATTTCTGGCGTTCCCCAAGATAGTGTTATAGGCCCTTTGCTGTTCCTTATCTATATAAACGATTTGGGAGACAATCTGAACAGCCGTCTTTGGTTGTTTGCAGATGACGCTGTCGTTTATCGACTGATAAAGTCATCAGGAGACCAAAACAAATTGCTAAACGATTTAGAAAAGATATTCGAATGGTGTGAAAATAGGTAGTTGACCCTCAGTAACGAAAAGTGTGACGTCATCCACAAGAGTGCTAAAAGGAATTCGTTAAACTTCGGCTACACGATAAATCAGTCTAATCTAAAGGCTGTAAATTCAATTAAATATCTAGGAATTACAATTACGAACAACATAAATTGAAAGGAACACATAGAAAATGTTGTGGGGAAGGCTAACCAAAGACTGCGTTTTATTGGCAGGACACTTAGAAAATATAACAGATCTACTAAGGAGACCGCCTACACTACGCTTGTCCGTCCTCTTTTGGAATACTGCTGCGCGGTGTGGGATCCTTACCAAGTAGTATTGACGGAGTACATCGAAAAAGTTCAAAGGAGGGCAGCACGTTTTGTATTATCGCGGAATAGGCGAGAGAGTGTCACTGAAACGATACAGGTTTTGCGATGGACGTCATTAATACAAAGGCGTTTTTCGTTGCGACGGAATCTTCTCACGAAATTCCAATCACCAACTTCCTCCTTCGGATGCTACCATCTGTTGGCAAAGACAGGAAACTGGATGCATAAATGTACAGTTGATTTTATTTTGTGTTTTTTGAAGTTCTGCGCAATACTGAAAGTGATACTTATCTTTAGTAACTACGTAACACTATTTTCTTAAGTACATTGTGGAGTACGTGTTAATGTTTTATACTTGCTCTATTATTCCACAGCGAATGATATAAAGTTTCCAACGAATTTCACAGCGTGAACCAGTCCATAAACGATTTTTGCAACATAGATGACAATTATTTTGTTGTGTTTTTACGTAACTGTGGTATTTTTAATGTGTGTGACGTATTTTAGATATGGAAGTTCTAGAAATGTAATATTTTGGATAAATACCAGGATCGGAACTTAAATAGTGGCAACTACCGGGTGATCAAAAGAATGTGTGCCAATTTTTACCTCTCTATCTACATTATTCTGTGGTTTATTACGTTTTCAAATTTATACTGACTTTTTGATCACCCGGTATTTATTCACAACCGATACAAAAGAGTTACATGTTTGCACCTGTTACTGTCCTTCAAAGCAGTCACCAGCGTTGTGTAGAACTCGTTGCCAGCGATGTGGAAGGCGTAGTATACCGTTGGCAGAGCCTGTTCTGTTGATGGTGCGAATGGAGCGGTCTAAAGTTATGGTGATTCTCGTGTACGACTGTGATGGTGTTATCCTAACGCATTACGTTCTTCCACGGCAGACCGTCAATGCACAGTGTTACTGTTCGTTTTTGCAGCATCACCTGCGACCAGCTTTGGTAAAGAAGCGGCGACACGTTCTGCGCAACCCACCCATCATTTTGCACGAAAATGCGCGGGCGCATTCAGCGTAAGCTGTGGCTGCTCTGTTCTGTCGATGGGACTGTTAAGTACTGTACCATCTACCATACTCCCAATACTTAAGTCCTTGTGACTTTGATTTGATTCCGAAGATGAAGGAACCACTTCGTGGCTTTCGCTTCAGAACTGTTCCAGAGATCTGACAGGCAGTAGACCGCTCCATTCGCACCATCAACAGCAACGGCTCTGGTAACGGTATACTACGCCTTCCACGTCGCTGGCAACGGTTTCTGCACATCGCTGGTAATTACTTTGAAGGACAGTAACAGGTGCAAAGATGTACCTCTTTTGCATCGGTTGCGAATAAATAGTTGCCACTATTTAAGTTCCAACCCTCGTACATCAGGTCGTTCAAATACTTTCAAGCATAACTAAGATGGGCTATATTGTGTTACACTGATTCATTTTAATGGCTGCAAAATACCAGGTTCTCATTGGTGGTGGTACATCGTGGACTGTCTGTGTGTCTGTGTGTGTACGTGTGTGTGTGTGTGTGTGTACTACTGTGTGTGTGTGTGTGTGTGTGTGTGTGTATGTGTGTGTGTGTGTGTGTGTGTGTGTCTGTGTGTACTGCATTTTACGTAAATATCACGGAAATAATGCAACTTGCTGTCATTTTTACTCATCATTTTAATACTAAACTGTGACTGGGTAGAGAATTTTGGAAACTCCCTGGCGGCAGAAATTTACACAATGCACCAGACAGTATCTTGAGAGACAACTGAAGAATGGTGTTCGAATCTCCTTCCGACCAACCATATTTAGGTTCTTCGTGGTGTTCCTACGCAACTTAAGGCAAATGGTGGAATCTTCCTTTGAAAAGGACTCAGCTAATTTATTTCCTCTTCCTTGTACAGTTAGATTTTGTGCGCCATCGCCAATCACCTCGTCGTCGACGTAAAGATACTCTACTCTTCGTTTCTTTATAGCAGTGCATTTGGAGCGTAAAGTGGGCAGTAAACGAGTGGACTTTTCTGCGCCTGTGTGCTCTGCTGGCCAGCTCTAAGAGCGGAAACATAGTTCATGTGCCCGTGCGTGCCTTCGTTCAGCGTCCACTCTGACTTACCCCGTTTAAACATGTCTTTGACCAGACTGGTGATAACGGCGATCCCTTTCGGCATACACTGATGATTGCCTTGTACGAGAGAGAAACTAGACTAAAAAACATAATGGAATTTTTGCACAGAATTCCGGTTGAGTTAATCCTCAATGCGATTAACTCATTAACTGGCATAAGAATTTTAGTTTCACATTAACATCTACATACATTCTCCGTAAACCATCTTGCAGTGTCAGGCAGAGGTTAGGTCTGGTAATACTGTATCTCCTCTTCTTCCCTGTTCTAGTCTCGAATGGTGAATCAAGAAGAATGATTCTCGGTAAACCTCCGTTATGAGCTCTAATTTCTCTGATGTCTCGATCCGTACGCTCTAGAAATTTTAACAGTAAATCTGTCTTTGGCGAACAGTGTGTCTCTTGCAGCGTCTGCCACTGCGGTTTGTTGAACATCTCCCTAACGCCCCAACACCGACTAAACGATCCTCATTAAATGTTTTCTATCTCTTTTTGTTAATGCAACCCGGTAAACTCCCAGGCCGATGAGGAATCAGTGTCATTAAGTGACTATCGCAGGCCACGTAACCCCGAGGCGGTTGCATAAAAACTAAAAACTAAACTCCGCCAGAACAGTCCATGAAGGCCCAACGGTACCGACCGGCTGCCGTGTCATCCTCAGCCCACAGGCGTTACTGGATGCGGACATGGAGGGGCATGTATTCACCACACCGCTCTCCCGGCCGTATCTCAGTCTACGGGACCGTAACAGCTTCCATGGGCAAAAAAAAGTTGAATTTGAATATTTCATATAAATAGTGAACGAATTTAAAATGTTTACGCCGGCCGCTGTGGCCGAGCGGTTCTAGGCGCTTCAGTCCGGAACCGTGCTGCTGCTACGGTTGCAGGTTCGAATCCTGCCTCGGGCATGGATGTGTGTGATGTCCTTAGGTTAGTTAGGTTTAAGTAGTTCTAAGTCTAGGGGACTGATGACCTCAGATGTTAAGTCCCATAGTGCTTAGAGCCATCTGAACCATCTAAAATATTTACGTAATCTATTCATTCAAAAAATGGTTTGAATGGCTCTCAGCACTACGGGACTTAACTTGTGAGGTCATCAGTCCACTAGAAATTAGAAGTTCTTAGACCTAACTAAGCTAAGGACATCACATACATCCATGCCCGAGGCAGGATTCGAACCTACGACCGTAGCGGTCGCGCAGTTCCAGAGTGTAGCGCCTAGAACCGCTCGGCCACTCCGGCCGGCAATCTATTGATTATGAGGTATAACCTAATGTTACAGTTTTAACACAGTAAGGCAAGTATTATACTTAGGGACTGTGTGTAAGTCTTAGGACAGTGTAACTCACTGCGTACAAATACCCAGAGTACATTCATTCAGTATTTGAGAAGGAAAGCACTCAATCACTTACCACAAACTTTACACGTGATTGCAAAGCCTCACGAAACTTTTATGTAGCTGACACCACTCACAATATGATGAAAGGAAAAAAAATCAATTACTAGATTTTCATTGTTCATGCAGTGAAACTGCCCCATCAGGCTTGACCTATTAATTTAATTGTAATTTACTACTAATTGTATTCGCAACATATTTAGCAATGTCCATATATAGCACTGACTGTACCTGATTAAATACATCGGTGTACGGTCCGGGAAATATGACATAAATATTGAGATGTGTGAAAAACTAACTTTTGCTTGAAACGGAGCGCAAATTAGCCAATATATACCCATCCAGTGTTTGATAATGAGATCACTTAGCGACTGCTAACAAACATTAAACATAAATTCAAACCTTTGCTAACCTTTTTCTGGCTTACATGCTTAACATGAAATACACTGACGGAAAAAATCGCATTACCATAAAATAGTTAATGTAGGGTAATGAAACTTCGGTTGTCTAGGTAAAATATGCAAGTGATCAAAACTGCAAGATCACAGGTTAGTGTAGGCGTGAGATAAGTCATTGCAAATGTGGAAAGATGGTACATAGGTAACGGGTATAAATGCCAGAATGTTGCTAAGCGTGAAATCGTGCATTCGTTGTGTTATCCTGGTGGCGGACGTCACTTTGTATGATGGAGTTCCATGCCTGTCCACTGGAGACAGACCTGGTTATCGAGCAGGCCAAGGAAACATGTCGGCACTGTGGAGTACGTTCGTTTGCAACATCGCTATGTGAGCGAGCGTTATCCTGTTGGAATACACCTCATGGAATACTATTTAGGAATGAGAGCACAGCACGTCGAATCACCAGATGGACGTACAGATCTGCTGTCAGAGTGCGTGGAATGAGCGCGAGAGTGTTCCAGCTGTCATGCAAAACCGAACCCCAGACCTTAACTCCAGGCGTAGGCCTCAACTGGCCTCCTCCCAACACACGGACACCCTGGTACTGAAGCAGGACCAGCTTTCGTCAGAAAACACAACACACCTCCACCCTGCCCTCCGATGAGCCGTCACTTGACACCACTGGAGTCGCAAGTGGCGGGGGTTTGTGGTCAGCGGAGTGCACGCTACAGGCCGTCTGGCTCGGAGCTGTCATGTGTATCGCTTTGTTCTGTCACTGTGGTGCCAGCTGGTGCTCCGGCTGCTGCTGCAGATGCAGTACGGTGCACCAGAGCCGTACGCCGAACACGGTGGTCTTCCCCCTCGGAACTGCCACGTGGCCGTCCGGTGCCCGGTCTTCTTGCGATCGTACATTCTCGTGACTAGCTGCCAGCAGTTATGTACAGTGACTGCATCCCTGCCAAGTCTTTCTGCGACACCGCAGAAGGTACATCCACCTCCTTGCAGCCCTGTTACCCGACCTCGTTCAAACTCAGCGAGGTGTTGATAATGGCGTCTTTGTCGCCTTAAATGCATTCTTGGCTAACATCAACTCAACGGGTCGTATCTCAGAGGTGACTAGCGCTCACGACCGTTACACCATGTATTTAGAGCAAACCCGATTTGAATCCTCATAAAGGCGCTATTAACGCACTCTCACGCGACTGGTGCGAAATCTGAATAGACGTCATCTTTCACATCCAGAAACATACGTACCGACATTCGTTTCTGTCGCAGAACAACTTCTTGGTTATGCAATTCTTTTTCCGTGACTGTACTTAACATATTAACACATTCGTAAAGTAAACGGAAGTTTAAAGTTGTTTTACACACGAGACTTCGATTACTTAACTGGGGTTAACTGGTACTCAAGTATCAAACAAGTGTTTTGTAAGTCATTTCTTCTGTGGACGATTTAAATTTGCATGAGATACTACTAGTGAATCTCAACCTGATACATGCTTTTCCTACAGTTTGTTTTACGTGCGCCGGCCGCGGTGGCCAAGCGGTTCTATGCTCTTCAGTCCGGAACCGCGCGCCTGCTACGGTCGCAGGTTCGAATCCTGCCTCGGGCATGGGTGTGTGTGATGTCCTTAGGTTAGTTAGGTTTAAGTAGTTTCTAAGTCTAGGGGACTGACGACCTCAGATGTTAAGTCGCATAGTGCTTAGAGCCATTTGAACCATTTTGTTTTACTGGTCATTCCGCATCATATCACTCCAGGAGGCTGTTCTTAGATGTCTTGCAGTAGCTATTGTTTCCAGTGATTTGTCACCAATAGTGGAGTCCTTCGGTCCTAGGATTATCTGTCACGTGTAAACTTCTTTCATTTCTTGCAATGTTGTTGATATGAAAAAATGCAGAAGTGAACCGTGATTCAGAATCCACGTTACACTGTTATGTTGCCTCTATAAAACGGCTTGGTAAATCAGTTCGAAACTCGGAGGAGGCAACCAAACTTCGCATAACGATATTGCAATGTCTTGTTGTTCAGAAGTACGACGCAGTTTTCCTTCGGACATGAGAGAGTGTCTGAAGGAACAGGCACTGTGGCGAGTACAGCCGTTATAAAATACATGAAATGTATTCGCAGTTGCGAATATAGGTAACCGTCAGCTGTATAACGGAATGACGACAGTGAAAATTTGTGCCGGTTCGGGAGTCGAACACGTATTTCTTAGGATTGATGACATTGATGACAGTCTTCGGCTATTAACGCGCAATACGTTTCATTTATTTAGGGCCAAGGCCAGCAGCTAAATCTAGCACCAATCGTATGTCTTCATAACGTCGCGATGTTCGCCGGTACGCACTGCGCAGCTACATTAAGCGGTTGCAGTAGGTGACGCTGAGCGACATCCACTGCTATTTCTGCTTCGTTTCGAGAAGCTGCTGGAATTTGTGCGATCTGGACATCTAACTAGAGCGCTGCCTGTTCGCGCTAGATGTAACCAGTACGTTCGGGATTTTGCCGCGCCCGGGAGAAGGCGAAACTTGATGCGCGGTTTCACACGCTTTCCATCTACTCGTCAGCCTTAATAAAATTTCAGATGAGCTTCAAGAACGCAGGCGACTGAAGCCCGCTAAGTTGTGCCTCCTTCACTGACTACTCTCAAAGGCTGGAAAGAACGAAAACCAGATTGGTGCAAACTGCGATTCCATTAGTTCTCCGTTTTCAGCAGTCGTATTTCATTTTTAAACAAATTCTAATTTTTCAAACAGCGCGGTAATTTCGAAGAGAACCGTATAACATCCTGGAGCAGCTTACGAAAACCACTGAAAACATGAACTGTGTAACCTGAAAACGAAATTGAAAAATGATTGCTCAAGTTACGCTTCTAACGATGTGAAGCAGCGTCACCGCGATCAGAAAAGGGAACACTTTTCGAGTTATGCAAGGTACCGCAGAAAGAGGAGACGGCTTCTGCCGTGGCAGCGATGACCGAATAATTTATGTTTCATTGGGGAACATTACATTTTACATTTATGCTATTGATGTTCCATCATCCAGCTACCTAAATGGACAGTTTTTTTTTTGCTTTACATTTTTTACAAGCTGTACAAAAGACATTTTTATCGTATCCTTGTACGTTCTTATGATTTAACAATTAAATAAAAACATAAAAAGTAATGTAAGATTGAAAAATTAGAAGAATTTAACTCAAGGTTACTAGATGTTGAAGGGAAAAAAAGAAGGTATGACATGCGCCATTCCAAATGCAAGGACCTCTGTAGTACATTTCGAACCACTCACCTTTGAGTGGCATAGTTACTTCTAATCCTACTTATTGACTAACTGTAGCGAAGCATCTCCGAATGAACATGGAGTGGTTGTCTTTAGTTTGCCTTCTATACAATCACATGCTAATAACTATTCTATTCTAGTATAATCTAAGTCCTTGTGTCGCTCTGTGTGTGTGGTTAGTGTCATGTATATACAGTCTGGTGACCTAGAGGTACTACTTCTATAGTATATCTACTACAGGTTTAACATGCCTATGTAGGGCACACCCTGGCACGGTTAGAGCTAGTTATAGTTCCTGGACGACTCCTCTACATCTACAGCTACATGACTGCTCTGCAGTTCACACTTAAGTGTCTGGCAGAGGGTTCTTCGAACCACCTTCAAACTATTTGTCTACCGTTCCACTCTTTAACAGCACGTGGGAAAAATGAACTCTGAACTGTTTCTCTTATTTTATTATGATAGTCATTTATCCCTATGTAGGTCGAAGATGATAAAATATTTTCACATTCAGAGGAGATAGTTGGTGATTGAAATTTCAGAAAAGATCTCGCCTTGATGGAAAACTTCTTTGTTTAAATGACTGCCTTCCCAATTCGCTTACCATATCCCCTATTTCGCGATAAAATAAAATGCGCTGTCCTTCTTTGAACTTTTTCGATATCCTCCGTCAATTCCGTCTAGTAAAGACCCCGTGGAGCGCAGGAATACTCAAGCAGAGGACGAACAAGCTTAGTGCAGGCGGTCTCTTTAGCAGACCAGTTACTTCTTCTAAGTGTTCTGCCAATAAAACGTACTATTTTGATTGCACAACATTATCTATCTATCGTTCCAACTTAAATTCCTAGGCATTTAGTCGAACTGATAGCCTTTAAATTTCTACGATTTATCCTGTAACAAAATTTTCGTATTTCTTTTCATACTCATGTGGATGATCTCACACTTCTCCTTATTGCGAGACAATTGCCACTTTCCACCACACTCAGGTATCGTGTCTAAGTCATTTCGTAATTGTTTTTGATCTTCTGATGACGGTGTCAAAAGCCTTCTGAAAATCTAGAAATATGGAATTAATTTAAAATCTCCTGACGATAGCACTCATTACTCCGTGCGAATACAGAGTTTTTTTTGTGTTTCACAAGCAGTATATTTTCTGAATCCGTGCTGATTGTGTGTCAATAGACCGTTACTTCGAGGGAATTCATAGCGTTCGAACACAGCCTATATTGCAAAATCCTATTGTAAATCGACGTTAGTGATGTGCGCCCATAATTCAGCGGATTACCCCTGTTTGCTTTCGTGAGTATTGCTGTGACCTGTGTAACTTTCCAGTCTTTTGGTACGGACCTTTCGTTAAGTGAACGGTTCCATATAATTGCGGAGTAAGAGGCTATTGCATCAGCATACTCTGGTGTAGCCTGGTTCGGGAGCTATTAGCCATTATTCTACCAGTGTCGTGTATTCCGATTTGCTTCCAGCGCATCGCTCAGTAATCACAAAATGTAATTGTCAGAGTCCGTGGTTTCGTTCCGTACTGTGTCAGATACTTCCCAAGGGCCAGGTTCGTCTCCGGTAACTGTCTGCCTGCTTCGTCTGTACGGTCTGTTTCGTTGTTTTCGGCATATAATTTAACTGATGTAGTGTCAGCGGCTCTGTTCAGGTAGTACCATTTGCCTGATCTCTTACGGATTCGTGGATGTCTTCATGTGCGAAATTTGCTTGTCAGGCCGGCAGATGTAGTGTGTAAAGTAGAACTGAATGCTGAGGTGTTCCTGGTTCCCGGCAGGAACACACTGTTCGCTGACCGAGGCGCATTTGATGAAGGTGTATTGCCGGCAGAAGTGGCCGAGCGGTGCTAGGCGGTACAGTCTGGAACCGCGCGACCGCTACGGTCGCAGGTTCGAATCCTGCCTCGGGCATGGATGTGTGTGATGTCCTTAGGTTAGTTGGGTTTAAGTAGTTCTAAGTTCTAGGGGACTGATGACCTCAGAAGTTAAGTCCCATAGTGCTCAGAGCCATTTGAACCATTTTGAAGGTGTATTGGGTAGTGGCCGTGCCCTGTTAAAAAGTGCACAATGCCTCGAGTGGTGTCCGCATAGCGCGTTTTCAGCCGCTCCCGGAGGTCTGGGAAAATGGGGTAAACTTTACGGCCCTCAACACTGGCTGGTCACTCAGTGCCACTCATTCACCCGCACTTGTCCCTTAAATCATCGCGCGTAATTTCTATTACTTTGTCTACTCTGCCCCTCTGCAACCAATATGTCGCGGCTCGCTCACGCACTGTTATGAAATGATTATTAAATCGAGACCCTACGCTGTCGACAGGCGTTGATATACATCAACGGGGACAGTTGAAAATGCGTGCTCCGACAGGGACTCGAACCTGGGATCTCCTGCTCACATGGCAAACGGTCTATGCATCTGAGCCACCGAGGACACAGAGGATAGTGCGACTGCAGGGACTTATCCCTTGCACGCTCCCCGTGAGACCCCCTTTCCCAACTTAATGTCCACACACTACATTCGTAGTGCCCCTGCCCACTACACTCATTACTCGCGGCAGACAATCTTACCGAGTCCTGTAAGAGTTCGGGCAATATGCGTGCATCCGTACAGAAGAAGGTCAACGGCCGGTCAGCCTTAAATATATGTCCGAAAGAACAGATACCATCTTCATACAGTCATACACGGACTGTTAGGTCAATCACGTATATTGCGAGCACCACGCACAGTACTTCTACTGACATGTTACACAACATTTCTCTGATCTCGCCAAATAACGGTTCTGATCGTTGTAAGACAAGAGTCTTTGTGCCCGCTGTGAATCATACAGAGTGCTAATACAGTAATAAAACTTTCGCTGCTTAAAGGCAGTGTGGACGGAAAACTGTTTACCGTATAGGTACCCAAATTTACACGAATGATGTTCAGAGTGTGCGTTGCAGGTTTTGCGTTGTTAGTAGCGTTAGTGTAATGACTTGCCGTTAGGCGCCGCTGCTGGTAAGGCGACGTAAGATCTGAAACAGAAGCATCAGTGTGCTTTACAATTTCAGTAAGTCGACATGGGTCTGGCCGAGGTCAGCAGGACTTTACTCGTAAATCTGTTACATCAAATCAGCAGCAATTGTGCTGCTCCTCTGCGCTAGTGTCGTCGCATTAAGCATGTACGGAGAGGTCCGCACACGGGTTGAAGGACGTGATCGAATTAACTGGCGATTTGGGAATTGCTCCTGCGGGAGGCCGACGGCCACTTGCGCCACAAATCGTTGAAGAAGTTACTGTGGCCGTGGCTGAGAATACAGGACGCAGTGTGCGATATTCACGCAGGGCACGAGCTGTGTCGCGACATTTGAACACCATGTGGTCCACCGTCGTTTTTGGCAGCAGTTGAGCGATCTCTAACGCCGGTCCAGGCTGTCGTCGACACAGATGTGAGTCACACTGAGCAACGTTTGTAATCTGGAACGTAAACGTGGTAAGCAATCAACAAATGTTACCCTCTCAGGTGGTAATTAAAAATGTATTTCTTTCAGTGCTTAATTCGTCATTTCTCTTCCGCATGTTAGTACGAATATTTCCTCAAAGTTTCATTGTCCCACGATCACTCGTTTGTCATGGGGGCCCTCTCAAGTGGTGAAAGTTGAATTATAGCCACCCTGCAGCCCGCATCTCGTGGTCGTGCGGTAGCGTTCTCGCTTCCCACGCCCGGGTTCCCGGGTTCGATTCCCGGCGGGGTCAGGGATTTTCTCTGCCTCGTGATGGCTGGGTGTTGTGTGCTGTCCTTAGGTTAGTTAGGTTTAAGTAGTTCTAAGTTCTAGGGGACTTATGACCACAGCAGTTGAGTCCCATAGTGCTCAGAGCCATTTGAACCATTTGAAGCCACCCTGCAATATTGAGTTAAACAAGGCACAGTGATACGTTCCCACAGCTTACAGTTGAAGTCGGTAAGTGATTGTGTTGATGCATGCGAGTTTGTGTACACGTTTTTCTGCTTTACCAATTGCCTCTTTCATGTGTTGGCCAAACGTCAGTCGATCGTTAGTCTGTACCGGTAAGTATCACGTTCCGTGTTTTCTGTGAATATCTGCAACGTGCAGTTTTATAATGTGGTGCCTCAATCGAAATGAACATTCAGACCTACTGTCACGGCGTAATGCGCAGCATACTGTCTCGTGGGTGAGGGGGGCCAGCTAGACCTGGATCGAATTCGAGGATTGACGAGGATGGACTGGTGGTACTTGGGCTAGTCTGAATGTGTGTTTTAGGCAGTTTCTCATCCTCGTTTAGACAAACGCTGGACTGGTCCCAAAATTCCATCTCAGAATACAGTACACATACAGGTAATGTAATTATGATAATAGACAAAAGGAAGTTTACGCGAGGAGTCACAGACAGATAGCACACGTCATCTTGATGACTGTGGCTTTACAAAACGCACCTGGCCACAAAGTTAAATAATGAACAAAACTAGACAAATCCTGAAAAAGCAGACCTCGTAGAAGAAAGAATACGAAGGAGTATTTAGGCATGTGAAGGCACTGGTGTTCAGACTAGTCACGAGTTACAAGTAGTTAGCTGACAGATGCGAATCTCGGTTGGAGCGTGCATTTACGAAAAGATCGGAATCAGTCCTAGCCTCACCACATTCAGCTGAATTTTAGCTCTCTTTTTAAACGTGCTTTTCGCAAACAGCGATTCAACTATTCTACTGACGTATGCATACATTTTAATTTGCCTTCAACAGTATTTTCATGTTTCACATCTGATGCAAGATGCGCCCCAAATTAATGTATCCTGACAGTTTAAATTCTGTTAAGTTGTGATCGTTTTCTCTTCATGCACTTAGAAAGAAAGCGGAGATGCGGCCTGTTGAGTCCTTGGAAGGGAACTGTTTTCGATTTGTTTAGTTATTTGACATACGCTTAAAAATGTGTATAGTTAAATGCAATGTCATAGCACGGCTCCTGTGACCAGTTATATATATATATATATATATATATATATATATATATATATATATATATATATATATATAAAGTGTCTTGTAGAATGAGCAATTAGTACAGGAAACCAAAGAAAAATTTGGAGTAGGAATTCTTTCAAAGACAGCGAAAGACTTGGAAGAGCAGTTGAGCGGGATGGACAGAGCATCGAAAGAAGGATATAAGATGAACATCAACAAAAGCAAAATAAGGATAATGGAACGTAGTCGAATTAAAACAGGTGATGCTGAAGCAGCTAGATTACGAAGCGAGATATTTAAAATACTTGATGAGTTTTGTTATTTTGGCAACAAAATAACGGATGATCGCTGAAGTAGAGAGAATATAAAATGTAAACTGGCAATGGTAAGAAAAGCTCTTTCGAAGAAGAGAAATTTGTTAACATCGAATATAAATGTAAGTGTTAGGAAGTCTTTTCTGAAAGGTCGACCTCCTGATAACAACACGATTCCGGCTCAGGTCGTAACATAGTTTCTGATTTCTCCCTTTGTTTGTAACTTGGGATCTACTGAGACAGTGCTTTTAACGTTTTTCGAGTTTAAATGAAAATATTTTAAGTGAATTTCCCCAATTTTTAGTGTTTCACCACATAATTCGGTGTTAAACCAGTCCATCTCGCCTCACATCACAGCGTCCTGTCTTCCCTTTCAACAACGGCCTATCGCAATCCAATTTCAGGTGCAGCCGCCAACCTCTGGAAGTTATGGTCTGCTGATGTCACGACCGATCGTTTCGAGACTTCTGGTAGTTTCAAGTCGAAGACTGTTAACCAGTAGAACGCTGACGAAATCGCCCCAAGGCAGTTTGTGTGGAACTTTATGCCCCTTTCTTATGAGCTGATTTCAGATCTGTAGATTATACTTCACGTAAGGACTGCGACACGCCAATGACGTTCTTGCTATCGTTCAAACCGTAAGTTACATGGCTGTTTCGCAGACCTGTATTGGCCATGTTTATTTGTAGCTTGTTCTTCTATTGTGTCTGCCATCGTTCAGCTTTTATGTCAGCATCTACTACGTGAAACTAGCCACAAGTCGGCTGCAAAACTTTCACATAAACGGGCATATTTCTTCGACTCAATATCAGTGTTAAATTGCACAAGCGCGCCATTTGCTGAAACATACAGAAAGACGAAATTCCGAATCCGTTACATTCCATCTGGTAAGACTAATTTTACTATACCTTTATACCTGCTTCCTAACAAAGCGTGCAGTTCTTATGTAGTACTAAATATGTTACCAAATAATGTAGTTTTGTTTGTCTTCTCTTCCATCGACGGATCGTAGATCAGCATTTAATGGCCTGTCTATGAATAGGTGATTAATCCATTAGTTCCCAGCTTTTCATTAATATTGCAAGCGAGAGGTCCGACTTTTTCCAATTTTTTGGACAATAATGAGCTTCTATAATTATGTTACGCTTGTTTAAGGATCGTTGAACAACTTCTCTTTCATTTCTGTGTTGGTAGTTGCGAGAAGAAGCACATTAATAAGAACAATTAGCAACTGAATTCAGACAAATTCTGTAGCCTAAATCTCAGCATACCATGAGCTTAAAGTATCACAATGAAATAATTTTTCATTCACATTCAAAAACCCTAAACAGTTCCTTAATTAATCAAGAATCACTTGTGATTTATTAAAATTTATGCAGCAATGTTTGAATCACAGGGACACATGCTAATTTACATAAATTTAAAGCTAAGCAGAAATGAGAGCATTTTATTAATTTTACTGCATTGGTCCATTATGGTTTTTGTTCTTGTATTTATTCTTGAACAAGATTTTGGGTCACTTGGTTTTAGAGAAAATTTTATCCTCCAAAATTGTCCTCCTCCAAAGCATAAGTAAAGGGAGGAAGATGAAAGAGGTGCTACTGATTCTGCCGCACAAAAAAGCGTCTGTTTCTGCAGAATCAAATGCAACTGGCATGAACCCAGTAACTAATGCCAAAATATATACTCAGTGGTTAAGGAAACACTTGAAGTTCCTCCATCCTACATCCTTACAGGATACATGAAACACAAGGATGGAACTGATTGAGCAGCTTTAAATGTAAATCAGTGCAGGGCAAATATCTGTAAATGGAAATCATACAGGGTTTATTTCAGTTGGTTACTGGATGTAGCTGTACACAATGCCTGCTACGGTAAAGCAAAAATGGTAAATTTTTGATGAACTAGTTCTTGTATACGTGAGGAGGTATGCGACGCCACTGAAGGGACTTGGACGAACCCCGCACTCCAGTATTGTAGCTAATGAGCTTGAGTTTAAGGGAATGAAGCACACGATTTTGAAAATACAGGAACTCAAAAGAAGACGATGTGTTGGACTAAACAGCAGGACATAAGGACCGTACTCAATAGTGAAATGTAGCGTGAAATTGCGTGCTGAATGTTTTGCTGCTTTATCACACCAAACAATTTGTTATGTTTGTTTCCTATTTGTAATTTGTAGTCACGTTTAAAAATCTGTTTCTTTCAACATATAATATAAGTGTATGTTTTACTCTCAATATGCTTAACATTGCATATATGGTACTGTGTATAATATTAAAACTAGAAAGGTAAAAATTGCTCTTTCAGTTTAAACGCTTCATTTTCATTGTGAAAATAATAAATGTAAAAAAACTGACAAAAATCACTTGGGCATTAATGGGTTGGCTATGGAGTACAAGCTTGAACTGGGAATTGATAAGGGAGTAAACCGTCTGTGTATTCTTGAGTCGAACCATCCCAACATTTATCTTACGCAATTTCGGCACATCCCGGAAAATCTAGCCCAAGATGGCCAGATGCTGAATTGAACTGGCGTTCTCTCGAATACAAGGCCCGTGCTTTAACTACTCCGCCACCGCACTCAGTCTCTACTTCCACTAATTGTTTTCCTAGTTATTCCGAAAAGTTTTTCATTTCGTGTATAACTTGTTCATTTAGTTTTTAAGACCAACTTGTAACTCTTCACACAAACGCATGCATTATTCCCTAAAGAAAAGTTTGGATGTCTTCAAAAGAAAGATGTTCCCAAATTACTTATGAGGATATCTCGCCAATAAAATTTTCATCAAGTAACAATCAATTTTCAGTTGCGTACTCTGTTACTTTTGCTCCTGGATCTACTGCGTTTTCCTCAGCTCGTCATCCCAACAGCTGCCTAGCGATAGCAAATACTGATGCTCACCCCAGAGGGCTACAGTAACAGCGAGCTGAATTAAAAACCAGTATTGTTCAGGTCACTGTTGTAACAAAATTCACACTATCATGGGCGAAGATCCCTTCGGCTGTGAGACCAACTGCTGAACTGTCCCTTTAAATTCTTCAATATAAGTGACACGATGTGGTAAAGTACAAAAATGCTATTCCCCACAATGCTAGTATAGTTTCTATACAGAAACATGTGAGTATAGTCTAGGCCCAACAGAGATAGCGCACTGTAGAGGACTACATTCTCTCTCTCAAGCAGAGGAAATAAAACGGAAATACGAAATAGAGACTATCGCCAGAGGACACCTTAAGCGTTAGAGAGCTGCTCCACACCGACGTCCAGTCAACACCCACAGACTGTTGTGGACAGACTGTTAGATATATTCAGAGAGGTGAGTAGAGGCATATTGCTTCAGAATGGTAGGTCCACAATGTATAATATTGAGGAAAATGTGATACATTTTTATTTTGTCCATCTCAGTTGCATGAATATACAATTTTTTGCTACACTGATGACTCGCCCATTCTCAAACACACACCTTGTTATTACCTGTAACTAATTACACAAAATGGTGCCAAATGGCATCAACTACTGCATACAAGAATGCCAAAACTGTGAGCAACAAGTACACTTATTGACATGACGGCATATGTGTCTATTGTTTCACCTGAACACCACTTTCATACTGGCTGGCAACACTAAATGCCAAAACTAGCGCTCAACCACACACATGCACATACATGGATCGCTGTGGGGATAGAATGTTGAAGTTATTCTGTTGTAAAGACACATACCACAGTTACACTATTTTGTGTGTTGGCTTCCAGCGGGGGTCGCCATTCCCTCGCTCCACTAACACCAGAGGCATCGTTGGGGTGGTAGCGGTAATGGCGGAAATGGCGGCAGTATGTGTGACAGCTACAGAGGTGCTGGTGGAGGGGGTGGCAGTGACGTCAGACCTAATGTAGGAGGAGGCACCGTTTGGATCCTACTCTAGATCATATGTGGATGGATCCATACTGAACGTAACCCTAGAATGTTTCTGTGTAGCAGGATCGATCCCAAGCATTACTCGGGGGTTTGCATAGGCGGATCTGCCATGAATAATATTTCTGGATATAACATTGGCGCATCCGCCTTTAAGGCGATACCTTGGATTATACATGAGTGGATCCATACAGAACATTATTCTTTATTGTGTATATGAATCCATCCAACTGTTATTCCAGCTTTTGCACAGGTGGATCCTCCCTGAACAATATTCCCAGACATAGCACATGCTGGAGACACACCTAATAACAATAATAATGATCCTGGACATATTGTGTTGTGGATCGACCATTAGTAATATCCCGCATCCAATGCAAGCGGATCCACCTTTCAGAAGCAACATTCCAGGAGGCTTGTGCTGCTGCTGTCGCCGCCCCCGCCGCCGCCCCCACCGCCACCACTGGCGATACCTCTGGCATTTGTGGAGGGAGGGAGTCCCTTGTCGAAAGTCAACCCACGAAATAATGTTACTGTGTTATGTATGTTTGCAACATAATAACGTCATCACTATACACCCACAGAAATCCATATACGTGCATGCCTATGTTTTAGCATCTGTTTTGGCACTTAGCGTTAACATTTGGAGGAGTAACTAGATAACCTGTCTAGGTTGGAACTCTGTATCAAAGTTGGATGGTATAAAAAATAGCGAAGTCACACCTGATTATGAAAGCAATAACAGCATACATACAACTGTACATTTGCATGTGGAATAAGGAAAAAAATGTATAAATATGAAAATAAACATGGAAAAATTCGGTACAAAATCCGGATATGATATGGTCACATAGAGTATCTGCTTTCATACTTAGAGTGTAGTCGACAGGTGACATAATCGGTAATCAAAGTGTGTGGAGAGATCTCTTGGATACTTTCCCAGAAAGCTAAAAGGATGTGTCATCTATGCGAATCACAGTGCCATCTGCCTCCACATTGACTGAGATCTGCTCTAAAGGTTGAGAGAGAGAGAGAGAGAGGGAGAGAGAGAGAGAGAGAGAGCTCGTCGTAAATCCAGAGGAAAACATATATAGATTTTTTTTATTGATTTGTGGGAGGGATAGATATAGTGTCGCAGATATCCTTATAAAAAAACCATTATACAGCAAAGTCATTCCTTGCCTGATGTTTTGACGTTTACTATTGCGACTCAATCAGCTTTAGTGGGGAATTGCTGATTATTAGGCAAGGCAAGGAATGACTTTGCTGCTCATTGCTCATTGACTAGTCTGCGAATGTTTCTCTTATATAAACTTGAAACGCCATATCTACATGCAGTAATCCCTCCTGGATATCCGATGATGGATAAATTCCGAAACGAGTCATACGTGCAATAAAGTCGTTCCTTGCCTGACGTTTGACCTTTACCACCGCTACCCACTCAGCCTGAATGCAGAACTACTGATCTTTTTTTTTTCATTTGAAGTTTGAAATCGGATAACAAATAGTAAAAGAAATATTTTTTCCTGTGATATAATCACAGTTTTACAGTTTTCGGATTTTTTTCTTTGGTTGTACTGTGAAACCCTTCTTTTTGTCAAATTCTGTGATTGTAGGCAAACGGGAAGTACCATGTAGGTTTTGATGAGTCAGTTTGCGAGTGTTAAAAGATGTGACATAAATGGTCCTATCTGTTCACTGCATTGACTCAGAAGCTTCGATTTTTTACACCGCCAAGGGACCATAGACCTCAGTATGTGACATAAATTTCAACTTGAACCGTTTATCTCTTTCGGAGAAGAAGGGGTTTTAACACTCGGGCAACAAAACGATCCTATAAGGATTTCGTTTTTACCAACTGAGGCAGGGAACCCCAAAAACCTCTAGGAGGGTACTGATTGTATCCCATAGTGGTTACATACGACGAATGGACATTCATCCAACCTACAAATAGTCCACAGCAGAACTGTCTGCATCGCTGTTTTGCTAGTTCATGTAATCCATTTCCAGATTAAATATTAAAACTGTACACGTACTGCTTAGCTTTATAATCAGTTATCGGACATCATTACACGAAATGCTTGCACAGCCTCACAAGTCGAAAGCATGTGATTCTCCGGAAGAAGCTGGTTTAGACGTCACATCGGTCTGCATTAGTATTCATAAAGAGAAGGGGCAAACACAGGGCCGCGTCATAGCATGGCGATATAACCATCAACGGCAAATGCTTTTTACCAGCGGTGATTATTCACAGTAGTAGCAAACAACTATCGGCTAAAGACCATGATGGCGGCACTTCCAGTCGCGTGATCTTCTAACTGTGATTGGCACGAACATGTCCCAGGACCAGTGGGGTGGGACGTCGGTCCAGCAATGACAAGTAACATTGGTAGTGCTAGTCTGCACACTAAAAACGCATATTAAGCATGGTGGTGGTGGTGGTTAGTGTTTAACGTCCCGTCGACAACGAGGTCATTAGAGACGGAGCGTAAGCTCGGGTTAAGGAAGGATTGGGAAGGAAATCGGCCGTGCCCTTTCAAGCATATTAAGCAGTATATATTTATTTAAATATAAGTTTAGATGTCTATAAAAATATTTGAGATGCAGCTCCCAAACCTGTGAATTTTGGAAGGTAAGAGACGAGGTACTGGCGGAAGTGAAGCTGTGAGGACGGGGCGTGAGTCGTGCTTGGGTAGTTCAGTTGGTAGAGTATTTGCCCGCGACAGGCAAAGGTCCCGAGTTCGAGTCTCGGCCTGGCACACGGTTTTAATCTGGTAGGAAGTTTTATAAAATCATTGTTCTTAGATCTCTCTGGGTCTTTTATTGTCTCTGCATATACTTCCTGCCGTAGCACGGTGGCAAAATGAAATTATCTTGTGTTATAGAATTTGGTGTTCTACTAAAAAGATTAAAAAAAAAGAAGATTAGAAGATGATGCAGGGAGCGATCACAACGAATAACCATACAGTCCTAATGCACAGCAGAACAATATTTATTACAGGTAAGAGAATACATACATAGGCATCCGAACACATTCAAGTTATTAGGCCAATGTTGTTAAAAGAGTCTTTTGCATATCAGCCACATCGATCGTCAGGCATGTTACCCCGCTGAACAGTGTTCCCACAAAATGATTGTTGCATTTTTATACGAGGTATGTCCACAAGTAAGTTCTGTTTGGTTATATAAAAAAAATGTTCATATGGCTCTGAGCACTATGGGACTTAACATCTGAGGTCATCAGTCCCCTAGAACTTAGAACTACTTAAACCTAATTAACCTAAGGACATCACACACATCCACGCCCGAGGCAGGATTCGAACCTGCGACCATAGCAGTCGCGCGGTTCCAGACTGAAGCGCCTAGAACCATTCGGCCACACTGGCCGGCGGTTGTATAAAACAAACGTGTACAGATACGGAAAATATATTTATTGTACAAAAATCTACAACTTTTAAACTACTTTTCTACATAGCTTCCGAAATTTTGTAGGCACTTGTCATAGCGTGGCACAAGTTTTTGTATGTCTTTTTCATAGAAGGTTTCCGCCTGTGTATTCTACCATGTGGTAACATGTTCTTTCAGCTCGTCATCATCTTGAAGTGTTGACCACCAAGGACAGATTTTTGGTAAGAAGAGATGAAAGTCGCTAGGACCGAGGTCCGGGCTGTGCGAAGGACGATCAAACGCGTCCCAGTGAAATTCCCGTAAGACTTGACTGGTCACATTCGCCGTGTGAGGTCGGACATTATGGCGGAAAAAAAAACACCTTTTGAACAGTAATCCTCGGCGCTTGTTCTGTTCTGCACAGCGCAATTTCTTAATGGTCTCGCAGTAACCATCTGCATTGATTGTTTGGCCTCGTGATAAGAAATCAATCAGCAAAATGCATTTTCTGTCCCAAAAAACGGTGCACATGACTTTTCGAGGTGTCAAGATTTACTTAGGTTTAACCTTCGTTGGGGATGAGGTGTGCCTCCATTCCATTGATCGCCGTTTTGTTTCAGGGGTGTCGTACGATACCCACGTTTCATCCCCTGTGACTATCCGAGAAAGAAAACCACCGCCTTCTTCATCGTAGCGTGTCAAAAACTGAAGTGCACTGCCCATCCGTTGTTTTTTGTGTTGTTCAGTAAGAATTTTGGGTACCCAAAGTGAACAAAGTTTTCAAAATTTCAGTTTTTCATTAACAATTTCATGAATTAGTGATTCGTGAGATTTGCGTAACTTCCATAGCAAGGGCACTACGTGTAAAGTTACGGTTGTGCTTAGTCTTTTCTTCAGTTGTGTGAACAGTTCATCAGTAACCACAGAGGGCGTCCACTTCGTTCTTCATCGTGCACTTGATCAAGTCTTTCATTGAACAGTCAGACACATCTTCTAACCATCGAGTCACTCATAGCATTTTGTCCGTAAACCTCGCAGATTTGCCGATTAATTTCCTTTGGTTTAACTTTCTTTGCATTTAGAAAACGAATCACAGATCTGATTTCACAAGCGGCGGCATTTTCAATTACGGCTGGCATTATAAAGAAGCACTAAAAAGCACAAGTCGGCAGGAGCGATCTGAAAATGGTGTACACGTCTTCTCCCTAACTGTCGCACATGCTCGGAACTGCGATCGTAGCGCTGCCGCGAATAGAAATAGAAATGTAACTTACTTTGTGGACTACCGTCGTATTACATAGTGGAATTTTTAATCCTGTAATTTTGTGTATTTTTGATTTCGTTGTGAATTTTCAGAGATTTCAAACTTCTTGATGTACGTCTTGCGTTAGCTATAGCAAAGCCGCTACGAACGCTCTACGTTGACAGTGTCTGCTTTAAACTGAGCGATAGTGCTTTACTTTTTGACGATATAACGAATAATATAGACACCAACATCACCATCAGATTGTACGTCCTAGGTATTATTTAGTGTTCGACTTAATGACCATAGCGGAAGTAATCAGTGAATATTTTGGGTAACCCAACTACGTGCAGTACTCACGTTTCTCCTGGCTTTCGTTCTAATCTTCCTCAGTTATTCCGATGCTCTCGCGTACGCACTGTCAGTCATAGTGTCGCGATAAAATCTCTGGTGCCTAGCCGTCGCTCTCTTTTGCTTTCGATTCAAGCAACGAAGTTCTGCGTTTATATAAACCAATACTCTAGTGAGATATCAACTTCCCTTCACATAATAAAAATTTGTTATCACACTTGTTGCACAGGGATCACTTCCTGCAAAGTGCTTCTAAATACCGTAATACGTCACGTTATCTGCCATTCTTCGACGTGCGGATTATATGTGAATAACGCGTCTTATGTCAGCAGAGATCATACAGAAAAGGTAGGCAACTGATTTTCTAGAGCTCATGGTCTTATTACAGTCTCAAAGAAGAGATCTTGTAGTGCAGACGCACATGAATGTTATATTTAACCAGAAGTGTTCTCGTCTAACGTGGAATGTAGGCCGATGGTAGCTGGGGTGTGATTGGACATAGGCGTAGAGAAAGTGTTCCTGTTTAAGGGGCTTCACACAGCAAACTGGATCTCCTATTCCTCCTCCGACATCGGTTCGCAGATGTCATGAAACATTTCGCGATAGAGGACACATCCACCATGAAAGAAAACATGGCGATGGGAGTCTTAGGGTAAGTGTCCTTGCAGTCAGTAAAAATCGATTATCTCTGTTCTGGTTTAAAGGCTAGATTTGCAATTTTGTTTTTTACATGAGATCCATCCCTTGACTAACTAGAAAGGACATATTTATTGAAAGTCGACGGCATGGTATCGGCGAAATAACAGCGCCTGAGTTATTAAGAAGTACTATGCTGGGTTCCTGCGGACATGCATGTAAGCATGCCATCGTACTTCTCAGTAACACAGGCACTGCTGTTTCGTATTAGTGTTTTTAAATATTCAGAAGGTGGGGCGAACCTTGCATTAAAAAAAATTATAGTAGAATATCACACCAGACTTGCCTGAGCGAGCTCCACGAACTGGGACTGTCACCTGGATATGTTTTGTATTACACATTGAGCTCAGATCTAAGTCGGCCGAAAGTCTCCTTTCGGAATAAATGGTAAGCTGTCCATGGAGCTTATGCGATGGATCGATTACGTTCTTTTATTTCCCGTTTGTGCTAGGAAACATTGACACGAGCATTACACAATTCCGTAACTGGTTTCAGCCACCCTGTGGTCATCTTCCGCCTATCAACAGAGAGGAAGAGAATGATTATTGAATCTGTAAAATCTCCCAAGTAACTAATAAGTCTCTGTCTCTTCCTTTTATATATCGGCAAGCTGAAGATAACCACTGTCCGAGCGAAACCAATAACGGTTCGTATTTATTTATGGTAGCGGCGCAGTTCCATCCCAGAACCATATCTACATCGAGCTCAATAAATTACAGGCAGCATTTCATGGAGCTGTGGAGGAATCTGTTGTGGTCTCTTTGAAGAACCTATCCAAAACCAGTAGAATAGTTTAGTGAAAACATGCAAAAGTTAGATAAGTATGGCCTGACGAGAATTTGGACGCCACTTCTCCAAAATATGAGTCCACTGTCTTAGGCTGTCCTAACTCCCTCTATCTTAATGCACTACTTCGCTCCAAGATAAAGTAAGATGCGTATATCTCTGTGTCGAGGAGCAAAATGAGCTCAGAAGACAAAAGAGCACAGATGCCACTTCGGAGCGCTGTAGATGGTGCGCGGCTGGTACCAAATGGTCATATGATACTCCAAGGATGGCGTCGGTCGTAGCAGCGAAGTGGACTGCGTCTGCCGGTGGGCTAAACGGAATTAACCAGTAACGTGGGTCGGCGCTGAGACGTACAAGATTGGCACAGAGGAACTATCGTCTTTGGAAATTGGAAATTTGTGGTAAGAACTATGGGACCAAACTGCTGAGGTCTTCGGTCCCTAGGCTTACGCACTACTTAATCTAACTTAAACTAACTTACGCTAAGGACAACACACACACACCCATGACCGAGGGAGGGCTCGAACCTCCGACGGGGAGAGCCGCGCGAACCGTGACAAGACGCCTCAGCCCGAACGGCTACCCCGCGCGGCCTATCGTCTTTGGCGTGCACATGACCACACCATGAATGGAGTTGTCCGATTTGTTCGTGTATCAACGTGGACTGTTTGTAGTTCACTGTTGCTATTTGAGTTTACACATCATCGTTTTGACATTTGGAAATAGTGGAGTTGTGGACGCCAGAAAGCGGAGTACCAAGAGGAGAAACTGGAACATTTACGACATATTCTTCTGGTTGGGTTCAATAGAGGGATTACACCAGCGGAAGCTGCGAGAAACATTTTCGCCGTTTATGAGGATAATGCCGTTGGACAGAGCACGGCAAGAAAATGGTTTTCTCACGTTATGGACTATCGTTCTGGCATTAGTGACTCTCAACGTTCAGGACGACCTTCGGGCATTGAAGAGGATCGTTTAAACACACAAATCCACAATTATCCACGTCGGCGTACTCGAGAATTGACAAACGTGATGATCTGTGATCATGGGGTGCGATCAGCGACAGGAGCTTTTAGGACGAGTCCGGTGACCAGCGTACTGGTGGAGGCTGGTGTCCCTCCACTGCAGATCAGACGTACTGGTGGAGGCTGGTGTCCCTCCACTGCAGATCAGACGTACTGGTGGAGGCTGGTGTCCCTCCACTACAGATCAGACGTACTGGTGGAGGCTGGAGCCCCTCCACTACAGATCAGACGTACTGGTGGAGGCTGGTGTCCCTCCACTGCAGATCAGACGTACTGGTGGAGGCTGGTGTCCCTCCACTGCAGATCAGACGTACTGGTGGAGGCTGGTGTCCCTCCACTACAGGTCAGACGTGCGCAACTGCTCACCAGTCACACAGCACACATTCATAGTGCCCCTGGGCATCCGAACAACCGTCTCCTTTTCCCGCCCGCGACAGTCCATCTCCCGCATCGGCGGCCCAGATCGGGGCTAACGATTGCGTTTCGCGTGCGGTCCCTTCTCTCCGAACTGGAGTCCTTCCCTTTACCACCTCTACTTGTGGTCCGTTTACGTACGCCTCCATGGTGTACGCCTCGGCCGCAGCTTCGTTGCATGGCCCTAAGGACTCCGTTAACCCCTGTCACTTCCTCTCGATTCTTGACGTGTTCCGGGGCTCTGAAGTGGTTTACACTGACGGCTCAATGGCTGATGGTCACGTAGGCTTCGCATATGTTCTTGGAGGACATACTGAGCAGCACTCCTTGCCAGTTGGCAGCAGTGTTTTCACTGCAGAGCTGGCAGCCATACCTCGTGCTCTTGAGTACATCCGCTCATGCCCTGGCGAGTCATTTCTCCTGTGTACTGACTCATTGAGCAGCGTACAAGCTATCGACCAGTGCTACCCTCGCCACCCTCTGGTAGCGTCCATCCAGGAGTCCTTCTATGCCCTGGAACAGTCCCGCTTCTCCGTAGTGTTTTCGTGGACCCCAGGACACGTCGGAATCTCCACACGTCGGAATCCCCGGCAACGAACTTGGCGGCGGCTGCTGAAACCGTTTCTGGAGATACGCATCTCCGAAGTTGGCGTGCGTTCTAGACTGCAGAGTTTTCCAGCTTTGGGAGACGGAATGGCATAACAGCGTGCATAACAAACTGCGTGTCATTAAGGAGACTATGAATGTATGGAAGTCTTCCATGCGGGCCTCTCGCAGGGAATCAGTTGTCCTCTGCCGGCTCCGCATTGGCCATACGTGGCTAACGCATGGATACCTACTCCGTCGCGAAGACCCACCTCAGTGTCGCTGTGGCTCCCAAACGACAGTAGTCCACCTCTTGCTGGACTGTCCACTTTTAGCCGCTCTGCGGCAGACTTTTAACTTTCCCAGCACCCTGTTTTCGGTGTTGGGCGACAATACCTCTGCAGCAGCATTAGTTTCACGTTTTATCCGTGACTGGGTTTTAGCGCAAGTCCTTTGTCCCTCTGTGTCCTCCACCCTAGTGCTTTTAGGGTAGAGGTTTTAATGTGTTGCAGAGTGGCTCGCTTTCCCTTTTTATTCTCCTGGTTGGCCAGCCACTGTAATCTGCTTTCATGTTTTACTCTCTTCTGTTTATAGCGTCTCTCTGTTGTTTTCTTGTCCTCTTTTGTTCCTTTTAGTGGTCATTGCCTTCCCTTCGTTCTTGTGGCTTTTCCTTTCCGTTTTGTGTTATATGTTTCTTCCGTTTTATTCTCTAACTTGTGGCATTGTTTTATTAGGAACAAGGGAGCGATGACCTCGTAGTTTGGACCCTTCTCCCGCCTTTAAACCAACCAACCAACCATTCCACGTCCGTACGAAATTCGGTTGCAATGGAAAATGTTGAAAAATAGCATGTTTGGGCACCACATGCTCCAGGCCAAAAATCAGAAAACTCAGTGGGTGGTCGGATGTGCATCTCCATTTGCTCGTCATCAATTGGCTCGTAAACAACAACGACCATTCCTATCCTGTGCATAGCTGGTGACGAGAAATGGTGTTTTTATGCTAACACAAGGAAAAGAAAGGAACAATCGAGCGCAAACAAAGGTGCAGTTCCACGTACGAAGACCTGCACGCATCCACAAAACACAATATTACGTATATGGTGGAGCAGCGACGGTGTGGTGTGGTAACCCTAACTGCTGACATTGTCAACAACTGGGGCGTGTCGCAGGCGCAGTTCAAGAACAACGGCCAGGAATACTGCGTGAAGTAATGCTACCCAGCGATAACGCCCACCCGAAATATGTCAGACTGACAAAATACACTATGCAAGGGGTTGGGATGGAAAGCCATTCCGCACCCACTTTATTCACCTGATCTTGCGCCCTCACATTTTCACCTTTTCCGCTGTCTATCGAACAACTTTCAAAGAACTTATTTTCCGGACGAAAAAGCGCTCCAAATATGGCTCGACGAGTTCTTCGCTTCAAAACCACGTGATTTCTGCAGTCGTGTAATCGAAAAGTTACCCCAGCGTTGGCAGATTGTTGTAAACACGGAAGGAGAATGTATTATTGATGACTAAAGTCTCTTTTATGTGTATCTGTTGTGCTTATTAAACTTACTGAAAAACGCTGTGAACTTACACACCAGCCCAGTAGATCCAGAGACGAGATCCGTGCTTGTCAATGACTGTCGGTTTCAAACCCAACAGGAATTGGCGCTTTCAGTGGATGCAGCGTCACTACGGTTGGAGTCGAGTACCTCGCAAAAGGCCATTTCTCACAGCGCCATACGAAACTGCAGTTGTACAATTGGCCATACAGATAGAGGAGTGTAGAGTGGTCCGACGCGTCTGGATTTTGCGTCTTTTCTTGTGGTGCGAGGCGTCCAGGTCGCCGACCGCCCTAGGAGGCGTTTAACTCGCAGTGTGTGGGAGGGAGGTGTGCTTCAATCTGGAGCGGCTCTGTGATGTTTTGGCGCTGTTTTTCGTACAGTGAGTTGGGCTCACTCATTCAGCTTGCACTGAACGTGAGCCACGATGCTTAGTTCAACAACAGTGAGCAAGTGCTGCCCTTTCTCCTACATCTTCAGGATGCGTATGCTGTGGATACTCTCTTTATCCAAGACGTCAACAGCCGTGTTCACAGGGCTTCAGACATACAGTAGTAATTTGGTGTGCACTAAGACACCCAGTCGCACCTCGAATGAATCGCTATATCACCAGAAAATGTGTGACTCTGCAAACAGCGAGTGAAACGTATCAACGAAAATTCCCCGAAATTGTGTAACTCTAGGAAATCTAGCCGTCAATGAGCGGCTTCAGCTGGATGTGGACACGTGAAGAAATTTGTGGGTCCTCTCCCTCGCCGAACTGAGTCGCCATCATTGCCAAAGCCGATCTTGCACGGTCTTGGCATGACGGTTCCCGGTTCTAAATAGTGTTTAGCCGATTTGTCTACGTAATCAAATGCCAAAACTGATTCTCATTTCTGAGGGACATTCAATAATTAAAGAGACAAACTGAGGTAGAAAAAACTGTATTTTTACAAAATGAGACTTTATTTCTTCTCAACACAACCCTCACCATATTAATATATCGTCCCAACGGTAAACTGTTTTTCATTATACCAATATTAATACACCGTCCCAACAATGAACTGCTCTTTTGTACCTGATCCAAAGAAGTCTTTGTATTGTCGTCTGAGACACTTTCCCACCGTTTCTATGACTTTATCACTGTCAGTGAAAATTTTCCACCTAATGCATCCATCAGTGGACCAAACAAATGAAAATCAGAGGGAGCCAAATCTGGACTGTAGAGAAGGTGAGGTAGTATCTCCAAACCAGTTCTTCCGATGGTTTTCTGGGTCATCTGAGTGGTGTGAGGAGAGCATTTTTGTGTAGCAATATCACCTCTTTTCTTTCAGAGCCATGATGCTTTTTCTCATTGCTGGCTTTACTTTGTTCATCAACACGTCTGACTAGTAGGCAGTGTTTATTGTTTGCTGATCTTCCAAATAATCACAAACTACGATACCTTAGGAATCCCAGTAAATGGTCAACATGACTTCTCCCACGAACACTTTTTTTGAGCTTGTGTGCTTTCATTCCATACCGTGTTTTAAACTCTGTAATGTTACGTGACTGAAGACGAGTTATTCGGTCGCCTAGAATTGGTAGGAGATGAATTCTTTTGCGCAGCTGAAACACTAGTAATCAGTGAGAGGGCTGACGGCGCTCTGCGGCCGGTCCAGCGGTTACGTGGGGTTTCCTATCGTGGGGTTTCCTACAAGGGTGCAGCAAGTAGCGAAGCTGTCCCGAGCAACCGGTTCCCTAACGAGGTGTTTGCGAACTGAGCCTCCCCCACTGCTTGTCTACCCCAGTCGCCGGCCGGTGTGACGGAGCGGTTCTAGGTGCTTCAGTCTGGAACCGAACGACCGCTACGGTAGCAGGTTCGAATCCTGCCTCGGGCATGGATGTGTGTGATGTCCTTAGGTTAGTTAGGTTTAAGTAGTTCTAAGTTCTAGGGGACTGATGACCTCAGATGTTGAGTCCCATAGTGCTCAGAGCCATTTGAACGAGATTACGAGAGCAGTCACTTTCAGTGTTAAGTTAAATAACGTTATACCTTGTAAATTATCACGACACAAAATGAAGATGATAAGCAATGTGGGACTTCCTTCCGTTTCGTTTGAAACTCTCGGAGAAAAAAAATGGTTCAAATGGCTCTGAGCACTATGGGACTCAACATCTTAGGTCATAAGTCCCCTAGAACTTAGAACTACTTAAACCTAACTAACCTAAGGACATCACACACACCCATGCCCGAGGCAGGATTCGAACCTGCGACCGTAGCAGTCCCGCGGTTCCGGACTGCAGCGCCAGAACCGCTAGACCACCGCGGCCGGCACTCTCGGAGAAATCCTGTGTGGTGAGGAGGGTGGGAGCGGGCAGCAAGGGGGGCCTCGATTTGTTTTGCCGGCCCGGGCCTCTGACAGGTTTAGTGCGCCACTGCTCGTAGGAAACCCCACGGTAGGAACACCCCACGACACCGGTCCAGCAGGGTGACCGGTACGGCCTTACCAGGTACAAAGGCTGACAGCGTGGCCAAACACGGATAAACAGGGAAAATTTTTGTGGTACGGCTCGCTTAGCCGAAGGACAGATGACGCACCACAAAAGATGGAGTATAAGACAGTCTGGAATATGTCTACTTGCAGCTCTTAGAAGTTCTGTAATAAATCAGAGTCACGTAACAGAACAAACCTAAACACATCTACGGTATTTGAAAAATGAGGCACGTGCAATGAAACAGTAATATTTTCAATAACTTAAAAACTGCAGAAGTTAGTTTTTTCCAGTGATTAAATATTTTGACAATGAACTTTAGAATTAACAACTTTTAAACACCTCATGTAATTTCGACAAATAATTTCGCAGGTGATACCATTACACTAGAGCTATCATCCCTGAAAGTCACTAATCTTTATCAGATGTATTAATTGATTTATTATGTATTTACATCTTTTCCATTTTGCAAATGTTTCTTAAAACATCGTATCATCCACAATAACACAGCAACTGAAAGCAGCACGAATACCTCATATCTTGTCATACAACATAAATACCTCATATCTTGTCATACTTGTGTAGTTATTTAAGGAATATGTTAATATTTTGCCAACAGCGTTATTTAAATATCGTTACAGTCGATATAAAAGACCAGTGTAATTTGAAAGCGGTCTGTTGCATGCGTCAGCTGACACCACCGTTGGAAAGAGTGCCTAAACACTCTACTGTAAGGCAGACATAAAAAAATTGTTTAGAAATATTTTATGACACTTCAACATGAGCGCTCTATCCCAAGTAGGCTAGCTTATTTATTTATGAACAAACCTGTATCCATAAATTTATTGTGGATGTTGTGAGTGTCTTGGATGTTTATAACATTTCTTTAATTAAATATTGTGTAATAGTTTAGCTCAAGGCAGTGGTCAAGCTGAGTCAAAGTCATGTCTGTAGAACATAAGAACGAAGTATTTTGGTGGGGACGGCCTTCAGGCAGTGGAAATGTAGGCAGTGGAAGAACACTACTGGATCAAGTAGAGACAGAGGCTTTTCGAATGGAGCACTCAGGAGAGCGATTCTGGACACTTCTACATTGATTCTGGAAGAAGACGGACGTATCTGAGGGATCAAGTTATAAAGGAATCCAGACCTTTCGCTGCTTACAGGCGTTAGTAAATATCAACGGGGACAGTTGAATAATGTGTGTCCCGACCGGGACTCGAACCCAGGACCTCCTGCTTACATGGCAGACGCTGATTTTTTATCTCATTTTGTCCTATATTGTTCGTTGAATTTGTTCAGGGCGGACGTCCGATGACACCCGTTTAGGTTCTTCGTTGATCCATTCACTCAGTTTTTTATTACAGAGAGTAGCTACCCCTCTGACCGAACACGCTGAACTACCGTCCCGGCTCCCGGGTTCGAGTCCCGGTCGGGGCACACATTTTTCAACTGTCCCCGTTGATATTTGTCAACGCCTGTAAGCAACGAAAGGTCTAGATTTCATTATAAGTTGATTCTTCGAGAGCTGCAAGATCACTAATGATATCTGTACAGATACCAGCTTCCTATCATATCTGAGGGAAGTGTAAGATGCGTTCATGTGGGTGATTGATTCTGGGCAGTGATCCTTCGCTACAATACTTTATCATTTGAAGGGACTCTCTTTCGTGTAGTTAGGATGTGCTCCAGTGCAGAAATTTGATTCCAGTTGCGTAAAAGAATTCAGACTAGAGAGAATACGAGTTTCTACTCGTTATCTCTCGTGTGCTATTGCCTAAATTGCCATACTAAAGTATGAAATATTTTGAGTTGGCGAATATTTTGCGTATTGTGATCACGAAATGTACTTAGTTTTCCATGCATCTCGGATGATTATTTAGCTTTTGGATTCTGCTACCATTCTCGTCATGCTCTCAACGCAACCTTACTGCATTTAACGAGGCTATTTTCTGTCAGCATTATAAACGAATATTGTAGGACCAGTTTCTGTATACTTGATATTTACCTTCGTAAGCAAACGTTATTCAACATAATTCTCTGGTGTCGTCTGCATAAATTACAGATATTGAAGTAGAAGCCTTTTTATCAATTATTCATTCGTCTTATATTTACTATTTCTGTCTATTTTATTAATTGGCAAATATAGCCAATGCATAGACTATTTTACTGCAGAATCACAGCTACAGGTTTCTACCTGCAGCGAGTTAGCTGCTGACTATGAAAGCAGACGTGCGGGCCTCAACCCTACGACATACGACATTATAAGCCATCTCTCTCTCTCTCTTTCTTTTTTATTTTTTTTTTAACAGTGCCGTGCATAACCCAGTTGTCTAAGGTGCGAGCCACATCAGATAAAGTCGCAATTGGTTTGCTCGTATGAGGTACGGATTAGAGAAGCAACTACTCAGCCGAATATCCATTAAATAGGGAACGTCGCAACTCTGTATCAAAATGGTGAACCCAAGTTTCATCACACGGTAAAATCTTCTTTAACAAAAGGTCATCTTCCTTTTCAGAGCTTTCTTTCAAGTCTGCACGCACTTGGAGTCTTGTTTCCTTGCGTTGTCGCGTTAACTCTTTTCAGGGCCCACCTTGCCTGTGGTTTGCTGTACTTGAGCTTGTTACTGTTAACGATATGAACTGTGCCAACACTTACTGCAACAGTTTTTGCTGTAGTCTCAACAATTA
Source organism: Schistocerca nitens (assembly GCF_023898315.1). NCBI lineage: Eukaryota > Metazoa > Arthropoda > Insecta > Orthoptera > Acrididae > Schistocerca > Schistocerca nitens. Next base: position 7,319,809 of record NC_064619.1, on the reverse strand, counting down.
CACGTCGGCCTTCACGAAGGAGTTGAGACTTCAACTGGCCGGCTAGGACGTCGCTCGTCAATCACTGAGGTTCGACCGTTTTTCAACTGGGTAAAATTTTACTTAAGGCAGCGGCGGCGTAGTGTGCTAATGTTGGCAACGACCGGCCGTGAAGCAAATAATTAATGCTTTTCCTGCTCTATAGTTGACAAGTTCTCGTATGTACCCTTGCCCGTTCAGTAAATTAATTATTCTTGTACAGTCAGCATTTCGTAACAAAACGTATGAACGTCACATAATTCCCAGCATTCAGTGTTCGTTGCCAACATACACTACGCCACTGCTGCCGTAGTAAACTGCAATCTTCAACTGTTCTAGCCACTTATAAAAATTTCACCGTACTCTACAATCATGCGAGAAAAGATTTTAGGCGTTTTTTCACCTCCAGAAATAAAGAAAAAACGGATCACTGAACGTTGTTCAACTAACGTCGAAACTTAAAGCGGACGCGGCGTCGTTAAATGCAATACCTAGGCTACAAACAAAACAATTTGTATCCGTCAGCTGTTCTCATCTCATCCCAGTGATACCAACCTAAAGTCATGAAAGTAAATAACTCGTCCTACAAACTGTTTCATTTCTAAATCAATTTTTCTCTTTAATTATTGAATGTCTCTTGTAAACGAAACTATGAACACGCTGTGAAACAGCTTCTGAGTGGATGAGGAGGAGTACCTTGCAAAGAGCCCAGTGTGTAAAGGGAACAAACTCCAACAGAAGCCAGAAAACACTTTTCGCTCGTCGCCGGCCTCCGTCAGCGCGTAGTGGGGGCAGCGCGTGTGTGTGAACGGATTGGGGCCCCGACGTCGGACGTAGGCAAATTTTTGCGGAGAGTTGCGTGGAGCCACGGAATGAGCGTGCGAACTATTTTTGCTCGTCCCGTCGACGGGCAGCGGCCTCCGAGCCCTGGAGAACTGCCACCGGGCGCGTGGACGTAGCTTCCTGAGCGGAGCGGGAACGACAAGAAACTGACACCTACCGCCATCAGACAGCTCCGCAAACACTTTTATGTGCTTGTCTACACGCTTCTTTCTTCTTTTTTTATTTTTAGCATCTTTAATTGCAGAAAAAAATTCGATAAATACGTGCCCGAAGTCTGACTGTAGCTATCAGACTAAGATTAGTTCCAAGACCTTCATGCAATAATTATTTTAATTTATGAAACTTCCTGGCAGATAAAAAGTGTATGCCGGACAGAGACTCGGTCCCGAGTTCGAGGCTCGGTCCGGCACACAGTTTTAATCTGCCAGGAAGTTTCAAATCAGCGCACACTCCGCTGCAGAGTGAAAATCTCATTCTGGAAACATCCCCCAGGCTGTGGCTAAGCTATGTCTCCGCAATATCCTTTCTTTCAGGAGTGCTAGTTCTGCAAGGTTCGCAGGAGAGCTTCTGTAAAGTTTGGAAGGTAGGAGGCGAGGTACTGGCAGAAGTACAGCTGTGAGACGGGGCGTGAGTCGTGCTTGGGTAGCTCAGTGGTAGAGCACTTGCCCGCGAAAGGCAAAGGTCCCAAGTTCGAGTCTCGGTCCGGCATACAGCTTTAATCTGACAGGAAGTTTCACATCAGCGCACACTCCGCTGCAGAGTGAAAATCTCATTCTGGATTTTAACTTATGTTTGCGATGTCTGGTGCTTCATAGGCTATGTATACCTAATCTTACATTACAGTTCCGTAAGGTCCTTTCAAAAATAAGATGAAGCAAAAAGCTAAAGGCAAGGGAATTTTAGTTAGTCGAGGAGGTTGATCTCAAAAAAAAAATGGTTCAAATGGCTCTGAGCATAATGGGACTTAACATCTGTGGTCATTAGTCCCCTAGAACTTAGAAAAACTTAAACCTGACTAACCTAAGGACATCACACACATCCATGCCCGAGGCAGGATTCGAACCTGCAACCGTAGCGGTCGCGCGGCTCCGGACTGAGCGCCTAGAACCGCTAGACCACCGAGGCCGGCGGTTGATCTCAAATAAAAAATTGAAAGACTAGCCTACAATTTTTGGTGAAAGCCCACAGTATGATCAGAATATATTGTCTGCGTTAATCGTCTGGTAACGGATCAAAAGAAGAGAAATAGATACATAAACAAATATCACAAGCTGCGACATTGACGCTAATAAAACAGTGACCTGAATATAGAATAAATTTCCTTTACTTTACGTCTATGGCCACAAATTTTTTGCTTATCTTTTGACAAAAAGTTTGTGACCGTAGACACAAAGTAAAGGAAATTTATAAACAAATAAATAAAATACATATGTTGGCTGGCTCTGAGAGCGTATTTTAGCGGTTTCTGAAGAAAATTTCTACACAGCCATGTTTTCTTTGGTGACAGATGAGTCCTGTATTGTGAAATACTTTATGACATCTCCAAACTGGTGCTGGAGAAGGAACGGGACATCACGTTTGCCGTTAAAATTCTCTAGAATTCACAATACCTTCTCTTCGCGCGTATCAACACACACACACCTTCTGCGAAAGTTTTCGCGACGACTCGTTGGCAAATAAAAAAGGATTTCTTCTTTTCTTGTCCAGCCACGTAGCCGATCGTGCTTCATGTCATGAACAATACATTAAGCCGCAACATAGATTAACGTTTCTTATGATTTTGTGCGGTTATCCGACACGTATGTTGGCCTCGTTCCTTCAGTAAGCTAATTATTTCTTGTACTTCTTAGTTTCTTTTTCTTTTTTTTCACCAACTGGATCAGTTTTACATTTCTAATGAAGCTGCTGTTAACGAGACGATGGGCGGTAATCTGTCAAGACTGATTAATAAACCCGTTGAGCTGTTGAAGAATGACCACTCGTATGACTTTAAATGATTAACATGATAGATGATCTTTTGATAATAACGATTAACACAGTAAGCCACATTAAGCCTATGTTTACTTAAACATTTTTTTAAATCCGTTTTAGGTAGCCTAGAAATGGGATTTGTATTTGATCAGCAGAAGACGCCAAAGTGGCGTAATGCGTACTGTTTGTCAGAAATAAGATACGTGCGATTAATTGCTTCAGAGATTAGAGTAAACGTAATCATCATTTATTAATTGCTAATAACTTCCACTGCTCCATACTTCTCTTAAAAGTAATTTATATCTCGTTCCCTTTAATTAACATATACAATTGAACGATCTGATTATGTGAATTGTTAGATTAACTATTTGGAAATACTATAGCAAAAATATGAAACTGTCACAAATGGTGGAATACCTCCGTTCCGGAAGTGGGGTGCGCATATGACCTCTTTGTACATCAGTGTAGTTGCGTTTTGACCTTACGCATCTTGGTTAGCCATGTTTCTTCACAGAAGTACATTTGTGACGTAGATCAGTATTTTTATGCCAAATGCTGAAGAGCAATTGGCAAAAGTGCATGGGCATTTGCAATCTTGATAATAATGTATGGGAAGCATTGACTGGGGTGCGCGAGCCATTTATACACAACCAGTAAACCACCGAGTGCCTTAAGAATCGAACAGCTTGAAAAGTCTGATATTTTCCAGATGAGTTAATGTGTTAAATATTTGAGTTTAAGCATGTAAGCGAGAAAAAACTTAGAAAAGATTGAAATTATATTTAAAGTTTGTCGGAAGTCGGTAAGTGCTCTCATTATGAAATACTGTATTAGTATATAATGTGGGCAATTTGTGCTCCATTTTAAGAAAAAGCTAGTTTTTTACGCAGTCCAGTGCTTATGACATCAAGTCTCCCGAATTATGTGTCGCACAATGAAATAATTTTGAAAGTTCGTTCAGTGGTAGACGTGCGTACCGACTAAAAATTCCGTTGAGAATAGACGTAATAGGAAGAAGTAAAAAACTTAAATATCATGCCGGATGCTAAGGTTTTACAGCAAGTACAGTGAAAATGGAGGAAGTTATAAACTTCTTACTTTCGTCACTTTGTGGATGTGCAACCGAGAAAAAGTTTCGTGTAGGTTTAAGATTACACTCTATGACAAAAAAAAAAAGTCGCATCAAGAAGGAATTATCCGAATGGGATGGAAATCAGTAGGTGGGATGTGTATTTACAGACAAACAAATGATTACATTTTCAGAAAAATTGGATGGTTTAATTAAGAGAAAAAACTTCATAAACTGGACCGCACTGGTCCACCTCTGGCGCTTATGCTACCAGTTATTCGACTTGACATTGATTGATAGAGCTATTGGATGTCCTCGTTGAAGATATCGTGCCAAATGCCGTCTAGTTGGGGCATTAGATCGTCAAAATCCCGAGCTGGTTGCAGGGTCCAGTTCACAATGCTCCAGACATTATCTGTGAGACTCCCGTCGGGCATGGGTGTGTGTGTTGTTCAAAAAATGGCTCTGAACACTATGGGACTTAACTGCTAAGGTCATCAGTCCTCTAGAACTTAGAACTACTTAAACCTAACCAACCTAAGGACAGCACACACATCCATGCCCGTGGCAGGATTGGAACCTGCGACCGTAGCGGTCGCGCAGTTCCAGACTGTAGCGCCTAGAACCGCTCGGCCACTCCGGCCGGCCTCAAGGATGGGCACAAGCTTCTTAAGCCCCTGTTGATTGATGTGTTTGTAAAACATTCACTAACGCAGTCAAATTTCTCCCGTTTTGCACAGGCAAAGAGGATGTGATTGACGTCACCTTCAATATTGTTAGTGCAGTCACATAACGGAATTGGATTAATTCCAATGCAACGGAGGGGCTTCGGAAAACTTCTGTGATTGAATCTTATTCGGCAAATAGTGGATATCAGCCACTTGAATAGACGATATCTAATGGTTACTGCTCAAGTGTAGCTGCCTTTCGAAACAGGTGGTACTGTCTTCCCCTGGCTAACTGAGTATGTTCTACTCCAGTGATGGTTTTGAAAGGATTTCTGTGTGGCCAGACAATAGAATTCTAAAGGCTCAATTTAAGTCGATTGAATTTTCGAATTCAGTGGCTTCTTCACGAAGAATATTGATTTCTTCGTTATGGATGATGCCACAGTGTGCGACGGTACCTAATGGTCACTGCTAAGTGTGGCTGCCTTTCCAAACAGCGTCCCATACGAGCAAACCTCTTGCGTCTTTGCCTGTGGTTACTCGTACTTCAGGTACTTGGGTTATGAATGGTTCTGTTTAAAAAGAATAACTGGATATAGCCATAGGGTCGAGCGGCGCAAGTCCGCTTTCATGCCACGCAGCTAATTCGCTGCAAATAGTAACCTGAAGCTGTGATCCTGCAGTCAAATAGTCTGTGCACTGCCTAGAATTGCGAAATAAAAAATACCCAGAAATACAAAATAAAAGCTAAATCAATAATTTAATAACAATTGTGCAAAAGATCCCAGACAAACACAACATCATACTTACGGGGGACTTCAATGCTCAAGTAGGAAAAGAGAAGAAATACAAAAATATTGTTGGAAACTACCCAGCGCACAATAGAACTAACCAAAATGGAGTCAGATTAGTAGAACTCTGCCAAGCGCATGGCTTGATCCTGAAATCCACAGCCTTTAAGAGACTACCCAGAAAACAGAAGACATGGACCTCACCAAACCCACACTTGGGTGAATTTCAACTTGATCATGTGGCGATAAAATGGAAACACCATACAGAAATACAAAATGTCAAAGTACTCAGAGGAGCAAACTTGGATTCTGATCACTATCTTTCTAAAATAAAACTCAAAATTATCCCCAAAAGGAAAGATAGAAACAGTAAACCCAAAAGCAGAAGATACGATCCAGAAAAGATAATGAATTCGAAGGAGTTTCCCCTCGCGACTCAAGATATAAGGAACCAAAATTGGGATCAAATGAAGGAAAGCCTACTAACCAAAGCTGAACAAATAGCACCTATAACCAAAATCAAAAAACACGCATGGTGGACAGAGGAATGTGACAAACTTATTGAGCAAAGAAAGAAAGCATGGCAACAGATGCAATCTCAGAAAAATGAATATAATAGGCAAAATTTCCTGAGTGTAAGAAAACTAGTGAGTAAAAACCTCAAAAGAATTAAAAAAGCACAAGAAGATCAACTCCTTTTGCAGATCAACGAAGACTTCAACAAAAACAAGACTAGGAGCTTTTACAGAACTTTTAAACAAAAAATAACCAAGTACAGCCCACCGACACTCCAATTACAAGATAAAAATGGTAATATTGCACACAACAACAGGGATAATTGCAAAATTTTGAGGGAATGTTTCAGAAACCTTCTCAACTGTAAAGAACCAATTGAAAAAATGGATTTCAGCAACTCAACTTCAACAAGTCCTAACTCAGAACCACCCACCGTCGAGGAACTACAATCAATCATTTTGAATCTCAAAAACTATAAGGCTTCGGGAGAGAACCAAATTACAGCTGAACTGTGGAAAAATGTCAATAGAAATGCCATAGAATCTCTCCAAAACATATTTGAAGAAATATGGAAAACAGAAAGAATTCCGGATGAATGGAAGATGGCCCTCATTCACCCAATTCATAAGAGGGGATCCAGAACAGACCCCAACAATTACAGAGGGATTTCGCTCCTTGACGTAACATACAAAATACTGTCTAAAGTCCTTTTGAACAGAGCAGAACCCCAGCTAGATTGTCAACTTGGAGAATACCAGGCAGGCTTCAGAAAGGGAAGATCCTGCCCAGAACAAATTCTAAACCTCAAAAATCTTATGGCCTACCAAAAATCGAGAGCAAAAGCGTATGTCATCACATTCATTGACTTTCAAAAGGCGTACGACTCCATAGACAGGGAATCTCTAATCTCCATATTAAAAGAATTGAACCTAGACAATAAAACTACAAACCTAATTAGAGAAACCATCATCAACACATACTCCAAAATTAAATTTATGGGAGAACTCTCAGACCTATTTGAGATAAAAACTGGAGTACGACAAGGTGATGGACTCTCTCCATTGTTATTTAACTGTGCCCTAGAAAAAATAGTAAGAGAATGGAACAAGAAAATCAATAGTGGAATCCGACTAGGAACAAAAAACAAAGGCATCAAGGTTAATTGCCTAGCATTTGCAGATGATATGGCCCTACTAGCTGAAACATGGGAAGAAGCCAAAGAACAGATCCTCGAATTACAGAAACAAGCAGAGAAAATAGGCCTTAAAATTTCTTTTGAAAAAACCAAAATAATCACAAATATAAAAAAGCCAATGAAATATCTTAAAGTAAGAGACCAAAAGATCGAAATTGTTAAAGAATTCAAATATCTTGGTGAATGGATTAGCTGGAACGCCCTTGAGAAAAAAGCAATAGAATTAAGAAGAAACAAAGTTGAACTAGCCTTTCAGCTTACTAAAAATACTTATAATAAAAAGTCCCTCTCATGGAATTCAAAAATAAAACATTACAACACTGTCATTAAACCAGAAGCACTATATGCAGCTGAGACATTATCTATCACTAACCATGGCCCAATTGAAAGGCTAGAGATCAAAGAAAGAAAAATATTGAGAAAAATTTTAGGCCCCAAATTTCATAACGACAAACTAATTCATACCAAAAATGAAACACTCTACAAAACCACAGAAAAACTTTCGGATACAATGAGGAAAAGAAGAATTGAGTTTTATGGGCACATTCTCAGAATGAACCCAAATAGACTTACAAAAAGAATGTTTGACTACTTCAGGAATAAAAAATCCAAACCAAATTGGTTTATCCAAACAGAGAAAGACTTAAGAGAACTACACATCACAGAAAAAATGCTCACAGACAGGACCGCAAAAATGATAAGCAAAGACAGAAAAGAGGGATTCCAGCTCCAAAATAGGAAGAAAAGAACGATTGTCATTTCTGATGAGGAAAGAAAAGCAAGATCAGAAAGAATGAAGCAGTACTGGGCGAAAAGAAAGGCACAGAACACACAGAAGTGATTGATTCAACGTACCCCAAAGTTGGGTGAAACGAAGAAGAACAATTGTTCTAGTCTAACGTTTGTAATTGATGTAGACGACAGATAATTACGTTGAATAATGTTCAGTCAAGAAAGGACACCTCAAATAAACGGGAAGTGGTCCTAAGATATTCAGTTAAAATGCAGACAGAAAATACCCTCATCAAATGCTGTAAAGTTATGTCGAGAGCGTTACGCTGATGGTAGAAATTTCCCCAGACTAAATTGTTATCAAAGATAGGAGAAAACAAAGTCCGCTTCGCAATTACGATATATGAAATATACTAGAGCTCGAAACAGTTCAGATTTCAACATGATGATTCACAAATTGACACACGCGATACAATGACTAGTAACTCATACTCTGTCTGTCCTCAGTTCCGTAATACAATCAAGAAAAACTATATAGAGTCCTGTTCTGGAGCGCGCATTCAGACCTCGCGAAATATAAAGTCCCTTCAAAAGTTAGTGTATTACAGCGGCCGTTCACAGCCCCAAAATCCGTCACCTATACGACCGAAGCACGCACTTTACCATAGGCAGGTCTGCGTGATCAGCACTCGACATAAAATTGTCCAGAATCGCTTCCTTGAGCTCTTCACTCGAGAGGTTCCAGTCTCCACTTGACTACTTTCTGCTTTTCCATTGGCTGAAAGCCATCCCCACCAAAAATACATCGTCCTTAAGCTCTACGAACTAAACTAATATATTACAACAATCTTTAAATAAAGAAATGTCTTTAACATTCACTCAGGTCATTTACAACAAATATAAGCTATAGTTGGTTCATAAATAAATAAGCTAGCATTCTTGTGCAATTGTGATGCGATAAACGATAGTACCAGGTGTAGCGGTATGAAATGAGCGTTAAGATGCAAATGTGTCGATAGGGAACATTTGTTGTGAACGAGCCATTTTTTTTTGTATGGTTGGTATGACGTCTGTCAAAGATATTTAGTATACATCAAGTCATCGAAGAAACATCATGTTTTCATCGTGTTAACAATGCCGAATTTTGTACCAGAAAGTGATGATTTGCGGAAAGCATTAATTTATTGTTTTCATTTGAAAAAAAAGTGCTGCAGAGTCGCATCGAATGCTTTTCGAGGCATGTGGTGATTATGCTCTATCAGAAGCAACATGCAAAAGATGGTTTCAATGGTTCAGAAATAATGATTTTCATGTAAGAAACGAAGAACGTGGAAGGCCACCAAAAAAGTTCGAAGACGCCGAATTGCAAGCAATATTAGATGAAGATGTAACTTTGAGTCAGAAGCAAATGGCAGCAATGCTAAATGTTGCACAACAAACAATTTCTGGGCGTTTGAAAGCTATGGGAAAAATCCAAAAGTGTGGAAAATGGGTGCCACATGAATTGAATGAAAGACAGATGGAAAACCGAAAAACCATTTGTCAAATTTTGCTTCAAAGACATGAAATATTATCAATTTTGCATCGAATTGTTACTGGCGATGAAAAATGGATTTATTTTAAGAATCCTAAACGGAAAAATCATGGGTTAATCCGGGACAACGATCAACATCGACTGCAAAACCAGATCGATTCGGCAAGAAGAGAATGCTCTTTGTTTGGTGGGATCAGAAAGGTGTGGTGTTATCATGAGCATCTAAAACCCGGTGAAACTGTGGAATACTAATGCTACAGACAACAAATGATCAATTTGAACTATGCATTGATCGAAAAAAGACCAGAATGGGCCAGAAGACATGGCAAAGTAATTTCTTTACACGACAATGCACCTGCACACAAAGCAAAACTGGTTCAGGATACAATCAAAACACTTGGCTGGGAGCTGCTACCCCACCCTCCGTATTCACCAGACTTGGCCCCTTCCGACTACCATTTGTTTTCATCAATGGGACACGCATTGGCTGAGGAACACTTTGATTCCTACGAAGAAGTAGAAAATTGGCTGTCTGATTGGTTTGCTTCAAAAGACGAACATTTCTATTGGCGCGGTGTCCACAAATTGCCAGAAAGGTGGTCAAAATGTATAGAAAGCAATGGTCAGTACTTTGAATAAAATGTTTTTACTTTTCAATTTAAAATTAGTGTTTCATTTTCACAAAAAAACGCTCATTTCATACCGGTACACCTGGTAGACCGTCCTTAAGTATTGTTTAAACAGTTTTTTGTGCCTGCTTGACAGAAGCGTCTTTTCGTTCACTTTTCAATTGTTGTATCCGCTAACACTAAGATTGACCACCTATAAATTAGCACAGTTTGTAATAGCACTTGCGATCAACACTTAAATAAAGTTACTGGAAAAAAGTAAACTGTTCATTAAATAAGTAAACAAGTATCATAATATGCGTTATTGAAGCTGTGCTCATTTACTGTGTAATTGTGGCGGATACGATGTTCTGACAAACATCTGCGTAATAAAAAAGACATAAAAGACGAAATAAATCAATAAAAAACTAGATGCAGATTTATAGCTTTCAAGGATGATAGCTATAATGCAACACTATCGTCTGAGACATCGTTTGTTGAAATCACATGAATCGATTAAAAGTTGTTAATTCAGATGTTCATTGTGTAAATGTTTATTCACTGTGAAATATTAACTTCTATAGTTTTAAAGATATGAAATATTGTTGTGCCATTGGATGTGCCTCATTTTCCTGAGATCGCAAACGTATTCAGATTCGCTTTAGTGTGTAACTGTGACTTATTGTCGAAGTTCAGAGAGCTGTAACTTAGCCAACTTCAAGATTATCTGACACTCGGCCATTTCTTGGAGCATTTTCTGTCCTCATAAGCGACAATCCGTCGCCAAAATTCCCTGTACTGGGATTTTTACACATCCGGTCCTTTTTACCTGGACTCGCTCTTATCGGTCACCTAGCCGGAATCCGTAACTGCCGCCGCGCCCTCTGGAACCTTGGCCCGCTAGGGTTCAGCTGTACAACTATTTCATCTCCTACCAATACTGGGCGGGCGATTAGCTCGCCTAAATACGCATAACGGTACAAGTGAGATATAACCTATGGGAATTCTGTCTCTGCTCTAATCTGCGAGCCTCTTCCTTATACGTCGTCACTGCAGAACAAAAAAGTGCAAACACACGAAAAAATCACTGAGAATTGAGGGCCTGTACAATATACAACTCATTAAATTTTTTATTGTATTTCTCAGTTTCAGGTCACACGAAGTGTATCACAACTCGCTTCGACATATCACAACGTGAGTGCCTTTCCTGCCCTGTTCAGTTGTACTTCGAGGAGTTTCTGTGTAACGAATTCAAATAGTTTGACGATGTCTTACTAAAAAGTAAAATCTCTTATGTTAACTTTCTGTGACCTGACGTTGAGAAATACAATAAAAGAATTTCGTTTACATGATTTTCACTGTGTTCCGTAAGGCAGTATTGTCTATTCTGTGTAAATCTGTACTTGACGTGGCCTGGGATGCTATACAATAGATGATTCATCTGAGCAAGAAAACAAGATGAGGACAACAAAAAGTCTAGGTCTGTGACTTGTTTGTAAATTTTATGCGAAGTGACACTTGTCCATAGATGGCTCAAATGGCGCTAAGCACTATGGGACATAACTTCTGAGGTCATCAGTCCCATAGACTTAAAACTAGTTAAACCTAACTAACCTAAGGACATCACACACATCCATGCGCGAGGCAGAATTCGAACCTGCGACCGAAGCAGGCGCGTGGTTCCGGACTGAAGCGCCTAGAACCGCTCGGCCACAACGGCCGGCTGTCCCTAGATGGAATATATTGACATTTCCAGGGAGCACACGACACTTTGGGTACGTTCGTGCTTTCACATTCGTTGGCTCTGCCTAACAACCAGACTGTCACATTCCAACCTATCACAGACCTCGGGTGAAGCTACAGTTAAGTCTGTCACCACAACCAGGTCCTCTGCTTTCACACTCGTTGACTTCCCCATATCACAAACAGACTACCTGCCAAAAGCTACTTATACCAGTAAGAACAGTACACTCCACAGAAATGTCCCTCCGTACAACTGTCACGCTGCACAAAGTGTACCAACCCCATTTCTGAAACTACTATGAACAGAAGCAGGTGCTTCGCCAACTCGTAGCAAAACGAACCATAAGATTTGTTACGCATTTCTACAGTATTTTTTGAAAGGATGTACCGTTGGAAGTGTACATTTTCTTTCGTATAGAGTACTAGAAAGTACAGACAGACAAATTTGCGACTGACCGCTCTGAATATAAACAGAACATCAAAGCAGGTCGTGCGTTGCTCTTATGGCTCAGAGACGAAGACGATATCCCATGACGTGTACGGGCCAGAAAACAGTACTGTTTGCATAACAAACGCTGATAGAACCAGCATATCTCAGAAACGCTTCTATTAACTATCTGATTTGTTGCCATGGGAAGAATATCTCACAATAACGTTGGGCAGAGTCACAGAATATCCGATTTTTTATGCGTGCACTTGTATGATCCTAAATTTTAACCATTTATTTTCATCAGATTCCGTGACGACCATGGACGTTATTCCTTTTCCTTGAATTTTTCATTTTGAAGCACCTCTCCTGTTGTACTAAAGATAGCTACAGAAACACGGAAACTCACGAAGGCATAGTAGGAGGCATATATGTAAAAAAAGTTCTGTTTTTGACATAGACCCATCTCTGACGCACACTCTCCTTCAAGCTCAGGAATATGATTGGTTACTGTACTGATCGTGCCAGAGACCATGGGGCATGGTCATATTCATCAACAAGGCTATCACGCGTACATCTATCATCCTTCCTCAACTATCCGGCCGGAGTGGCCGAGCGGTTCTCGGCGCTACAGTCTGGAACCGCGCGACCGCTACGGTTGCAGGTTCGAATCCTGCCTCGGGTATGGATGTGTGTGATCTCCTTAGGTTAGTTAGGTTTAAGTAGTACTAAGTTCTAGGAGATTGATGACCTCAGAAGTTAAGTCCCATAGTGCTCAGAGCCATTTGAACCATTTGAACCTTCCTCAACTTACCACCTTGGAGGTGATGGCTATCACAATCAACATGGCCCATGATGTTGTTATAATGATAGCAGCCTACCTGAGTACGCAGAGACAATTCGACGAAAGAGACTTCGCAACAATTTTTTTTTTTTTTGACCACTTTCATCAGATCCTTCTCTGTTGAGATCTAAATGCGAAGTACTACAGAAGGAACTCTCGCTGAAACCACCCGAAAGTAGATCAACTCCACTCCCTTGAGGAGCGCCTGAGAGCAGTTACTCTCGGCCCTGATGATCCAGCACATATTCTACACAACAGGAACCATCGCCCTGATGTTCTCGATGTCGCGATGCTAAAGGACCTCCATCTCGATCTCCAGCTCAGCACCATTGTGGACCTCACTTCAGACCACCACCTGGTCACTGGTCCAATCAGGAATGCTCTGGACCACATGCAACTCCCCACATCTACGGTCACGAACTGGGACCAGTATACTGTATGTCCGCGGCTCGCGGTCTTGCGGTAGCGTTCTCGCTTCCCGCGCACGGGTTCCCGGATTCGATTCCCGGCGGGGTCGGGGATTTTCTCTGTCTCGAGATGACTGGGTGTTGTGTGCCTTTCATCATCATTTCATCCTCATTCACTCGCAAGTCGCCGTAGTGGCGTTAAAGAACTTGTGGAGCGGCGGCCGAACCGCCCCACGAGGGGTCTCTCAACCACCAATGACATACGCTCATTATTATTATTATTATTTAGTATACTGTGTGGCTCAACAACAATGTCTGCCCAAAAGCAGGGAGATGATGAAACTGCAACAGGAGCATCACATCCGAGTCATTGAATTCTGGATTGAAGAATGGAAAAACATGATAGCCACCTCTCACCCTGCCCGCCCCGGTAGCTGAGTGGTCAGCCTGACAGACTGTCAATCCTAAGGGCCCGGGTTCGATTCCCGGCTGGGTCCGAGATTTTCTCCGCTCAGGGACTGGGTGTTGTGTTGTCCTAATCATCATCATTTCATCCCCATCGACGCGCAGGTCGCCGAAGTGGCGTCATATCGAAAGACCTGCACCAGGCGAACGGTCTACCCGACGGGAGGCCCTAGCCACACGACATTTCCATTTACCTCTCACCCTGCAATCTAGGAACGAATGGAGCGTGATACAATCAATCCATCATATACAACCTTCAGAACTGGCCATCTAGGGCCCAGCAGGCCACAGTTACGATCCTCTAAGTAAAGCCAAAATCTTCACCACAACATTTGAGGTCCAAAATACAATAGCTCGTAGTGGTGGCGATGAAGACGTGGCATGGACACGACAACTAGCACAGGAGATCAGGGACACAGCTCTTCTGATGTTGCCAGAGCTGTGAACACCTGCTGAAATCAAGACCCTAATCTGTTGGTTGGGAATCCATTCAGCTCCCAACCCAAACAGGATGACTATCATGCAAATCAGACACCTGCCAAGAAAGCCGTCTGTGCTTCTCACCTGGATCTTCAATCAGTTGCCTGCTCCTGACCGAGCGAGGTGGCGCAGTGGTTAGCACACTGGACTCGCATTCGGGAGGACGACGGTTCAATCCCGTCTCCGGCCATCCTGATTTAGGTTTTCCGTGATTTCCCTAAATCGCTTCAGGCAAATGCCGGGATGGTTCCTTTGAAAGGGCACGGCCGATTTCCTTCCCCATCCTTCCCTCACCCGAGCTTGCGCTCCGTCTCTAATGACCTCGTTGTAGACGGGACGTTAAACACTAATCTCCTCCTCCTCCTCCTGCTGCTCCTGGGATATGTCCCACCTCTGTGGAGGATCGCCCATGCAGTCCAGCTACCACAGCCTGATCTGATGCAACTGATCAACTACAGACCAATCAGATTACTATCCAAGTTATCAAAACTTCTCGAATGGCTCATCCTTGTCAGACTGAAACAACCAATTCTGTCGAACCTACATTTCAGAGACGCAGTGCTGTTTCTGGGTCTCCTTTTTGACTCCAGACTGTCAGGGTTGCCATACCTGCGAGACTCGAAAGTTTGATTTCCTTATGCAGGCACTGAACATCCTCGAGTGCCTCAGTCACAGGTCTTGGGGAGTGGACAGGACGTGTCTCCTCCAGTTTTATCAGACTTTTGTGCATTCGCAGCTGAACTACAGGTGCACGGTGTATGGGTCAGCGAGGCCCTCTTATTTGCGGATCCTTGACGCTGTCCGCCACGCAGGGATTTGACTGGCCACGGGTGCTTATCTGACCAGTCGCATACCCAGCCTCTGTGCTGAGGCCGGGGAACCGCCATTTACCATCTGGCAGCAGCTCCTTCTCGTGCGCTCCAACTTCACTCACGACATTCTTGCATATCCACCTCTGGACCATCTTTTTTCCCACTGTCCCCGAGCCACGATGTCGTTTGGGATCCGCAGGCAACATGTGCTGGAGCCCTCGGTGCGCAGTCCGTCTGGCCCCAAATCCAGGGTTTTAACCACTTGCCACCCTGGTTACTGGAGAATCCCAGAGTGATTTTAGATTTGGTGCGGTACAAGAGAGACTGCACTCCTGCTTCCGTTTTTAATGCAACATTTTCTGCCATTTTACCTGAGCACCACGACTATGTAACTGTTTTTAAGGATGGATCAAAACAGGGGGATTCTGTTGGTTGCTCTGTTGTTTTTTCGGATCATGTCCTCAAGGTCATACTGCCTCAAGCGTTTCCTGTCTTTGATGCAGAGTTGTCTGTGATCTTGCGGGCACTGGAGCAGCTGAGACACTCTTCCCGATCTAAATTTTTTGTCTTTTCCGATTCGCTCAGTGCCCTTCACTTGTTGCAACATTTGTATCCAGCAGCTAAAATAGTCCAGACCATCCAGTGTGCCCTCCTCCAACTACAGCGACTGGGGAAGGAGGTGGCTTTCTGCTGGGTTCCAGGGCACGTCGGCATTGCTGTGAGTGAAAGGGCAGATCACGCAGCCAAGGAGGCTTGCCTCGATCCGCAAATATTTCAGTGTGCCATACCCCTGCACGCACCCACCTCGCTGTTGAGCTCAAAAGTCTTGCATCGCTGGGAGGAAGAGTAGCTGGAAATGACTGACAGTAAGCTCCGTTTAGTCAAGCCAACAACGCGTTTGTGGTGTACTTCCTTCCAGCCACATACATGGGACGAGGTTCTCCTCACTCGCCTTCGCATAGGCCACCGTCCTATGACGCATGGCTTTTTGCTCCGGGGAGAGGACCCTCCAATATGTGGTGCTTGTGTCGTCCAGATCACTGCGCGCGACGTTTTATTGGATTGTGTTTTATCTTCTCACCAGCGGACCGCGGCTGACTTGCCGGCGGATCTGCCATCCCCTTTACGAAATAATCGAACGAATGTGGTTAAAGTTTTAAAGTTCTGTGACTTGTCCAATGTTTTTACCACGATTTTAGGGAGAGGATCTTAATTTGTTCACAGGCAGACTCGCTCACCCATATTTCACATAAGTGGAGAGCCAGCGACAATTTACTGTGACGTCCTTGACGCTCCTTTCACGTTTTACTTACGTTTGATTTCCTTATGCAGTATTTTTCGTCTTTGCCCGCTGTGTTTGCGTGAATGATCCCATTTTTGCTAATTTTGTCCACATTCGTTTCTTTCAATGTGTGTCAGGGCGCTGATAACCTCGGCGTTGGGCGCCTGCAAGCCGCAACACACACACTCACACATTATCAGATCCAATCACTTTGCGTTCAAGCTCAAACTGTCCACCAAACTCCATCTTTTACGAGTGGCAGGGTACATCATCTACAACCTTAATGTATCAAACCACACGGTTGCTGAAACTTCCAGGCGGATTAAAACTGTTTGCCGGACCGAAACTCGAACTCAGGTCCTTTGCAAAGATCCCAAGTTCGAGTCTCGGTCCGGCACACAGTTTTAATCTTCCAGGAAGTTTCATATCAACGCACGCTCCGCTGCAGAGTGAAAATCTCATTATGGATATACGGTTGCTTGGCATGAAGAAGGATTGCTATCATGTACGGAAAGAAAAATTACTGGTCAAAATTCATAACTTGGGCACAATTATGCCCTACACTTCTGTCTCATTGAGAGCTTCCTCCAGCTTCGACATCTCTTAGTTAAGATTGAAGGGCGTCGCTCCAGCTTGAAACACCTCGTGGATGGCGTCCCCCAGGGATCGGTACTGTCACCATTACTATTCGTCACCTATGTGAAAGATTTTTAACTCTGCCGTGGCTAGTATTGGCCCAATACGCTGATGATAGCACCCTGCTGACGGGCACTCATTGAGTGACTGCAGTTATTTGGCGTCTTCAGCAACAGCTCATTACCACTGAACGGTGGGCTGCAGACAATGACATCACCCTCAATACTGCCAAGACCCGCCCTTTAATGTTTATACGACAGCGTCCTGACCTCCGAGACAGGCTCACTCTTCACTCTAGAGAACTGGAATGGGCTGACCATGGCAAATGCTTCAGGTCATTCTGGACAGCGAACTCATCTCTAAACAACATGTCCAGGAGAAATGGGTTCACATCCTTCGCCTCATCGTTTAACTGTACCCTTTGCTTGCCAGCACTGAAATGCAAGTCCACACGAAACATCGCCTCTTCCGAGCAACAGTCCCCCAATGATCTTGTATGGCTGTTCTCCTTGGGGAACATGTCCTTCCAATCTCCAATTCATTCAAAGACTTCAGAACCAGTGCTTGTGTCTCATCCTGGGGGCACCGAGGTGGGCACCAGTCCTAGATCTACATGCTGATCTGTACCAGCCGACTGTTCAATGGTCGATCATATGCACCACCAAATTGCTGAGTAAGGTCGAACTCCTGCGTCCGCACTCGAGACGCCTGGAATCCATGGGCTCTGTCACGCCTCAACGCTAGCACTGCAATATGGCGCCTCGTGCCCTCATTGAAGTCCCTTAATTACGTCAACACCAGTAACCTACCTGTAATAAGGGATTAAGGATGATGAGCCCACAGTCCTCATAAGACATAAATAAAAATGTTGTTGCCCTTCTACCTACCACGTTGAAGTCCAGCCCCAAAGTTACACTCCTGGAAATGGAAAAAAGAACACATTGACACCGGTGTGTCAGACCCACCATACTTGCTCCGGACACTGCGAGAGGGCTGTACAAGCAATGATCACACGCACGGCACAGCGGACACACCAGGAACCGCGGTGTTGGCCGTCGAATGGCGCTAGCTGCGCAGCATTTGTGCACCGCCGCCGTCAGTGTCAGCCAGGTTGCCGTGGCATACGGAGCTCCATCGCAGTCTTTAACACTGGTAGCATGCCGCGACAGCGTGGACGTGAACCGTATGTGCAGTTGACGGACTTTGAGCGAGGGCGTATAGTGGGCATGCGGGAGGCCGGGTGGACGTACCGCCGCATTGCTCAACATGTGGGGCGTGAGGTCTCCACAGTACATCAATGTTGTCGCCAGTGGTCGGCGGAAGGTGCACGTGCCCGTCGACCTGGGACCGGACCGCAGCGATGCACGGATGCACGCCAAGACCGTAGGATCCTACACAGTGCAGTAGGGGACCGCACCGCCACTTCCCAGCAAATTAGGGACACTGTTGCTCCTGGGGTATCGGCGAGGACCATTCGCAACCGTCTCCATGAAGCTGGGCTACGGTCCCGCACACCGTTAGGCCGTCTTCCGCTCACGCCCCAACATCGTGCAGCCCGCCTCCAGTGGTGTCGCGACAGGCGTGAATGGAGGGACGAATGGAGACGTGTCATCTTCAGCGATGAGAGTCGCTTCTGCCTTGGTGCCAATGATGGTCGTATGCGTGTTTGGCGCCGTGCAGGTGAGCGCCACAATCAGGACTGCATACGACCGAGGCACACAGGGCCAACACCCGGCATCATGGTGTGGGGAACGATCTCCTACACTGGCCGTACACCACTGGTGATCGTCGAGGGGACACTGAATAGTGCACGGTACATCCAAACCGTCATCGAACCCATCGTTCTATCATTCCTAGACCGGCAAGGGAACTTGCTGTTCCAACAGGACAATGCACGTCCGCATGTATCCCGTGCCACCCAACGTGCTCTAGAAGGTGTAAGTCAACTACTCTGGCCAGCAAGATCTCCGGATCTGTCCCCCATTGAGCATGTTTGGGACTGGATGAAGCGTCGTCTCACGCGGTCTGCACGTCCAGCACGAACGCTGGTCCAACTGAGGCGCCAGGTGGAAATGGGATGGCAAGCCGTTCCACAGGACTACATCCAGCATCTGTACGATCGTCTCCATGGGAGAATAGCAGCCTGCATTGCTGCGAAAGGTGGATATACACTGTACTAGTGCCGACATTGTGCATGCTCTGTTGCCTGTGTCTATGTGCCTGTGGTTCTGTCAGTGTGATCATGTGATGTATCTGACCCCAGGAATGTGTCAATAAAGTTTCCCCTTCCTGGGACAATGAATTCACGGTGTTCTTATTTCAATTTCCAGGAGTGTAGTTGCACTTCAGTTTCACCATACAGACACAAGCAAAAAATTTTGTTTGTCACCGGAAAAAACTTTCTCTGCTAATGACAGCAAGGTTCCAATCACTGAAAAAACCAAAGAACTCCTCCAACGGAAAGCAAGGAAGTTTACAGTTGGCCACTATCCAATAAAGTTAACCTGAATGTAGAGAAATCAAATGAATGAGTTAAGTTTTAAGGGAGAAAATTGCACTGTTAAATTAAATTGTTGCCAAAACATGCACGGCGCATTGCATTCCCAAGGGTACAAACAATCAGTATTCAGTTCATCTAAATCCACAAGTAAGAACATTATGTATATATTTCAAATTCCGGATAGTTTGACTGTGTAGATGAAATGAGTGTTTCCTCGCATTTCCTGGAAATCAGTCTCACTTACGCAGGTTGAAGGTCGGGTGGTCGTATATAAAGAGATCCGTAGATGCCGTACATGAAAAATAATATTTCATATAAGAGTTTTGGGCGTGAAATATCTAGCCTAACTATGACGCTCAGATTCAGGATTTTCTCAGTTAACCAGTCTCACATATCCAGGTCCAACTCCATTTCTTGTGAACTTCGGCGCTAACAGTCGCCTGCAATTTGAAATCAGCGACAAACATCTAATAAGCGCCATTAATAACAAAAATGGTTCAAATGGCTCTGAGCACTATGGGACTTAACTTCTAAGGTCATCAGTCCCCTAGAACTTAGAACTACTTAAACCTAACTAACTTAAGGACATGACACACATCCATGCCCGAGGCAGGATTCGAACCTGCGACCGTAGCTGTCGCGCGGTTCTAGACTGTAGCGCCTAGAAACGCTCAGCCACCTAGGCCGGTACCATTAATAAATAAATGAGATACAAGTATAACATTAACATTATGAAGGCTTTCGGAACATGGCCATATACATGAAATGTTCCATTAACATCGAGATCATTAGAGACGGAACCCTCCATCTGAGCAGTACGTGGGGCAGAGCGGCCGTAGTATGTTTCACAGAGGCCTCTGTACATTCCGCTGAAGCCATCTCGGATAACAGCGACTTGAACTCCCGCACTCTGGGAAGCGAGTACAATCTCTTAGCCACTGCTCTTATTTTAAACCAGCAGCCTCGGAAAAACGGCAATGCTTGCCGAGTTTGTCTCTATATTCCCAGCGCCGTGATTTACTGCACGAAGGCCCTAAATGTGGTGACAGTGATTGAGAGGCGGCGTTGCCTCAGGTGAAGTATGTAACGTCGTCACAAGACGGTGGCAAGACGTTTCTTGCTGTGATGGATGGGCTGACGAATCACGCTTTTACTACGCGGAACCATCTGAAGTCTGCGGGTTTGGAGGAAGACAAGTGAACACCACCGAACCAGCTTACGTAACAGCCTGATGCGAAATTTGCGGGTGGGGTTTGTTACAGTGTGACCGTATTTCTCGGAACGAGTGTTTGGCCTGTTAGTTACGTACTTGATTTAATGTTCTATGGTTCGCCTTCGCGATAATGTGTAAAATCATTTATAAAAACTGAAGTAATTTCTCAGCGAACATATAATCGTTTTTATTACGAGGGTTATCAGAAAACTAAGGGAGTTTAGTAGGGAATGCCCCTGGGAGAATTTGGTCTCAGTGCCGTATAGCGAAAAGCCTGTGGAAGGTCGATCATTCGCAACAGTCAGTAGTTCGTCGATTAGTGTTGTGGTGACTGTTAGCGCGTTCTCATTCCGGCTCCCACCAAGTACTAAATGCGTGCCATAATTCACTACCTAAATGCTAAGGGCATCAACGCCGCTGCGATTCATCGCGAGATTGTTTCAGTTAATGGAGAGGGAGTAATCTCAAGGCAGCACGTGACGAAATGGGTGCGGAATTTCAATTTTGGAAGGACGGAAATTCACGATGATGACAGAACTGGAAGACCGTCTGTTGTGACTGATGATGTAGTGCAGAAAATTGAAGAACAAATTCTCTCTGACGGCCGTTCGACAACTGACGATCTGCATGCAGTTTATCCAAACATTTCACGAACTGTTGTTCGTGCAATTTGATCGACTAAATTATCGCAATTTGCGTGCACAATGGGTGCCCAAGATGCTTACCGAAGCACACAAAATGAATAGTCCGCGCCGCTCGTGAAATTCTAGACCGTTTTGAGACTCAGAGCGAGGGTTTTCTCAACTATATAGTGACAGGAGATGTAACTTGGGTTTATCACCTTACTCCAGAGAGTATACGACAATCAATACAGTGGTGCTATTCCCATTCTCCTTCAGCCAAAAAAATTCAAAACTCAACAAACAGCGAGGAAACTCATAGTGTCAGTGTTTTGCGACAGAAAAGGGATTCTGCTGGTTGATTTTTTTGGAAAGAAGTGAAACAATAAATGCTGCAATATATGTGAGACCACGAAGAATCTTCGCAGAGCCATACAAAGGCATGGGATGCAGAGAACGGGAGTCCGTCACCTTCATGACAACGCGCGCCCGCACACCGCTCGTCCAACACAAGAGTTGTTGACTTCGTTTGGTTGGTATGTTTTAAGCCACCCCTCTCACAGCAACTAGTGACTATTATCTGTTCACTAAATTGAAAGAACACCTTCGAAGTAAAGAAATGGCCGAAGAAGGCGGCGGGAGACGTCTATGACACAGGAATAAAAAAAATCGTCCCACTGATGACAAAATGTATGTAGGTAAATGGTGATTATATGGAAAAATAATTCTATACCTATACGACAATGCATGTAAATTTTATTAACATATATATATTTTTTGTACTTCAAAAAATTCTTGTAACCTTACTTTCCCGATTGGCCTCGTACATACTCACTATAAAACAGTACCGCAGTAACGGCAAACGATTATTCAGATCTTCAGTCCTTTTGTTGGTGAGGAACTGGACGGAAGATTACCGATTTGTCAGAACAAACTGCTGCTGTCTCCAGGCAGGAAACATGTACACTGAGGTGACGAAAGTCATGAGACCGCGATATGTCCATATATAGATGGTAGTAGTATCGCTTAGACAAGGTATAGAAGGGCAGTAGAGCTGTTGTTTGTGCTCAGGCGACTCCTGTGAAAAGGTTTCCGGCATGATTATGGCCGCACGACGGGAACCGAGAGACTTTGAACGCCGAACGGTAGTTGGATCAAGATGCATGGGACACTCCGATCGTCAGGGAATTCAATATTACGAGATCCAAAGTGTCAAGAGTGTGCTGGGAATGTCAAATTTCAGCCATTAGTTCTCACTAAGGACAACGCAGTGGCCGAGAGCCTACACTTAAAGACCGAGAGCAGCATCGTTTGCGTGATGTTGTCAGAACTATCAGACAAGCAACACCGCGTGAAATAACCGCAGAAATCAATATGGGACGTACGATGAACATAGGCGTTAATCGGCTATGACAGCAGACGACTGGCGCGACTGCCTCTGCTAACAGCACGACATCGCCTGCAGCGGCTCACCTAGGCTCGTGACCATATCGGTTGCTCCCTAGACGACTGGAAAACCGAGGCCTGGTCAGATGAGTCTTGATTTCAGATGGTAAGAGCTGATGGCAGGGTCCGAACGTGGCGCAGGCCCCACGAAGCCATGGATCCAAGTTGTCAACAACTGACTGTGCAAGCTGGTGGTGGTGGTGTCACAACGGTGTGAGCTGCGTTTACACGGAAAGGACTGGGTCCTCTGGTCGAATTGAACTGGTCATTGGCTGGAAATGGTTACGTTCGGCTGCCTGGAGACCATTTGCAACCATTCATGGACTTAATTTTTGTGGATGACAATGCGCCATGTCACCAGGCCACAAATGTTCGCGATTAGTTTGAAGTGTATTCTGGATAGTTCGAGCGAATGATTTGGCTACTCTGATCGTCCGAAAGGAATCCTATCGAACATTTATGGGACAAAATCGAGAGGTCAGTTCGTGCACGGAATCCTGCTCCGGCAACACTTTCGCAATGATGGACGGCCGTAGTGGAAGCATAGCTCAATATTTCTGCAACGGACTTCAGACGACTTGTTGAGCCCATGAGACGTCGAGTTGTTGCATTACGATGGGCGAAAGAAGGTCCGACATGATATCAGGAGGTATCCCATAGCTCTTGTCACCTCAGTGTATGTTTTTTATAGCTTGAGAATTGTAAACTAAGCTGTAGAAAGAAGAACCTTATATATATTAGATCACTGTACTGCATTTAATTATTAGAAGAATGCTGCTGGTTCCATTCGACGAAATCTTTTATCTGTGGTTATTTGCTAGTCAGTTGTGAAAGCACTGGGGAATTCTTATTTGGGGCTTAGTGGCGAGCAGCTGAGTTTTTCAGAGAATGAGATTTGTTTTTCTGTGAATCAGGGTGAATCTATCTGGAATACTTTATTATTGAGATGAAAACTCATTTTTAATTATGTCTCGTTCCTTATACGGACGGAGAAAATTTTGTAGGAATTACAAGGTAACCGTCGAATGCTCAAGAATGATACGTCTGTTTGTCAGAACTATTAATTGAAGAAAAACTTTGTCCCTTATATAACTAATAACATCCAAGTTTAGTGTTAATTTTCTCTCTTTGTTTACATTAACTCACGAATAACGCAACCAGTTGAAATATTTTAATTTTTGTAATAAGGGGATTCTGTAATTGTCAGATGCTGGGCAGTCTTTTTAGTAATAATCAGAGTTTGATTTCTCAAGAATGATTTTCTTTCAAGTGAAGCCCACCTCCGTGATTATACAGGGTGTACATAAAGTCCGGGAATACTTTCGCTTATTTATTGCACAAGAACCAAACATTTCACAGATTTCATACACATGTCATTTTGAAGAGGAATCCTGGAAAGTTTTTTTTTTCATGTACACCGCCACAGCGTAGTTTGGTAATTTGCCGATAATTTATTCATGTGAATATTCCAAGTCAAACACTGCACTTCGTATCACGCAACATTCATAACGTACATCGGTACTGATTTTTGTTTGTATAGTTTTCGTTGAGCGCACAATTAGTTTCTTTTGGCATTTAATTAGATTCATTTTCCTTATTCCAAATTTTGCGTTCCGTGAACTTCAAAGTTCTATTGTAGACACCGTGCACATACGCAACACAGAGCCAAACAACAGCTAGTTTTGCTGAGCAGTTGAATACGATACCATAAGTACACATTATATCAGGAGAAAATTTTTGAAATCAATAAATTCAGTTTCTCACATACAGACATTTTCATAGAAAGTTTACAAAACAGTAGCCGAATACGTGTACCTTGGGAAACTGAAAACAACGTCAGGGCAAACTAGAAAAGAAAAAATAAACAGAAGAATAAAAATAGCTAGGATTGCATTTGGGAAATTTAAAAATGTATTTAAATTTCCATTGTGTTTGAAACGTGCGATCGACGACGCCCATGCACTGCCTGTTCCAGAATGCTATACAAGAATTCAGAGTTGTTCAATAGCCAACGGAAAGAACCACGTTTAGGATAAAGGGACAGGTAGATTAACATATGAGCAAAAGAACAGATAGGAGTGAAATTGGAATGGAAATGAGAAGATATAACAGGACGATCTAACAGAACACGGGCTAATTAACTTTTTTGTTTGCGTTCGTCGAAATAAGAAACGAAGTGGTGATCAGCTACTGGAATATAACATGATATATCGAGTCAGGAACAACCACTTACTCAACAGAGAATGAAATATGGCTTATCATGAAGCTAGTAGACTTTTGGAGAAGTGAAACTGTGATCGGTTTGGTCATTTTCTTCTTCCGTACAACAAATCATGTCGTCATTTCACTAAGAATACATATTCTTCTTACCCCTGAACGTTGAGAACCATTTGTAGCACTTACAAGGCAAACACAAGTCCTGCAAACAGTTATTCGCTGGAAACTAAATATATCATTTTCAGAATGACTATAAATGTTTGGACTAAGTCGAAGTGTTTCATAACAGAACACTGAAAGAAATAGCACCTGAGTACTCTTACACTCATGAGATCCAGTGAAACAAATGAAGAAATATCGGGGAATGCGGTAGTGAACTGGACGCGCTCTTTGCGAAGGGAAGTGTTGCGTGCAGTGTTCCGTGAGACGTCTGATCCACTATAGTCCGATCCACAAACGATGGATGTTCGCGGACTGCAGTGTTGACGATTCCAAGCTACATCTGTGGTTCGCGCATACGCGTGCTTTTCGCTTGGAGAAAGCGTATACACTGCAAATTACGTCTCCCGCTCACCTATGTACAATTTGTCACTTACCACCACAATGAGCGAGTGCGACTCGCAACAAATGGAATCGAAATTCACTGAACAACTCGCTACAATCACGTTTAATGCTCGCATTAACTACAGCATTCACGACAGAGCGCTCAGAACATGCTAAATGCTAATTTGCAATTGGAGGGTACGTGACGCAGAAAAAGCCTAAACTCGACCGCGATCGTTCGTGGCTCCAACTACAACCATGTGGCTCTACCAACTGACCCTTAGATTTGGGGCTCAGTGCCCGGACACCAGTACCCTAAACCATTACGTCCCAAATCCTTAACAAATTCGACTGGCGTTTGCAGATAAGCTCCTAGTTTATCAAAGTAGTCAGTGTTAGCTGAAAATCGTAGCACACACACGGTGCCGCCGATGACATGTGTCAATGAAATACAACGTAGTGGTCATCAGCATAACGACCAGCCCCATGCAGTTTCCGTGTCACTGTGGAGCATGGGATTGCGTCTCTTGTAGTCCTGTTAAATGTGGTTGAAACTACACCTGCTGTTTGACATTGGTCCCTTTTTGACTTTTGCACAGTGTCGCGGTCATCTACTGCTGTCGTTGATCACAGTCGCCCACCCCCGCTGCTGCCGACAGCAGTGCATGTGGTTCCGAACGCTCCCTACGCTCGTAAGCAATGCTGCGGACAATACCAAACTCCTGGGCTACTTTTGTCACACTTCGTCCTCTTTCCAGTTTCCCGATGGTTCTTTCCCGTGTGAAATCATCCAAATGTCGTCTCTAGCCCATGTTTTAATGAAGGACACCAGCACAGTGCACCTAAACTGCTCACTGATTGATAAACGTTGACTTTTCCCGTTCCTTCAACTGCCTCGTGTTGCGGGGAGAGTCCCATTTGACGCTACAGTCACGCGAACCTCAAGCATTCGATGTCCAGTTTTCTGTGCACGACCGGAAGACCTCTGTTAACATGCTCCTGCACTGTCATTCATTTCCACCGAGTTATTAACGTGTTTCGTTACTTTATCTACCACGTCCTTACGTTTTGCAGAGCAGTGTACTTTAAGCAGCACGTCACGTGTCTGCAACGCTTCCAGGCGGCATTCAGTCTCGTGGTAGGCTGTGGTCATGAAGCTTATAGTAATGAAGACTGCCGAAGGAAGAGTTACTGTATTTATCTATTAGTATTCTTGTTCCAGGATATAGTGCATAGACAGCACCACCACGCTATGTCTTGTGACGTCAGAAGAATTTGACACAAGTCTGTGTTTGAGGTGTTTGGCTCACGAGCGAACAGGCTCTTGTACAGAGGGAGCTAGATGGAACTGACACGGCACTGCTAAGAAAGGCTTTTACTATCTTCCGTGCATTCTTAGATGAAATCGAACAGGCCATTTGATACTGGTTTTGATAGCTGGCAGTCTCCTACCATCACTGTGGTGCGAGGGAAGGGGTGGGGGGGTTGCATGGAGGAGGTAGAGACGACAAAGAGTCTTTCTATGTACGGGCTTGATGGGGTTGGAGGCATAAGTTTAAGTAATAAGTCAGAACGTCAAGCCTAATGCTGAACTTTTGCTGCATGAAAAACCGAAATGTAGTACCGGTAAGCGATATACTTTTTACCTTTCGTCATTTTCTGAGTGGTGTCAGCCTAAAGGTTTAAAATTATCTGTAATGTTTGCTGTAAGTCGCTAAGTGCTCTCGTCCTCAAATACTGGACGAACAGAGCGTTAATTTGAGCGCAGTGAGGTACATTGCCTCACGACGTATTCGTATACATAGTTCCTAACTGCAGTACATGTCTTACTTCGGCAAGCCTTTAATATAACATTATGCCTCTTAATGAGTAGATTATGACAGCATTTTGAATTTTTAAATTTGGCGAGAAAACACTTGAGCCATTTACAATCAAATTTTCCTTACCCCTCGAAGCCGTTAGATAGGCAACCTGCAACTGACTTTTGCACAATGAACCACGCTGGACTCGCATTCGGGATGACAGTGGTTCAAATCCTATCCGGCCCATTCTCACTTATTTTTCAGGTGCATTCTCTAAAACGCTTAAGGCCATTGCCAGGGTTGTTCCTTTGAAAAGAAGACGGCGGAATTCCTTTCCCTTACTCACTCAATTTGAGTTCGTGCTGCATCTCTATCGACCTTGTCGTCGAAGGGACGTTAAACCCTTCCTTGGATTAGCACCAGTGTAGTGAGTGTTATGGATGAGTTTGGAAATGAAATGAAGGGTGAAGGTGTAATTCGATGAAAGAAAACCTCTGAAATCTGACTAAAAAGCCCTCATAGTCAACCGTCATCATCCGACGGGCGAATCATTAACTACGCCACATGTCCTTACTCGATGGGGCGTGGAGGAAGTGTTTCGGACTGAACACAAGACACTGACGCGAAGTTTGCACCTGCTCGCTATGCATAACACACTGACTGCAAAGACATGGAGGTGACAGGTTCCGATTTGCGACCGTTAATGCGGTGCACAAGAGCATTGTTTTACACATTCGCGTAGACAAATGTCGGGCTGTTTCCCATATCCATCTGTGATATTCAATATACGGTCAGCTAAAATAAGAAAACAGACGATTCAGAGGCGGATGCTGAGCAAAACTTTCCTTTCCTAGTACGTTTGAGAAGACACGTCACATCTGCATCCAAAAGACTGCTCTGCAGTTCACGCTTAATTGTTTGGCAGAAGGTTGGTATAAACACTTTTAAGACTACTTGTCAACCTCCAACTTTCGAACAGCAAGTGGAAAAGTGAACACGTAAAGCTTACGATTTCTCTTGCGTTATTATGATGGGTGTTTCTCCCTAAGTAGATGGGAGTCAACAAAATATTTTCGCATTCGGAACAGAAAGTTTGCGACTTTAATAGAAAACGAGCCGATCTTCTTCGAACTTTCTCGATGTTTTCCGTCAATACTATCTCGAAAGGATCCTATACTGCTCAGTATTACTCCGAAAGAGGACGAACACATATTGTGCACGGAGTCTCTCTGGTAGAATTGTTACATTTTATAAGTGTTCTGCCAATAATACGAAATTTTTTGTTACCCTTCTCACAAAATTTTGTACGTAATGATTCCAATTTAAGTTATAGGCAATATTGTAAACCCTATGTCCTCAGCTGAATCGTCAACCTTTAAGTTTGCGCGATTTACCGTGAAACCGAGGTTTTCTACAGTTGGAGTCCCGTACGATGGCGGTCGAGTTTAGTCTTGCTCTGCGCACGCGCAAACAAAGTTGACACTCGGCGCAGTGGCTGATGGGAGCGACCGTAAAGGCATTTCCCATTTACAGTCGCTCACATCGGCCACCGTGCCGAATGTCAGCTTTGCTTGCTCGTATGTCCGGCATTCCTCGTAAGCTAGTGAGCGTTCAGTAGTATTATGAGCGCTCTGCCTTGAAACCTCCTGGCAGATTAAAACTGTGTGCCGGGCCAAGACTCGAACTCGAGACCTTTGCCTTTCGCGGGCAAGTACTCTACCAACTGAGCTATCCAAGCACGACTCACGCCCCGTCCTCACAGCTTCACTTCCGCCAGTACCTCGTCTCCTACCTTCCTAACTTTACAGAAGCTCTCCTGCGAACCTTGCAGAACTAGCACTCCGCTGCAGAGTGAAAATCTCATTCTGGAAACATCCCCCAGGCTGTGGCTAAGCTATGTCTCCGCAATATCCTTTCTTTCAGGAGTGCTAGTTCTGCAGGTTCGCAGGAGAGCTTCTGTAAAGTTTGGAAGGTAGGAGACGAGGTACTGGCAGAAGTAAAGCTGTGAGGACGGGGCGTGAGTCGTGCTTGGGTAGCTCAGTTGGTAGAGCACTTGCCCGGCACACAGTTTTAATCTGCCAGGAAGTTTCACATCTGCGCACAGTCCGCTGCAGAGTGAAAATCTCATTCTGGAATACAGCCTCATTTGTACATTCTTGGAACGAAGTTATTTCACAATGTAAATAGCTAATGTTACACTATCGTTAATTTCTTAACTCGAATCAATGCACACACTACGCACAAATTAAAAAAATGTTGTAGTCGCACCAAGAAGAAACACTTTTTTTACATGGCATAGTGAAAGCACTAGGCAGTGTTTATCGATTTACGAAAAACATCTGACGCAGTACCACTCCTACGCTTGTTATCAAATTACGCCTGCAAGGGGTATCAACTACCAAGCAAAATTTACGACTGGATTGGGGATTCTTTGATAGGGAGGGTGCACCAACTTATCTTGAATGGAGAGTAATCGACACACGTAGAAGTAACTTTGGGCGTGCCCCAGGGAAGTGTGTTGGATCTCTTGCTGTTCATGTTGTATAGTAATGACCTTGTGGAATAACATTAATAGTAACCTCAGACTTTTTGCAGATGGTGCAGTTGCCTGTAGTGAAGTACAGTCTGCAAGTAGCTGCACAAATATTCAGTCAGATCTTAATTAGTTTTCAAAGTCGTGCAAAGATTGGCAAGCTGTTTTAAATGTTCATAAATGAAAACTGTGCAGATCTCAAAACGAAAACACTTATTATCCTATGATTATAGTAGCAGTAGGTCACGGCTGGAATCGGTGAGCTCATACAAATACTGGGGTATAAGACTGTGTCGGATGGAGCGGCCACAAATTCTCAGTCGTGGATAAAGCAGGTAGCAGACTTCGGTTTATTGATAGAATATGAGGCAAAGAGGACTGCTTCGTGCGACGCAGTCTACAGTATAGCTCAAGTGTGTGGCACCGTACCAAATATGATTAACAGGGAATGTTGAACGTATGGGGAGAAGGACAGCACGAAAGGTGACAGGTTTATCTGACCCGCGGGAGAGTTACAGACACGTTGAAAGAACTGAAGTAGCAGGCTCTCGGAGATAGACGTAAGTCGCTCCCGAAGGATCGCAGGGGCAAGATCAGATTAATTACAGCGCGCACAGAGCCATTTAAGCAGTCATTCTTCCCACACTCGAGACGTGTATGGAACGAGAAAAGAAGCCTTAATTACTGGAACAGTGGAACGTACGCTTTGCCATACACTTCACAGTGGTTTATAGGAGCGTGGATATAGATGCCGTGCAACCGGGAAACGAAGCTGAGATGTATGAGTTCTAGCGCAGCAGCGGACAAGGTGGTGGTGCAGTGCGCCGCGTGTGAGCGGATTACCTGAGCGCCTCAGAGCAAGTCGTAAAAAGGCCCGCAGGAGCGAAGAGCGCGTGGTGTGAGCGCCGCGCACTTGAGGACTGTGGCGAGCGACCGAGCCTCGCGGGCTCCGCAGTTCCCGTGTGGTCGGGGTGGGGACTGAGGAGGGGGGGGGAAGGGGGAGCGGGGGGGGGGGAGCGGGGGGGGGGGGGAGCGCTACCACGACGCGTTCTCCGCTGACGACATGCGGGGCGTAGCACGCGGCGCCGAATGTTCCGTTCTCCGGCCTGTCTCTAGTCGACAGTTCATCTACTGTTCGCTAATTGCCTCACAGGGGGCGTTCCGGAATGGCCCTCTACGACAAGCTGAGTACAGAATGTCTGCGGAGAGCCGGCCAATGTGGCCGAGCGGTTCTAGGCGCTACAGTCTGGAACCGCGCGACCTCTACAGTCGCAGGTTCGAATCCTGCCGCGGGCATGGATGTGTGTGATGTCCTTAGGTTAGTTAGGTTTAAGTAGTTCTAAGTTATAGGGGACTGATGACCTCAGATGTTAAGTTCCATAGCGCTCAGAGCCATTTGAATCATTTGTCTGCGGAGAACTTTCCAGCTAGGTTCAAAAACGGTTCAAATGGCTCTGAGCACTATGGGACTAAAGCGCCTAGAACCGCTCGGCCACAGCGGCCCGGCTCCAGCTAGGTAAAGTGGCCCATTCACACGCTGACTTCACCTGCCACAGACGCGGTTCGAATGCAAACCACAGAACGTTTGGCAAGGAAACTCGGAAAGGGAATTACCCCCGCCCCCCCCCCCACCCTAAGAAAAAAAAACAACTACAACAAACAGCCTCAGTTCCTGTACTAGGTGCAGATAACCAAAAGAAGCAGTATTCTCCTCATTTACATACTTTGCCTAGACACAGCACAGTGGACGGTCCTGTCATTGACATACATACACCAATGAACGCACACTTTTGTAAAATCTACTGCCATGGTTGTGAGAGCTTGTTCTTATTATACACTAGAGAACAAAGAAAACAACGACGCACCTCGATGGAATTATCTGAATGGGACGGGAATCGGTAGACATGATTTACACTACTGGCCATTAAAATTGCTACACCAAGAAGAAATGCAGATGATAAACGGGTAATAATTGGACAAATATATTATACTAGAACTGACATTTGATTACATTTTCACGCAATTTGGGTGCACAGGTCCTAAGAAATCAGTACCCAGAACAACCACCTCTGGCCGTAATAACCGCCTTGATACGTCTGGGCATTTAGTCAAACAGAGCTTGCATGGCGTGTACAGGTACAGCTGCCCATGCTGCATCAACACGATACCACAGTTCATCAAGAGTAGTGACTGGCGTATTGTGACGAGCCAGTTTCTCGGCCACCATTGACCAGACGTTTTCACTTGGTGAGAGGTCTGGAGAATATGCTGGCCAGAGCAGCAGTCGAACATTTTCTGTATCCAGAAAGGCCTGTACGGGACCTGTAACATGCGGTCGTGCATTATCCTGCTGAAATGTACGGTTTCGCAGGCATCGAATGAAGGGTAGAGCCACGGGTCGTAACACATCTGAAATGTAACTTCCACTTTTCAAATTGCCGTCAGTGCGAACAAGAGGTGGCCGAGACGTGTAACCAATGGTGCCCCATACCATCACGCCGGGTGATACGCCAGTATGGCGACGACGAATACGCGCTTCCAATGTGCGTTCACCGCGATGTCGCCAAACACGGATGCGACCATCATGATGCTGTAAACAGAACATAGATTCATCCGAAAAAATGACGTTTTGCCATTCGTGCACCCAGGTTCGTCGTTGAGTACACCATCGCAAGCGCTCCTGTCTGTGACGCAGCGTCAAGGGTGACCGCAGCCACGGTCTCCGAGCTGATAGTCAAACGTCGTCGAACTGTTCGTACAGATGGTTTTTGTCTTGCAAACGTCCCCATCTGTTGATTCAGGGATCGAGAAGTGGCTGCACGATCCGTTGCAGCCATGCGGATATGCCTGTCATCTCGACTGCTAGTGATACGAGGCCGTTGGGATCCAGCACGGCGTTCCGTATTACCCTCCTGAACCCACCGATTCCATATTCTGCTAACAGTCATTGGATCTCGACCAACGCGAGCAGCAATCTCGCGATACGATAAACGGCAGGCATGCTAGGGTACAATCCGACCTTTATCAAAATCGGAAACGTGATGGTACGCATTGCTCCTCCTTACACGAGTCATCACAACAACGTTTCACCAGGCAACGCCGGTCAACTGCTGTTTGTGTATGAGAAATCGGTTGGAAACTTTCCTGATGTCAGCACGTTGTTTTGTCGCCACCGGCGCCAACCTTGAGTGAATGCTCTGAAAAGCTGATCATTTGCATATCACAGCATCTTCTTCCTGTCGGCTAAATTTCGCGTCTGTAGCACGTCATCGTTGTGGTGTAGCAATTTTAAGGGCCAGCAGTGTATATCTACATACAAACAAATTATTACAGTTTCAGAAAAATTTTATTAGTTATTCAAGCGAAAGAGCCTCACAGATGAGCAAGTCAATAGCGTGATGGTCCGCCTCAGGCCCTCATGCAAGCAGTTATTCGACTTGACAATGATTAAGAGAGTCTTTTAGATTAGAGAAACCCTCTCTTGGGATCAAAGACGATTTACCTGATAAATTAGCCACGATGTCCTCGGAGAACGTTCGTCTTCGCAGGTGAGAGGTAGAAAAGGTTCATATTATTTTAGTAAACTGCAATGGCATCCAAGGAAAGGTCCCAGAATTAGCAATGGCTCTGAGCACTATGGGACTTAACATCTATGGTCATCAGTCCCCTAGAACTTAGAACTACTTAAACCTAACTAACCTAAGGACATCACACAACACCCAGTCATCACGAGGCAGAGAAAATCCCTGACCCCGCCGGGAATCGAACCCCAGTATTAGTATGACTTACTGAAGGCTATATTGCACAGATAGTATTAGGAATAGAAATTTGGTTGAAACCAGTCGTCAATGACAACGAAATCCTAAGTTCATATTGGAATATTTATCGTATGGATGGGTTAGTCACCAATGGCGGCGTGTTTATTGCAGTAAAGAATTCAATAAAGTCTAGCAAGGTTATCGCGGATCCCGACTGTGAATTAATCTCGGTGAAGTTAAGTATCAACGATCGGTCAGAAATGGATGCTTTTATAGACCGCGTGGGTCAGGAGCTTCAGACAGAACTTGCAGAATATCATTAGTAATTTTCCGTATCATGGCGTTTGTAATAGGGGGTGACTCCAGCTTGCCAGGTATAGACTGGGAGTGTTACATTATGAAAACTGGCGCCAGTGACAGCGATTCGTATCACACTGTTCTGGATGTCTTGTCTGAATATTACTTTGAGCAGATGGTTAGAGAACCATTTCGTGAGGTTAACTTCTTAGACCTCCTGGCAACAAACAGACCTGGACTTATCGAATCATTTAACGTAGAGGAAGGTATCAGTGAATACAAGGTTGTGACAGTATCTGTAACGACGGGTCTTAAAAGGAATGTTAAGAAAGGTAGGAAGATATTTGCTCAACAAAGTTGACAGGATACAAATTTCAGAATCTCAGCAGTCA
This sequence comes from Schistocerca nitens, assembly GCF_023898315.1. NCBI lineage: Eukaryota > Metazoa > Arthropoda > Insecta > Orthoptera > Acrididae > Schistocerca > Schistocerca nitens. The sequence continues at coordinate 7,285,447 of NC_064619.1, read as the reverse complement.
GTATCAAATATTCTATGATGAGGACGAAGATGTGGCGAACAAATAATAAAAATTCAAAGGAATCGTTCAATATTCCCTAGACAAGTATGTTCCGAGTAAGGTTTTACGGGATGGAAAGGTCCACCATGGTTTAATAACCGTGTTAGAAAATCCCTACGTAAACAAGGAGCACTTCATCTCAGATTCAAGAGAAGTAAAAACCTAGCTGACAAACAAAAGCTGAACAAGGCGAAAATGAGCATAAGGAGAGCAATGATAGAAGCGTTAAATGATTTTGAAAGTAAGCGTTGTCAACCGACCTGACTAAAAACCCTAAGAGATTTTGGTCGCATGTAAAATCAGTAAGCGAGTCAAAATCATCTATTCATTCTCTCAGGAACAACACAGCACCGAAACGGAAGATAACAGAGAGAAGGCCGAAATACTGAATTTGTTCTTCTGAAGTTGTTTCACTGCGGAAGATCGTAATACCGTCCCTCCTTTCAATCATCGTACGAACGTCGGAATGCACATATTGACATAACCGATCGCGGAATTGAAAAGCAGCCACAATCGCTTAGTAGTGGAACGGCGTCAGTAAAAGATGAGATACCTATAAGATAATGCAAACGAATTTGCTCCCCTTTGTAATGGTACTTGAATTACGTAACCATTGCGGCACCTCACCTCTACCTTTCTATACCAGCAATATTCTACTGTGTTTCTGTAAAATAGTTAACATATTTTTGTGGCAACATTCAGATTTGATTTCATTAATGTAGAGGTACTTTGATACATCGATACGTTTATATTGCAATGATATTATTCATATGTATATTCTTTCTTTTGTCACTATGATCTTTGACGTACTTGTAACTCTGATTTTTTGGCGCATAAGCGGTTATTAGAGAGAGTCAAGTCTCGATCGTCATGTTGAAAAGACGTAAATTGTAGTCAGTTTATGAAATGTGAACTTTAACAGTGATGAAGATATTTTCAAGTATGTTTCATATTGTGAACTGATGTTGCAACGAAAGTAATAAAAAAGAAGTGTAATTTAAATTCGCAGTGCTGATTACTTTTTTACATCACCATTGCCCTAACTTGCAAAAGTTTAATCTTCAAGAATGGTTTATGAAACACATCTATAAAACTTTTGAATATCGCAGAATAACACCTAGGCCTCTTTGCATCCGAGCTTGGAATCATCACTGCCCAGATTTTCGAGGATTGAGCCATGAGTTCACAACGAGACCAGCGTGGGAAACACGAAAAGATGAGTGCCTAGTTTATCCATTATTTCAAGAAATGACTTTAATAACTGTGCTCTAATGACACCTGCCACATAATATAACTTCGCTGTTGCCCGAAAATTCAATATTTAGCAGCGTGAGCAACACTACAATCGTAATTAATTTTTGACCTTCTTTGTTGTAGAGTTGTTAGACCTTCTAGCAGTAATTTATCGTAGATCGCTTTCGAAGGGTACCTAGCGACTGGAAGAAAGTGCACGTCATTCCTGTTTTTAAGAAGAGCTGCAGAAGAGATGCACACAATTATAGACCTATATCGTTGACGTCAATCTGTTGTAAAATTATGGAATATGTTTTACGCTCAAGAATTAAAGCGTTCACGGAGAAGGAAAATCTCCTCTACAAAAATGAACATGGATTTCTCAACAGATATCCTGAGACACTCAGCTCGCTCTGTTCCTCCGTGAGATCCACAGCGCAGTGGACAACGGCGCTCAGGCTGATGCCGTGCTCCTCGATTCCAGGAAGACACTTGACACCGTCCCGCACTGCCGTTTTGTGAGAAAAAAAGCGAGCTTATAGAGTATCGGAGGAGATTTGCGACTGGATTCAAGACTCCCTTGCAGACAGAACTCAACACGTCGGTCGCTCTTAACGGAACAAAATCGACAGATGCAAAAGTAACTTCCGGAGAAACCCAAGGAAGCGTGACAGGACTGTTACCATCTACAATACTTTTAAATGATCTAGTATAAAATGTCGGATGCTATCTAAAGCTGTTCGCAGATTATACGGTTGTCTGTAACAAAGTAGCAACACCAGAAGATAGTAAAGATTTGCAGAACGACCTCCAGAGAATTGATGAATGGTGCAGGCCCTGAATGTAACATATTGCGCGTACATAGGATAAGAAATCCACTGCTGTGTAGCTACACAGTTGATGACAAACCGCTGGAAAGAATGACAACATAATACAAATAGTGGGAAAAGCGAATGCCAGACTCAGATTCATAGGAAGAATATTAAGGAAATGTATCGTATCCACAAAGGAATGTTTATAAGGCGTTTGTTCGGCCGAGTCTCGATTATATCCATCTGTCTGGGATCCTTACCAGATAGGACTGATAGAAGAGATAGAGAAGATCCAACGAAGAGCAGCACGTTTCTTCACGGGATCGTTTAGTCGGCACGAGATCGTTACAGAGATGCTCGACAAACTCCATTGGCAGACGTTACAAGAGAGGCGTTGTCCATCACGGAGAGATTTACCATTGAAATTTGGAGAGAGTACTTTGCGGGAAGAGTCGAATAACATATTACTTCCCCCGCACACATATTTCGCGTAATGTCCACGAGGAGAAAATTCGAGAAAGTAGAGCGAATGTAGGGGCTTACCGACAATCATTCTTCCCACTCGCTGTTCGCGAATGGAACACGGTTGGAGGGCTCAGTTAGTGGTACAAAAAGTATCCTCCGCCACGCACCATTAGGAGGCTTGAAGAGTATGATGTAGATTTAGATGTAGATGCATGACCTCCTGCGGGATATCGTTCCAAATTCCGACTAATTGGCGCTTTAGATCGTCAGAATCCCGGGATGGTCGGAGGATCCTGCCCATAATGCTCCAGAAGTTCTCAACTGGGGGAGAGATCCGACGATCTTGCTTGCCAAGGTAGGATTTGGCGAGCACAAAGACGAGCAGTAGAGCTCGCACCGCGTGCGTGCGGGCATTACCTTGCTGAAATGTAAGCCCAGGATGGCTTGCCATGAAGGGAAACAAAACGAGATGTAGAATATCGTGGACGTATCACTGTGCTCTAAGGCAGCCGCAGATGGTAACCACATGGGTCCTGCTGTGAAGTGAACCATCTCTCCTCGCTGTCGGACGTATCCCACCACTGCATCTCCAGAAATATCTTTATTGGTCTCATTTCGAAGCGGGACTCATCACTGAAGACAGTTCTACACCAGTCTGTGAGATTCCAGGCAGAAGACGTTGTAACCTCCCAACAGATAATTTATAAAATATTATGAAATAATATTGTCATTTAACCTCCCCACAAAAATTCTTTCTGATTTTATCTAAGCTCAAAATTCATTCACATTTAGCGTAACCTCAAAACAGAATAAAATTCCGTAACCTCTCAACAGTAAAAATTATAATTACGTCGTTCACATTCAGTGTAACGTCCGAATAAAAAAATGAATTCAGTAACCTGGTAATAAAACAATGTAACTAACCTCTCAATTAAATTGTCGCTCACTTATGACTTTTCAATAATTCACTGTGAATTTAACCTGGTAAATTTTGGACGACAGCAGTGCTGCGTCATGGCCCTGAAAGATCATTCTGAATAAAAAAAAGAAAAAATTCTTACCTCCATGAAGTCGCCGGATATATCTGCTTTTACAATAACTTTTTCCGGCACAGCTCTGTGCAATGCTGGCCGACCTATCTGTCATTTATGAAAGGAAGCAACTGATTTTTCTATTGCAATAATCGGGATGATCATGGATGGGAGAAATTAGTAAATTCTTTAAATTGAAATGAATGGTTGTTAAAAGTTACTTTTTATGAGAAAGATTATTATTACGAGATTTTTAAAACATTTACATGGGACTTACATTAATATTCAGGCTCCGACATCGCTGCACCGCGACCGGGCCAGCCAACACGATACACCGGACCAGGCCAGAGCAGACTCCAGACTAGCAACAACATACTGCTACAGCTACACAGTTCCTACTGCAGTCAACACTGCTCTCTGGTCAGAGATTTTCTTATGCCTTGCATATTGCAGGAGCAATACACCTCTTACATAACCCTCCACTGGAGAGGCAAAAATTTGACAGCGATGGTGAGTCAATTGGACTCGCCATGAGCAACAAATTTTTCTAAAATCTACTTAATTAACTAAGTTGACAGTCACAGAGTATATATATATATATATATATATATATATATATATATATATACACTGTGACTGTCAACTTAGTTAATTAAGTAGATTTTAGAAAAATTTGTTGCTCATGGCGAGTCCAATTGACTCACCATCGCTGTCAAATTTTTGCCTCTCCAGTGGAGGGTTATGTAAGAGGTCACAGAGTATATATATATATATATATATATATATATATATATATATATATATATATATATATATATATATATATACACACTGTGACTGTCAACTTAGTTAATTAAGTAGATTTTAGAATATATATATATATATATATATATATATATATATATATATATATATATATATATATAAGTGCAGAACATGAAATGAAATAAGAGTGCACATGCACTGTGTACAGAACATATCAAGAAATGACAAAATGTATACACAATGAGTACAAAACATATTAACAAATGAAATAAAGTGCACAAACACCGTATATATTTCTACCATTTTACAAGAACTAGGATACGCAATGAGTACAAAACATATTAACAAATGACATAAAGTGCACACACACTGTATATATCTCTACCATTTTACAAGAACTGGGAAAGGAAAGGGAAGGATTGCATCATGGTTGTAGCACAGTAGGTTGCACGTAGCTGCACTGAAAGTCCATATCTTTCTACAGAAGCACAACAACAAGTGAGACAATCTGAAGTTCTCTTCCCTGAAGTATTAATCAGTGTAGCCAAGACACTGAAATGTCGTATTAATATTCAATGTTATCATTTTGGTAGTACATTAGGTACACCAAACAGTGGGTCCATAATAACATCTCCATCGTTCAGGGTGGTGGACATCATGATGTGTCAACACCACACTCCTGCAGAATTGATACTTTTTCACCAACGTAGAATTAGTGCAAAATCCAAATATAGTGCTCCATGGTCATGAGGATGGACAGGACAAACGGATATTGCATTTAGGTCAGAAGGTGAAGGACATTAAGTCTTATACTAGTCATCATAGAGAATTACACTAGTCCATCAACCGATTTGAGTAATTGTTGGCACTCATTGCCTAGTTACTAAACATTTCTGTACTATGTATGAAGTATTACAGAACAGTATTCAAAAGTCATCTGATTACACTAAATATTGGCACTCATTGGCCAGTTACAAATCATATTTATGCATTGTTCAGAAGTCATCATTCAAAGCAAGAGTTAATTAATGGAATACCATTTACATAATTCATCTAGTTATAGTAATCATTGGCACTCATTGGCCAGTTACAAACCATTTTTATGCATTGTTCAAAAGTCTCATTCAAAACAGGAGTTAATTAATGGCATAGTATTTACATAATTCATCTAATTATAGTAATCATTGGCACTCATTGGCCAGTTACAAACCATTTTAGGCATAATTCAGAAGTCATCATTCAAAACAAGAGATAATGAGTGTAGCATTAAGCTACTGGTATTCATATATGATAAGTGATATAAGACATTCATTGGCCAGTTACAAAGTATTCATATAGTTTTATAAAACATTATTCAGAATTATTCAGAAGTCATCATTCAAAATGAGAGTTAATTATTGGCATAGCATTTATAGAGTATAACAAAAATATTATTTACAAAAATTATTGCCATAGTATTTATGCATTATTACAAAACGTCATTCAGTATTACTCAGAACTCATCATTCAAGTGACATAGGACATATTTAAAATGCAACACACTATAGCTATTACTCAAAGTCTGTGGTTAGAAAACATCATTCAGTATTACTCAGAACTCATCATTCCAGTGACATAAGACATATTTAAAATGTAACACACTGTAACTATTATTCAAGGTCTATTTTTTTTGTGCTAGCAATGCATTGCGTTGGGATCGATAATTAATTACTGGGGCATGAAAATATTTGCTTTTGACTTATTGCTGCAAATAAGGATTAGTAACGTCATTCGTCATGAGTCAGCTGTAGTAAGGTTATGAAACAAGTAGAGTATATGTGATCACATTCATGAATGACACACACAAATGGGTAAAAAAATGCAAGTACTACAACAGGTTTAATAACTAACTGCTTATAGCACATTAATTTCATGAATAGCTTCTCCTGTAAAAAATACAAAATGGATTATTCAGCTGAAAGAATAATCGCATATTATGCTGAAAAGTAGTGAACTTCGAATTAACAGGTAATGAAACGTGTGCTCAATATGTATGTACTCTAGCAGTCCTTTCCAAAACATTCAGTCATTATACCATGCGATATAAGACATACTGTCAAAACGAACTGCAACAAATACTTAAATAACTACATAGTATCTCTTAACTAATAGTAAATATATAAACTTCATCATTATTCTCATCTGCAAAGAAAAACTTAAAAGTGGTGCGTTAAGTGGCCATATAAAATTCATCACTATCATCACCTGCAAAGAAAAACTTCATTATTCATATTAGCATATTCTTCATATAACTATTCATCATCATTCATTATCATCTGCAAAAAGACACTTCATTATTCATAATTCATATTACCATTTACTTCATATAACTATTCATAGTATAGAGTTTCTTATTTCTAGCATATTTCATCACTAAAACTAAGATGTGTAGTTCTTGTCTGACAGCCTGCATCAATCGCCTCGTATTCTGAAAGAAAAAAATTAGTTAAGACTGCTATCATACGATGTGTATAGTATATTCCTGTTAATGCTTGTTAATTCTGATCCATTTACTCTTCACCACTAGGTATTCCATTTTCTTTCGTTCATTCCGAAGGTCAAAATCCCATTTCATAGTAACCCACTGTGGTTTGTTTAATTTATTTATTTTACACGTTATTGCTTTCTGAAAATGATGAATAGGGATTAATATCTTGCATTTAAATCATATACCCATTAAATAAAAACTTGTTTCTAGTGATATAATTAAGCATACAGCATAGCATGACAGAAAACGTATTATATCAAAAAACATAGACAGTTTTCAAGTGCAAAACATGTACACAGAGTATCATAATGTAAAAAATGTAAAATAGTCACGATGTTGAGATATCATAAGGCAAAATGTCAAAGTCAACTGGTGTTTGTTATATTTTAAAGATTTCGTAGTGCATACAAACAAAACAGGAAAACAATCATACATACACGAAAATGGAAAATGTGCACGGTCTGATATATAACGACAAGAAAAGACTTTCTTTGTGTTCAGCTTGTATGTTGTGTAGTTGATAGAGGCGAGAGTTGAAGACTTTAATGGAGAAAGAATTTGATAAAATAAATATGTCACTAGATAGAATTGCATAAATTGGTCATAAAATATGTAACTTTATCTGGAAAAATGTGCACGGTCTGATGTGTAACGTCAAGAAAAGCGACCTGCTAACCTTACCTTGCCGGGCACTTGCCAAGAAAAAATACGATAATCATCAGTAAGTAGTCACATAGATAGAATTGCATAAGTGATCATAAAATATGTAAGTTTATCTGGAAAAATGTGCATGGTCTGATGTGTAACGACACGAAAAGCGACCTGCTACCCTTACCTTGCCGGGCACTTGCCAAGAAAAAATATGATAATCTTCAGTGAGTGTTCATATAAATATAATTGCGTAAGTGTTGTGTTGTTGTTGTTGTGGTCTTCAGTCCTGAGACTGGTTTGATGCACCTCTCCATGCTACTCTATCCTGTGCAAGCTTCTTCATCTCCCAATACGTACTGCAGCCTACGTCCTTCTGAATCTGCTTAGTGTATTGATCTCTTGGTCTCCCTCTACGATTTTTACCCTCCACGCTGCCCTCCAATGCTAAATTTGTGATCCCTTGATGCCTCAAAACATGTCCTACCATCCGATCCCTTCTTCTAGTCAAGTTGTGCCACAAACTTCTCTTCTCCCCAATCCTATTCAATACCTCCTCATTAGTTACATGATCTACCCACCTTATCTTCAGCATTCTTCTGTAGCACCACATTTTGAAAGCTTCTATTCTCTTCTTGTCCAAACTGGTTATCGTCCATGTTTCACTTCCATACATGGCTACACTCCATACAAATACTTTCAGAAACGACTTCCTGACACTTAAATCTATACTCGATGTTAACAAATTTCTCTTCTTCAGAAACGATTTCCTTGCCATTGCCAGTCTACATTTTATATCCTCTCTACTTCGACCATCATCAGTTATTTTACTCCCTAAATAGCAAAACTCCTTTACTACTTTAAGTGTCTCATTTCCTAATCTAATCCCCTCAGCATAACCCGGTTTAATTTGACTACATCCTATTATCCTCGTTTTGCTTTTGTTGATGGTCGTCTTATATCTCCTTTCAAGACACTGTCCATTCCGTTCAACTGCTCTTCCAAGTCCTTCGCTGTCTCTGACAGAATTACAATGTCATCGGCGAACCTCAAAGTTTTTACTTCTTCTCCATGAATTTTAATACCTACTCCGAATTTTGCTTTTGTTTCCTTTACTGCTTGCTCAATATACAGATTGAATAACATCAGGGAGAGGTTACAACCCTGTCTCACTCCTTTCCCAACCACTGCTTCCCTTTCATGCCCCTCGACTCTTATAACTGCCATCTGGTTTCTGTACAAATTGTAAATAGCCTTTCGCTCCCTGTATTTTACCCCTGCCACCTTTAGAATTTGAAAGAGAGTATTCCAGTTAACGTTGTCAAAAGCTTTCTCTAAGTCTACAAATGCTAGAAACGTAGGTTTGCCTTTCCTTACTCTTTCTTCTAAGCTAAGTCGTAAGGTTAGTATTGCCTCACGTGTTCCAACATTTCTACAGAATCCAAACTGATCTTCCCCGAGGTCCGCTTCTACCAGTTTTTCCACTCGTCTGTAAAGAATTCGCGTTAGTATTTTGCAGCTGTGACTTATTAAACTGATAGTTCTGTAATTTTCACATCTGTCTACACCTGCTTTCTTTGGGATTGGAATTATTATATTCTTCTTGACGTCTGTGGGTATTTCGCCTGTCTCATACATCTTGCTCACCAGATGGTAGAGTTTTGTCATGACTGGCTCTCCCAAGGCCATCAGTAGTTCTAATGGAATGTTGTCTACTCCCGGGGCCTTGTTTCGACTCAGGTCTTTCAGTGCTCTGTCAAACTCTTCACGCAGTATCTTATCTCCCATTTCATCTTCATCTACATCCTCTTCCATTTCCATAATATTGTCCTCAAGTACATCGCCCTTGTATAAACCCACTATATACTCCTTCCACCTTTCTGCCTTCCCTTCTTTGCTTAGAACTGGGTTGCCATCTGAGCTCTTGATATTCATACAAGTGGTTCTCTTCTCTCCAAAGGTCTCTTTAATTTTCCTGTAGGCAGTATCTATCTTACCCCTAGTGATATATGCCTCTACATCCTTACATTTGTCCTCTAGCCATCCCTGCTTAGCCATTTTGCACTTCCTGTCGATCTCATTTTTGAGACGTTTGTATTCCTTTTTGCCTGCTTCATTTACTGCATTTTTATATTTTCTCCTTTCATCAATTAAATTCAATATTTCTTCTGTTACCCAAGGATTTCTATTAGCCCTCGTCTTTTTACCTACTTGATCGTCTGCTGCCTTCACTACTTCATCCCTCAGAGCTACCCATTCTTCTTCTACTGTATTTCTTTCCCCCATTCCTGTCAATTGTCCCCTTATGCTCTCCCTGAAACTCTCTACAACCTCTGGTTCTTTCGGTTTATCCAGGTCCCATTCCTTAAATTCCCACCTTTTTGCAGTTTCTTCAGTTTCAATCTGCAGGTCATAACCAATAGATTGTGGTCAGAATCCACATCTGCCCCTGGAAATGTCTTACAATTTAAAACCTGGTTCCTAAATCTCTGTCTTACCATTATATAATCTATCTGATACCTTTTAGTATCTCCAGGATTCTTCCAGGTATACAACCTTCTTTTATGATTCTTGAACCAAGTGTTAGCTATGATTAAGTTATGCTCTGTGCAAAATTCTACACGGCGGCTTCCTCTTTCATTTCTTCCCCCCAATCCATATTCACCTACTATGTTTCCTTCTCTCCCTTTTCCTACTGACGAATTCCAGTCGCCCATGACTATTAAATTTTCGTCTCCCTTCACTACCTGAATAATTTCTTTTATCTCGTCATACATTTCATCAATTTCTTCATCATCTGCAGAGCTAGTTGGCATATAAACTTGTACTACTGTAGTAGGCATGGGCTTTGTGTCTATCTTGGCCACAATAATGCGTTCCCTATGCTGTTTGTAGTAGCTAACCCGCACTCCTATTTTTTTTATTCATTATTAAACCTACTCCTGCATTACCCCTATTTGATTTTGTATTTATAACCCTGTAATCACCTGACCAAAAGTCTTGTTCCTCCTGCCACCGATCTTCACTAATTCCCACTATATCTAACTTTAACCTATCCATTTCCCTTTTTGAATTTTCCAACCTACATGCCCGATTAAGGGATCTGACATTCCACACTCTGATCCGTAGAACGCCAGTTTTCTTTCTCCTGATAACGACGTCCTCTTGAGTAGTCCCCACCCGGAGATCCGAATGGGGGACTATTTTACCTCCGGAATATTTTACCCAAGAGGACGCCATCATCATTTAATCATACAGTAAAGCTGCATGTCCTCGGGAAAAATTACGGCTGTAGTTTCCCCTTGCTTTCAGCCGTTCGCAGTACCAGCACAGCAAGGCTGTTTTGGTTAATGTTACAAGGCCAGATCAGTCAATCATTCAGACTGTTGCCCCTGCAACTACTGAAAAGGCTGCTGCCCCTCTTCAGGAACCACATGTTTGTCTGGCCTCTCAACAGATACCCCTCCGTTGTGGTTGCACCAACGGTACGGCCATCTGTATTGCATAAGTGGTCATATAAAAATCAGGAAATGGCATTACAGTGTGATAAATCATAAGTATGTTCATTCAATAAAGGGTTTAATATTGGAGACATGGTGATTGCCCTTGCTTTTTGTGGTTCTCAAAGTTTCAACGTGTACTACATTGGGGTGAGGAATCCTGCGAATTCGATATGGACCTGCGTATAAAAGTTCAAATTTACTACATCTACTCTTTCCTCTGTTGGATAAATAATGTGTGCGTACTAATATCTTCTGTCCAATGTGAAAGTCACAGCGTGTACAAACCTGTTTTTGCTGTCTGCTCAGGCGCTCTGCGGCACGTTTGATGTTGTTGAGTGCAATGTCAATTATTTCAAGGTGTCGTTGTCGACGAGATGTAGGAAAGGATACTAATTCTTTAATTTTGTTAGGTGCTTCAACATTTTTCAGTATAACTGTCGGAGATAACGTAGTAGATTCATTTGGTATGGAGTTAATTACATCCTGGATTGACAGTATGTGTGTATCCCAATCAATATGTTTTTTATGGCAGTATATTCTACATAGTTTACCAATGTCTTTCATTAGTCGTTCACAAGGGTTCGAAGAAGCGTGATACCTGGATATATAGATCGGAGAAATGTTTCTTGTTCGTAACATACGTGTCCATATAGCAGATCGAAACTGTGGTCCATTGTCAGAAATTACTTTCAATACATGCCCTACATGAAATAGAAAATGTTTTACAAATGCTTTCGAAACAGATTTAGCAGTAGCTTTGCGTAACGGAGTGAAGGTTACAAATTTTGAAGTGAGTTCAACAGCGACAAAGATGTAGCAAAAACCTCTATTAGTTCTGGGAATCGGACCAAAAATGTCTACAGCGGCCATGTGTCTTAATTTAACAGGTACAATGGGATGTAACGCAGGAATATGTGAAGTCGTGTCTGATTTAGCTTTCTGGCAGATTTTACATGACGCTAAAACTCGTCGAATACGTTTCTCCATGTTGGCAAAATAACAGTTCTGTCTCAGTATAAGAAAACGTTTTCTGGCTCCGTAATGTGCGTAACTTAAATGAGTATACCAAATTAATTTGTTAACCAGTTCGTCAGGAATGCATAGTAACCAGTTGTTGCTGTCAGGGTGAGAGCGGCGTAACAGAATATTATTGCGTACAGTGTAATGGTTTCTGATGGTAACATTATTCCTATCTTGCCAAACGTGTTTAATTTCTTTCCACACGTTGTCTTTACTCTGCTCTTGTGCTATGTCTACTAATGATGCCGAAATGAAATTTTCAAATGCAACTTGTTGAATATACATGACGCTGAAATTTGCTTGGCAGAAGTTGGTTGCGATGTCTTGCTGATTGTTGCTGAGAGAACGGGATAGTGTGTCTGCTACAATATTTTGCGTACCGGGAATGTGAACAATTGTAAAATTAAATTCCTGTAAATAAAGTTTCCATCTGCTTAACTTGTCATGTGTAAATTTTACTGAAAGTAAAAACTGTATAACTCTATGATCCGTGTAAACGGTAGTGTGTCTTCCATAAAGAAAATGCCTAAATCTCGCAAATGCCCATACAACACATAATGTTTCAAGTTCTGTGACAGGATAATTGCGTTCAGCAGCTGACAGAATGCAACTCGCAAAGGCGATGTTTTTAATTGCTGTAGATCCATCTTCTTCAATTTCCTGAAAAATGTGTACGCCTAAAGCGGTGTTAGAACTGTCGGTGGCAATGGAAAAATTTCTAGTAAGATCTGGGTGTGATAAAAGTGGTGCATTCAACAAAGCTTGTTTCAGATTGACAAATTCAGAATGTGCTTGGCTGTCCCAGGACCAAATAGTGTTTTTACCCGTCAATTGACATAATCTAGGGGTGTCTAAAGCAGAGTAATGAATAAATTTACGAAAAAAGTTAATTAAACCCAAAAAGCTGCGTAGTTGTTTCTTCGTCGTAGGAACAGTAATGTCACGTAAGGCTTGAAGTTTTTCCGGGTCAGGCGCAATGCCTTCTGCTGAAATTACATGTCCAAGAAATTTTATAGAAGTTTTGCCAAAGTGTGATTTGCTAAGATTAACTGTGAGTCCTTGCGCACGAAAAGTTTGTAACAGTTGTTCAAGAATCAAATTGTGTTCAGACCAGTTAGCTTCTGCAATAAGAATGTCATCTACATACGTTGTGATTCTGTCTTTTAATTCTGTCGGAAGTATAGTATTCAAACCACGAATAAATGCTGCTGAAGAAATAGTTAAACCGAACGGTAATTTGCAAAATTGATAACAGTCACCAAAACAGAGAAAAGCCATGTACTTTCTGCAGTTCGGATGGAGCTGAATTTGCCAAAATCCCGATTTCATATCTAATGTGGAATAAATAGCAGTACCATGAAATTTCTGTAGAAGTTCTTCTAGTGTTTGAGGGCGATCTGTTTCATTAATAATAATGTCATTGATGTGACGCGAATCAAGTACGAGGCGAAGTGAACCATCCTTTTTCTTAACAATATGGAGCGGGTTTATGTACGGACTAACTGCGGGTTCAATAATTCCTTGGTCAAGCATAGCTTGCAATTCTTTCTTAACTTGTTCTGTGTGAATATATGGAATGGGATAATGTTTGGCTTTAAATGTGTCGTGGTGTTTAACTTGAAACTCATACATAAAACCGGACATAGTACCAGGGACGTTGTCAAAAACTGGAGCTTGCTGTAAAAGAATTTTGCGTAGCTCTGAACGTTCGTCGTCTGCATTTGCACTGCTCTGTTTAATTTTATCAGTAATCATCTGTATAACGTCATAGTCGGCTTCGTCTGGAGTATTATAGTTGTGTACGTACGTATATGTGAACAATGTGGAATGACAGTCTATGTTACGTGATGCAGAAATGACCTCTGTCCGATTAATTGTTTGTTCTTCTACAGATAAAGAGTGCTGAAATTCTAATGCCAGTTGTACATTTTCATCCTTTAACATTAAATAGGAATTTTGAAAGTCAATAATTGCGTCGTGTTGTACCAGAAAATTCGTACCTAAAATAATGTCTGTTGTCAATAACGGAACAATCAAAAAATTTGAGTGGAACGTATGACCTGCAATACCAAATGATAAGTGTGTCTGTAATTTTACATCTACTCCTTTACCAGATACTGCACCTTTTACTTTAGTTTTGCCTAATGGTAATGTAGGATAGGTATTCTCTTTGTTAATTCGTTGAAAGTTTCCTCATTTATAACTGACATAGGTGATCCAGAATCGATTACAGCTGAAAATTTGGATGATCCAATCTTTACTTCAATGACAGGGTGTGAAATGGTTTTTTGAATAACTGGTTTTTCCTGCAAAAGAGTGTCTCGGATGTCGTCCAAAGTAATAACATTTTCGTGAACAAGGTTCTGTGTGTCAAAAGTATTGCTTGCGTTGCTGGAAGATGCAACCTGTACTGTACCTAGTCAAATTCTTTCTGACGTGCTGTTATTTGCGGGAGGATGCTGTGGCATTTCAACTATTTGTACTGTTCTGTTATTTCGTCCTGACGTATTACGTTCGGGATGATATCTACTGTATGGTTCATTCATGATAATCTGTTGTGCGGATGATTTTGCTGCTGGTAAGACCGACTGTTATTAAATGTACGCTGAAAATTGTGCTCATTACTTTTACGTCTGTCATGATAGTCATTTCTATACGGTGCATTGCGATATGAGTTGAAATGGTGTGTTTTCTGTACGCACTGATTTCCTTGTTGCTGTGCGTTACTATTTGGTGGAGCTGACGCTATACGTGTAGGCGGCGAAACATTAAATCTTGGTTGACCTTGCACATTACATTGTTGGTTAGGTATGCTAACCGGCCGGTTTTGTTGCTGTTGTGGGGAAAAACCTCTATTGTTACCAAAATGTGGTTCCTGTTGCTGATAATTTTGACGATACTGATAATTAAAATTTTGTTTGTTATTAAAGTTCTGGTGGTTGTCATTCCTGGAGCGTCTATTACCTTTGCTATTGAAATAGCGTGGCTGATCGTAATTACTATATGTTGGTTGGCCTTGGTTATGAAGTGAAAAATTTTTGTTTATGAAGGAATAATCTGACTGATGAACTTCCAAAAGCTGTAACAGATCTCTGAATGCCGAAATATTTTCTTTCTGCTGACCCGTTAAAAGTGATACTCTTAATGATCGTGGTAATTTAGAAATACACAATTGAATGAGTGCAGATTCACTGTATGGCTCACTGAAGTACTGGTTTTGTTGGACCATGTGTTCAAAAACTTGCGTGACAGAGGGAAAATTTGAGTTCTCATAATTCGGTAAACTAATTAGTTGATCCTTGATTCCGCGCTGTGTCGTCTTCGACCAATACGCTGACAGAAAAGCATTCTGAAATTCTTCTACCGAATAGCATTGTCTTGCGATCGGTCTCATACGAGTTGCCGGTTCGCCTTCCAAAAAACTGCAAATAAATTCAAGTTTGCGTGTGACGGGCCAAGTTGGTGGAAAAGCAAAGCTAAATTGTTGTATCCAATCCAAGGGGTGAATCTGTGTTCTGTCATTTTTAAATACTTTGAATTTCCTCACGGATAGAAAGTGCTTGTAATCAAAATTATCGTCTCTGTATGTCTGAACAGGTTCAGGATTGTATGATAATCTGTTTGTTTGTGACTGTTCGGAATCTAACTCACGTACTCTCTGTAAATTACCTAAATTATACCGGCTGTGTGAGTGTGAGAAATGTTCGGAATGTGGCGTATGCTGTGCCGTGTTAGAGGCTGAAACATTTTTCATCTCTGTTACTTCTTGCTGTAAAGTTGACAATTTTCTACGTAATGTATTATTGGACAAACCTATCTCACTGATCGTCTGCTGTAAATTTTGGAACTCAGGTGTTTGATTAAACGAAATCGGTGAAGTATCGTCTGATTTGGTGTCATTATTATTTTCGATAACATCAATACGACTGGCCAATTCATCATATTTTTCAGTCAGTGCTTTTACCTGATCATCTTTTTTAGTATCACAAGCATTAATTTGTTTTTGTATTTTACGTGTGGTTTTGTTCAGTTTCTTAACGTCTGCTTTGATGGCATCGGGATCCTGTATTAGTTCCAACCTTTCAAGTCTGTTGGTCATTGTCTGAAAGTCTAATGTGTGTGTATCTGTTTTTGTTTTAAGATCGGAAATTTCATCGTGCAATTCGGTGTTCAACAACTGTTTGATTTCGTCTGATACTGTAGCAATATTGTTGTCTACGTATGTTTTTGCTTTCGTAAACAATTTACGCTTATCTTCCTGTCTCTGTGCAGTAATTGTTTCCATGACTCGTTGCTTTACTTTATTCTGTTCCTGTATAAATTTAAGGTAACGCGTTTCACTGTTTTGTAGGTGGTGATTAAAACGTTCGTCAATTTGGCTGTTCTGTTCGTCAAACTTCGCGTCTACTTTCGCATCCAGCGTGCGTGACAGTTCTGCTGGCATTAATTTAAACTCGTCGCGTAACTGTGTTGCGTTTTCAGAGCATTGTTTAGTGACTGCACTAATTTCGTCTCCAAGTAATTTAGTTGTGGCTGCATGTGTATTACTTAATTCTTGAGCCACAGATCTAATTTCTTCACTACTGTTCCTAGCACAAGCCTTAATTTCTTCACGTAATTGTTCTTTAGTATCATGACATTGCGCGGCAACGGCTGTAATCTGTTCACTAAGCTGTTTGAAATTGTCTTGTTTTTCATTAAGTTGTTTGGAATTGTTGTCTAGTTTTTCATTAAGTTGTTTGTAATTGTTGTCTTGTTCTTTCTTCGACTGCTTGAACCTTTCATTAAGTTGTTTGTTCGATTGATTAATTTGTAGCAATAATGCCATAACTTGATCCATGCCAATATTACCTACTCTATTCTCTGTGCTGTTCGATGATGTATCTGCATTTGTTACGTTTTGTGTAACCATTTGGTCATTCTGTAATTCTTGAAAAGGTTTGTCAATTGAATGTGCACTGTTGGTCACTACACCGGAATCAAATAAATCTGACGTTCTTTGAGTACATTGTTCATCTTCGTTAGAAACAATTATCTGTTCGTTACTTAAATTTTGCAAATCGGGTGCGTCAAGCTGGACAGCGTTCATTGTAATGGAACGTGCCGCGTCATCAATTGTTACATTTACGGTGGACATAATTGAATTTGTTTGCTCATCATTAGGATCAAAATCAATACTAGTGATCGGCACGCACTGATTATCTGTAATTAGAGGATTATCACTATTACACTGAGTGTCGCAAGTATTATCGGTCAAATTATTCGAGTCGGCTATTTCACTCATTGCACATAGCGATGTACTGTTAACAGTTTTTCGCGGCATTTTTCACAAATCAAAATTAAGCACAAAATGAAACAAAGACAAAGCAAAAATGGAACAAACAATTACAACAAAGAGCAATAAATTGCCGATGATCTGTGAAGGAAAGAGTGACAAATTAGTAAATGCGTTGCGCCAGATGCAAACTACATTTAAGTAAATAAGAGCAGATATATGACTACTTCTCAGAAATTCACAAAGAAATACGATCCTGGCCGGTTGTCGCCAAGTGTAACCTCCCAACAGAAAATTTAATAAATATTATGAAATATTGTCATTTAACCTCCCCACAAAAATTCTTTCTGATTTTATCTAAGCTCAAAATTCATTCACATTTAGCGTAACCTCAAAACAGAATAAAATTCCGTAACCTCTCAACAGTAAAAATTGTAATTACGTCGTTCACATTCAGTGTAACGTCCGAATAAAGAAATGAATTCAGTAACCTGGTAATAAAACAATGTAACTAACCTCTCAATTAAATTGTCGCCCACTTATGACTTTTCAATAATTCACTGTGAATTTAACCTGGTAAGTTTTGGACGACAGCAGTGCTGCGTCATGGCCCTGAAAGATCATTCTGAATAAAAAAAGAAAAAATTCTTACCTCCATGAAGTCGCCGGATATATCTGCTCTTACAATAAATTTTTCCGGCACAGCTCTGTGCAATGCTGGCCGACCTATCTGTCATTTATGAAAGGAGGCAACTGATTTTTCTATTGCAATAATCGGGATGATCATGGATGGGAGAAATTAGTAAATTCTTTAAATTGAAATGAATGGTTGTTAAAAGTTACTTTTTATGAGAAAGATTATTATTACGAGATTTTTAAAACATTTACATGGGACTTACATTAATACTCAGGCTCCGACATCGCTGCACCGCGACCGGGCCAGCCAACACGATACACCGGACCAGACCAGAGCAGACTCCAGACTAGCAACAACTTACTGCTACAGCTACACAGTTCCTACTGCAGTCAACACTGCTCTCTGGTCAGAGATTTTCTTATACCTTGCATATTGCAGGAGCAATACACCTCTTACAACGTGTCTGAAGACGCCTCGAATAGCAGTCGGATACCAGCCTGAATGTCAACCACCATACAGCCCGACAACCAGAAGTTATGGTCCGGGGTGCCATTTCTTTTCATAGTAGGATCCCTTGGTTGTCATACGCGGCATCCTTAAAGCACCGCGGTTTGTCAACAATATTCTACGTCCCGTTTTCTGCTCTTCTCACCGCTACGGTCGCAGGTTCGAATCCTGCCTCGGGCATGAATGTGTGTGATGTCCTTCGGTTAGTTAGGTTTAAATAGTTCTAAGTTCTAGGGGACTGATGACCACAGATGTTCAGTCCCATAGTGCTCAGAGCCATTTTTTTTTTCCTGCCCTTCATGGTAAGCCATCCTGGCAGTGTGCGATTTGTGCTTTTACCAGTGGGGGGGGGGGGGGGGGATGTCTTAGGGGGTTAGTATAATTACATATGTTACTTGCTTGGACCGTGGCGTTAGCCATGGTTAAACAGTTACTTATAAATAGATGTTAATGCCGAAACTCACTATTCACGCGTATGCACTATCAGAAAAGCCATCCCTTGTAATATCTTTAAAAGTACATTATAGGAAAAGCTTATTTACAAAATCATCTACATACAGGTATACGAGAGAAATTCAAAAAGTAAAGGCACATCTGTGAAAAGCTGTACTTATTCTGATTATAGAAAACTGAAACATGCGTTATTTTTCAATGTAACCTCCCTGGACTTCAATGCAGTTTTTCCGACGTTTTACGACTTTTTTAAATTTCATCAGAAAATGTTTTTCGGTTGCATCTGTAACCAATTTTGCACCGCAGAAATGACGTCTTCATCACTTTCAAATCTACTTCCCTCTAGTGCTTCCGTTAAGGGTCCAAACATGTGAAAATCGCTTGGAGCCAGGTCTGGACTGTATGGTGGATGTTCCAGCACCTCGAATCTCAACTCCTTTATTGCGTCGGCTGTCGGTTTGGAAGAATGTGGGCGAGCGTTATCTTGCTGCAGGGTGACACCTCTTCACAGTTTTCCACAACGTTTGGGTCAGATTGCAGGTTTTAGTTTCGTTCGCAACACATCACATCCACCATACAATACAGACCCGGCTCCAAAGCCTCGTTTACGCTGGGGCGACGTCTTGCAACATTATGGCGTGCTACGGAAATGTGACGTGCGTCGTCTTGTCATTTAGTTCTAAATGTTTTGAAATGCTTAACTACTGCATAACACTTTTTCAAAATTAATAAGCAAACATATTAATAGTACTAATATTAAGACTGTATCAAAAACTTTCAGTGTTCGGCTCCACAAATTTAAATTATATGTAAAGTTTTACTCCAGTGCGTAAGAAATAAACATCCCAGGTTGGGATGCATAAACTAAAACCAGAGGAGGGGATGGTCTGATGCAGAGGGGGGGAAATCCCCCCCATCCCCCCTGCAAATCGCACACTGCATCCTGGCTTACAATTCAGTAAGATAATGTTTGTCCGCTTGCGGCGAGAGTTTCTACCGCTTGTCTTCATGGTCGTCAAACCCTACCTTGACCAGCAACGTCTCCGTATCTCTCCCTACTTGAGAACATTTGGTGCATTATGGGTAGGGGCCTCCAACCATTTATTTTTCTTTGAGTGTACTTCTTCAACCAGTTGCATGACATAAGTGAATTTTTGAAAAAAAAATGTTTTAGTTTTCTATGTTTCTGAGAGTTTAATTTTCTTGGCTGTCATCCTAAAGGGATGTACTAAAACACTGATTCAAACAAACCATTATTGTTACTAATTCTTACCTGAAGCTGAGCTCGCATGTCAGTAGTTTAGTTGCGGTGAGTGATTGATTGTAAGTAGGCTATTGCGCATGCACGTCAGATGCTCTCACATGTCTGCCTGTTTCGAAAGCACAGATGTGCGACCCCTCCCATCTTCCATAACGCATGACTGTTCAGCATGTACATTGTCGCTGCTGAGCGGTGGATACAGAGGGGTGTGAGCGGCAGTGCACATCTATACATCGTGCTACTAAAGTAGCTAGACATAATACAACGTGTACATTCTGTGACAAATTTAGTAATTTTTCAAAAAATGTTCGAATGTGTGTAAAATCTTACGAGACTTAACTGCTAAGGTCATCAGTCCCTAAGCTTATATACTACTTAACCTAAATTATCCTAAGGACAAACACACACATCCATGCCCGAGGGAGGACTCCAACCTCCGCCGGGACCAGCCGCGCAGTCCATGACTGCAGCGCCTTGGACCGCTCGGCTAAGTAATTTTTTAACATGGTTTATATTCACTGGTGTAAAAAAAAAGTTCCATTGTTCATTTCTTAGGGATCGATTCTTTTTCTACTTTCTAAAATAGCCTATGTTCTTCTTCAGAGTTCAAACTATCTCCATAACGAATTTCGTCGAAATCGGTTCAGCCGTTTAGTCATTAAAAGGTAACAGACACACACACTTTCGCATTCATAGTATTAGTTGTGATTATTATTATTGTACTGAAACTGACGGAAAAAATCCCTACGCCAAGAAATAATTTAGAGTAATGAAAATTGGGGAAAATATTTGCCTAGGTAACATTTTTAAGTTTCAGTGTATCCATTGTGGATAACGAACTGCGACTGTAATTTAAGCTGGCGTTTATCTAGTAATAAATATGCAACCAGTCGCCTTTTTACGATTAATTGAACCATGAAGTGACTAACATTGCAAGGTCACAGGTTGATGTAGGTGCGAGGAAATCCATTGCAGTTGTAAAATGCTGGTACGTTAGTAACCGGTGTAACCGCCAGAATGTTGAATGTAAGCATGCAGACGTGCATGCATTGTGTAGTACAGGCGCCGGAGGTCAGTCTGCGGTACGCAATTCCGTGCCTGTTGCAGTTGGTCAGTCAGTACACGGATAGTTAATGCTGGCTGTGGATCATGCTGGAGATGTCGCCTGGTAATGTGCCATATGTGTTCGATTGGAGACAGATCTGGTGAGCGAGCAGGCCAATGCAACATGTCGACACTCTGTACTGCGTGTTGCGATACAACAGCGGTATGTATGCGTGCGTTATCCTGCTGGAAAACACCCCCTCCCCCCCCCCTGGATCGCTGTTCATGAATGGCAGCACAAGTCGAATCACCAGACTGACGTACAAATTTGCAGTCAGGGTGCTTGGGTTAACCACAGGAGTGGTCCCACTGTCATTCAAAGTCCCACATCAGTCCATAATTCCAGGTGTACGTCCAGTGTGCCTAGGCCGCAGACAGGCTGGCTGCAGGCCCTCACCTGGGACCCTATTCCGTATCGTTCATACCGATCGGTGTAGTAGGTTAGTCTCGGGAGTGACATCATTTTCGGTTCTTTATCGAAATATCCTATTCAGTAAGCTTCTGAGACTTGTTACCGAACGGTCCTCCCACCGATTTTACGACAGTTGTACCGAGAGGTTTTGCATTTCGATCTGGCCCTGTCGATCAGTGAGCTGTGGTTTATGTACACCTATAATTTGATATTTTAAACATATTTAGCGTTTTTAGCTTTGGATTTAGTGATTGTGTTACTAAAGAGTCACCAGAGGACGCATCCGTTTCGAAAGTGAATTCGTAATAGACTATTTTCCTTTGTCGGATTATGGTTAGGTTAGGTTGTTACTGTGAATGATTAGATAAAAAAAGTTTTCTGTCAATATTCTCTCAAAATATGAGTTATTTTTATGCAAATAAGAGTTTAAACATAATTAAAAATCAAGACATCGGCTCTGCTTACGTATATTACGTGAGTGTGAACTGACGTTACTAGTGCCTTTGTGTACTTTTTCGCATAAATGCGTTAGTTTGTAATTATCGAAACGTGTTTACAACTTTCAAGTAACAATGGAAAGCAGTTATGTGAAGCCTGCTATTGGAAACCTTCCAAACTATCACGCATTTAAGACTTACGCACTACCGTTTGAAACGAAGTCAGCCTACGTTCCTCTACACAATACTACAAGAATTGAGCACTACATGTCTGTTGTGTGGCGTGGCCAAGTGATTGCCGGCATGGTAGCTCAGCGTGTTCGGTCAGAGGGTTGTGTGTTCTCTGTAATAAAAAAAAAACTGAGTCAAAGAATCAACGATCAACTTGAACGGATGTCTTGTGACGTCCGCCCAGACCAAAATGCAACACGTTCTGAGACATAGTTATTCGTGTAAGTTAAGATTTTTCTGCAACATTCGTTATTACTCACATGTAAGAGCGTACTTCCTCAGTAATTATTTCGTGATTTCTGTGTGTTTAAAAAACGAAATATGAAATTTCTGTGAGTGAAACAACCGACAGTAACCTTTATATTTTTTTTGTCAGAAATAATTCACCATTTTTTCCGAATATGTAGCGATTTCCGAGTATGCGGTTAGACAGGAATCTAAGAGCACAACTTAAATTACTGGGAATGTAACTAGCAGCAATCATCTTCATAATCTTGCTTGTCACAAGTATTTATCTGCGATCGAATCCTCAACCACAGTAGACAGAGACGAAAGATCTCTGCCGTAATATTTTTAGACTGTAGCACCATATACGAAACATTTTCGTTCATGAGATGCATGTTATAAACTTCGACAAACTGCAGGAGCTCTCGAAAATTCGTTTTTTTTTTCAATTTTAAGTCCCAAACCGTTGACGAATCATATAGGGAAGTGGGCTACTTAATCATTTGGATCTCTAGAAGCTTGTTATAACAACATTCTGTTTATCTTCTTATTCTTTGAAACTCTCAGAATCAATTATTCTGGTGTTTTTATAGGTGTATTAGTACAATGTGGTACTACACATTATTCCTAACTCATTTTCCGAAACGTAAAATCCAAAACAACAATCTGCAGAATACAGTCAAATACGCTATCGTTATTATGGATGCATGGAAACATGCTGTCAGAGAAACTGTAAACATTTTTATGCATTTCAACTGAGAACCATGGAAATGAATATACTGCGCCTGATACTGTTGAGGAGGAGGCATGGGCGCTTAAGGCGGGCACGTTATCTCGATGGAATGCGGCTTCATGCGTTATGGCAACGTAAACGCAATTTTCGGTACTTGGAAGAATAGGCGCCTGTGTCGTCTGCTAGCCGCTTTGTGTTCGTGGCGCTGTGCGCGCTGCAGTGCGCGTGCGCGGATCTGCAGCCCGTTGCTTTTGATTGGCTTGCGCGACACGAACCGACAACAGCACTTCGGTTCTCTAGACCCGAACGTCATCGCTACCGAATAACGCAAGGACTCTAATTCGAGTTCTAGACCGTTCGGTGCTATTGAGTACCGAAACGATCGGCTCAATGGCGGAAAGATACAGAATAGGCACCCTGGCCTCCTCCTAACCAAGACATGGCCATTACTTGTACTGAGACAGAATGGGCTTTCATCGAAAAATGCACACTACAGGGCGTCTGGTTCGGAGCAGTCCTTGAAGTAACCGATTTGTCACAGTTCTTTCTGTCACTGTGGTGCCAACCGCTGATCAAATTGCTGCTACACATGCAGTACGAAGTGCTGCCGGACACAGTGGTCTTCTCTCTCGGCAGTGGCACGTGACCGTCCGATGCACGGTTTTCTTGCGACAGTGGCCCCCGCTGCCATCAATCTTGTACGGTGGCTACATTCCTGCCACGTTGAAGCATTTCTGCCGATACGTCCTTAGTATCGGTGCGCTACAGAGAGGCTTGCCTGCACTGGCTAGGAAACTGGCCGTTGTGATAACTAGGACTCTTGATATTTTTAAAAAATTTCGGGAATGCGATATATAACTATTTAAAAAATGTCAGCATCGGCCTTCGATATTTCGAAAAAGTATATCGATATATCAGTGCAAGATATATTGATGTACGGGTCTATAAAACTATAGGCTGCACATAGTAAATATACTGCCAGCTTTAGAGCTGTAAAGTTAAGTACTGATTTATTATTCTATATGCTGTACATGGCATATGTAGACTGGCAATTGCAAGGAAAGCGTTTCTGAAGAAGAGAAATTTGTTAACATCGAGTATAGATTTAAATGTCAGGAAGTCGTTTCTGAAAGTATTTGTTTTGGAGTGTAGCCATGTATGGAAGTGAAACGTGGACGATAAATAGTTTGGACAACAAGAGAATAGAAGCCTTTGAAATGTGGTGCTACAGAAGAATGCTGAAGATTAGATGGGTAGATCACATAACTAATGAGGAAGTATTGAATAGGATTGGGGAGAAGAGGAGTTTGTGGCACAACTTGACAAGAAGAAGGGATCGGTTGGTAGGACATGTTCTGAGGCATCAAGGGATCACCAATTTAGTATTGGAGGGCAGCGTGGAGGGTAAAAATCGTAGAGGGAGACCAAGAGATGAATACACTAAGCAGATTCAGAAGGACGTAGGCTGCAGTGCGTATTGGGAGATGAAGAAGCTTGCACAGGATAGAGTAGCGTGGAGAGCTGCATCAAACCAGTCTCAGGACTGAAGACCACAACAACAACAACATGCTGTACATCAACAAGCCAGCAGCCTGCCTACCACCCTCAGAGTGAGAGTTGAAAGAAAACGATGCGAGTTCACACTTGGCGGTAACTACTTCGCAAACAATGGTAACTACATGCAAGTGGCACAATAATAGCCTCCGATGAGTCCGTCGTTCAGTTTCGGCACATATCGAATTTTTACGGAATGCTTCATGTCGACTTCCTTGTTCTTTTTTTTTTCGTATCTGCCAGTGCCAGCAACCTAACAGGTGTTGTGTCAAAACTGTGCGATGAAGCTAAGCGTTGCAGTTTCTGTTAGTAGCGGCAGTTATGTCAGCGCTTGCTCTCAGCCGTGTCCGACCACCGCAAAGACCAATCTTGTCATTTTGATTTTTGTTCAACATTTGCAGCACTCGTTTTCTAAGGATGCCGATGTGGACAAATAGCGCACTAGTTGCGTTGTAAATTGCTTTTTAACGTAACTGGTGTACTATTTCTTCACCTCGGAAATCTTGTTATTCCCTTCACCTCGCCTCCCCCCCCCCGTTCCTGCCCCCCTCCTTACCTCCCTAGTGGAATCGGACTTCTTCTTTTGTGCCACCTATACTTGCTTCGCACAGTCATAGAGAGAGACTGGACGTGATGAAAGCTCAAAAAGTAGTAAGATTCCTTCACCCAGTGAGAGTAAAATTTTGTTCTACTACAATTTCAAAGAAATAATTTCAAATAGTTACCGAGAATTGCGAAAAAAATAATACAAAGTAAAAATATCGACACTTGGTATTGCCATTTTGATATCGATATCACGGTGGAAATAATATCGCTTGTACATATATTGATATCTTTTTGGAAAAATATCGCTCTGCTGATATATCGATATTTTATCACCAGCGCTCTTGATAACATCCGTGAGTGACGCGAGCAGTAATTGGTTGGCGAAGGCCAGTGGAAGCAGTCGTGTGTCAAGGACCCGTCGATTTGGAGCACAACACTCTGCAGATTGAGGTCTGGCGTGTGAAGCGGTAGAGAGGAAGAGGCTGTGACCGCCATAGTCGCGAAGCGCAGTTTGGTTGATTTGGCAGCACCCTGGCACAATCTGCTACGAGCCGAGGACAGCGGGTGATATACTAAGTTACGTATCTTCCACTGTCTGGTTGAAAGATAGTTACAAGGTTCGGAAGCTTCCCATGGTTCTTCGTTGGTTTGTCTCCCAGAGAATTGTGTCAATGGCTGAAAATTTCATTTGAATAGCCAGTATAGGGCTGTATCTGTTCTGAGAGTAACTGCCACAGTCTGTTAGCGCACTTCAGTGCATTTGAATACTTGTTTAAAGTAAAAGTATAAATGTCAGTGTGTTAATGGCGGAAAATTTCATTGGAACGGGTAGCACAGACCGTTTCTATTTGGCAGTCGTCATAACCGGGTGTTAGCACTCGAAAATGCATTTGAATTCGTGTCTCTAGTTGGAGAATACGTGCTGTTGCCTGTTAACAGTGATTAACTCATTTGATAAGCACGGTATAAAACTGTTGCTGGTTTGTTAGTAACTGCCTCAGGATGTAGCATTCGTAAATGGAGTTGAATCTAGCTTCTTGTCAAAATATGTCATACTGTTAATGGTCGAACAGTTTGAACGGAGTGTATACACAAATTCGTTCTTTGAAGATAAGTGTCGCGCTGAGCTGCTGGCTGTAAGATAGTTGAAAGTTCAATAAAAAATTTTCAAGAAAGAGTAATTGCTTCTTGTGCCTGTACATTGCTCCATGAGGAAACACTTAATATTTTAAAGTGATCAATATCCAGCGTATGCTGTTTAACAAAGAGTACCGTAATTGCTGCAGCTGGATAGTCCCTGTAGTTCTTAGATGGTGTTTAAAAAACTACTTTGTGGGTTTGTGCCCGTGAATTTATTTATTATTCTGCATATGTTAATTCTAACGAAAGTACTTGCCCCAGTGAGGTAGTCCCCAGAAATTTTACATTGGGGGAAAGTTTTTAAAATAACTGTTGCTTAGTGACAAACAATTTGTAACTTCGTCCGCTAATATATTGTTGTTCTAAAAGTCCAGTGGCTTCCTCTCCAGGACCCAGCTTACCAGCTCTGTGGTACTTCCTTCTTTTACCCTCCGTGCAAATGTGGTATCGCAAGTATTTCTGCAGTGCCACAGAAGGAACATCCAACTTCTCATATCCCTATTACACTGTATCGTTCAAACTCAGTGAGCTGTTCATAATGGCGTCTTCGTCTTTTTTTTATGGCATTCTTGTCTAAAATCAAAAATCACTATGTCCAATCTCAAAGGTTACTAATGACCACGACCGTTACTTCCCGTATTTACAGCAAACATGATTTGCATCCACATAGTGGCGCTACTAGTGCGAAATTAAAATAGTCATCTGTCATATGTTGTAATACGCCTACCGACTTCCAATTATCTCGCGCAACTCCGTCTTGGTGTTCAGTTCTATCTTTCTGTCAGTGTATTTTGTTGTTATTGTCAAAATCGTTGGCACTGGTGGCGTGTTCAATGCGGAAGTGATGGCATGTTACATTTGGGTGGTGTGGAAAGGGGGGGGGGGAGGGGAACATGTACACCATAGGAGTCACTGTCCATCTTTACCTGCGTTCAACCGTACAATAAGAAAAGCCAGCCCAGCCAGTTGTGTGATGGAATCTAAGGGCTGCTGCAACTGAACTACGTGTTCAATCCACTACTTACTACCCTGCTGCTGCAGGCTGTTGCTCACGGCAAGTAGTACCCTACAATCATCTTACGTAACAGACGCGCTTACAATAAACGCAGGCAGATACAGAATTACTAAACACGGCTCAACACATACACTATGTGATCAAAAGTATCCGGACACCCTCAAAAACATAAGTTTTTCATATTAGGTGCGTTGTGCTGCCAGGTACTCCGTATCAGCGACCTCAGTAGTCACTAGACGTCGTGAGAGAGCAGAAGGGAGCGCTCCGCGGAACTCACGGACTTCGAACGTGGTCAGGTGACTGGGTGTCACTTGTGTCAAACGTCTGTAAGCGAGATTTCCACACTCCTAAAGATCCCTAGGTCCACTGTTTCCGATGTGATAGTGAAGTGGATACGTGAAGGGACACGTACAGCACAAAAGCGAACAGGCCGGCCTCGTCTGTTGACTGACAGAGACCACCGACAGTTGAGGGGGGTCGTAATGTGTAATAGGCAGACATCTATCCAGACCATCACACAGGAATTGCAAACTGCACCAGAATCCACTGCAAGTACAATGACAGTTAGGCGGGAGGTGAGAACCTGGATTTCATGGTCGAGCGGCTGCTCATAAGCCAAACATCACGCTGGTAACTGGCAAGCGACACCTCGCTTGGTGTAATGAACGACTGAACAGTGGAAAAACGTTGTGTGAAGTGACGAATCACGGTACACAATGTGGCGATCTGATGGCAGGGTGTGGGTATGGCGAGTGCCCGGTGAACGTCATCTGCCAGCCTGTGTAGTGCCAACAGTATAATTCAGAGGCGGTGGTGTTAGGATGTGGTCGTGTTTTCGATGGAGGGGGCTTGCACCCCTTATTGTTTTGCGTGTCACTACTACAGCACAGGCCTACATTGATGTTTTAAGCGCCTTCTTGCTTCCCACTGTTGAAGAGCAATTCAGGGATGGCGATTGCATCTTTCAACACGATCGAGCACCTGTTCATATGCACGGCCTGTGGCGGAGTGGTTACACGACCATAACATCCCTGTAATGGACTCACCTGCACAGACTCCCGACCTGAATCCTGTAGAACACATTTGGGATGTTTTGGAACGCCTACTTCGTGCCACGTCTCACCGACCGACATCGCTACCTCTCCTCAGTGCAGCACTCCGTGAATAATGGGCTGCCATTCCCCAAGAAACCTTCCAGCACCTGAATGAACGTATGCTTGTGAGAGTGGAAGGCTAAGGGTGGACCAAATTGAATTCCAGCATTACCGATAGAGGGTGCCACGAACTTGTAAGTCCTTTTTAGCCAGGTGTCCGGATACTTTTGATCACATAGTGTATAAACAGTTAATGTTGACCTTCATAGAAATACGAATGAATGCTCTTGCGGCCATGTCCACTTACAGAGACATGTAAGGAAACGACTAAACTGTATAGAGGAAGTTTTTAGACAACTGCGCCTTGTTTGTAGCAACAATGCGAGTACACCACAAGAGACATAATTTTGGTTCAAATGGCTCTGAGCACTAAGGGACTCAACTTCTAAGGTCATCAGTCCCCTAGAACTTAGAACTACTTAAACCTAACTAACCTAAGGACATCACACACATCCATGCCCGAGGCAGGATTCGAACCTGCGACCGTAGCGGTCGCGCGGTTCCAGACTGTAGCGCCTAGAACCGCTCGGCCACCCCAGCCGGAGACATAATTTTGTTTGTTGGAATTTGCGCGAAGTGAAGCCACTGTTAAAGTGCAGTTTGCATTCCGCGGTCGATTCAGCAAGATCCGCCTCAGCACCAGCAGATTTGGCGTGCACACAAAATTCTTGGAAGTTGGCTGCGTATGCGAAGGGAGGAGCAGTGGTTGGCCATGATGAAAATGTCGAGCGTATCCGAGATGCGTACACACTGAGCCCTCTGAAGTCCACGACATGGGCTGGCCAGGAACTCAGTGTGCGACTTGTACTTTTACCAGGGGGGGGGGGGGGGGGATGTCTTAGGGGGTTAGTATAATTATATATATTACTAGCTTGGACCGTGGCGTTACCCATGGTTAAACAGTTATTTATAAATATATGGTAATGCCGAAACTCACCGTTCACGCGTATGTACTATCAGAAACGCCATCCCTTGTTATATCTTTAGAAGTACATTATAGGTAAAGCTTATTTACAAAATCATCTGCATACTGGTATACGAGTGCAATTCAAAAAGTAAAGGAACATTTGTGAAAAGCTGTACTTATTCTAATGATACAAAACTGAAACATGCGTTATTTTTCTACTTAACCGCCCTGGACTTCAATGCAGTTCTCCCGACGTTTTACGAGTTTTGTTTTTATTTCATCAGAAAATACGTTTTTCAGTTGCTTCTGTAACGAATTTAGCACCGCAGCAATGACGTCTTCACCACTTTCAAATCTTCTTCCCTGTAGTGCTTCCGTTAAGGGTCCAAACATGTGAAAATCACTTGGAGCCAGGTCCGGACCGTATGGTGGATGTTCCAGCACGTCGAATGTCAACTCCTTTATTGCGTCGGCTGTCCGTTTGGCAGAATGTGGGCGAGCGTTATGTTGCTGCAGGATGACACCTCTTCACAGTTTTCCACGACGTTTGGATCTGACTGCAGGCTTAGAGCCTGGGGCGACGTCTTGCACCATTGTGGCATGCTACGGAAATGTGGCGTGCATCTTGTAGCATGCTACAACAGGCAACATCTTACGGCATATGTTGCATGCGGCAGGTTAATTTATACCAAAGCAACAGAATTTGTGCCACACGTGTGTCGGTCTTGCGGTATAATAGATGATAAAGTGATCGCAGCGGCGGCCTACTTGGTACTTGCACATGCAGCTAACAGTGGAAATGAAAACCAAAGGAAAAGAAAACGGTGGTGGAAGAGAAGAGTATTTAAAGAAGGTCCATGAAATAGTATCCTAGGAACTAGAAGCAGGCGATGGTGCGTTATTTAGTAATTTTACGAGAATGTCGACTGAAGACTTTAATTACTTACTGCAGTTAACTACACCTCTTATTCTAAAGAAAGATAACAACTGCCAAGACAGTATTTCACCAAGAATTCGATGGGCCATCACATCACGATTTTTAGTCACTGGCGATTCATACCAGTCACTAATGTACTTATTTAAAGTATCATATTCTGCTATTTCCCTCACAGTGCCAGAAGTATGTGAAGCTATTTCATTGGTGTTGAAGAATTACATAAAGGTAAGCACGCAACATTCAATACTGGTTTCATTTAAGTAATGTTTTATTGGCATTTTAAGCAAATTAAAATGGATATTAAAGAACTGTTAAAAAATACTTATTTCTAAAATCGAATTAATTCGAGCTCTTCTGTTTCTGTTTGAACAAATTCGTCACAATTATTATTGTCCACATATACAATTTTACAGCTAGGTTTTGCAACCAATGTTTCGATACTCGGAGTTTGCTGATCATACTCCCCCAAGGCCGCTTTAAAAAGAACATTTGAAAAGATGTGCTTGACATATGTGGGAGGTACATGTTCTTCAAGGGCTACATCGTCGTCATCTTTTGATACTGTGTCTTCTGTGTCATCAGTCTGAAAAAACAGGGAAAGTAATGAGTATGTTTTACTTTTCAGATTCCTAAGGATACTGAAGAATGGCAGAAGGTAGCAAGAAATTTCGAAGTGAAGTGGATTGCTTCAACTGGCTTTGAGCACTATGGGACTTAACATCAGAGGTAATCAGTCCCCTAGAACTTAGAACTACTTAAACCTTGAAACGTCCCCCTTTGAAAAATTATACATAGACTATGCTTAAACTGACACACAATATTTTTAGCGCAACGCAATCTGACTTTCAAAATTCCCTACAAAAGAATGGCCCTGACTAACATCAAACTATACCTTTCACAAATCACTTACCTCACAAAAATCTTCGCTACTCAAGCTACTGCAATACAGCGAGCGCCACTACTGCCAGCTAAATAAAAGATTCAAAGTACTGAAGGCACTAACTACTGATAGGCATAGTTAGCAAATGAAAGATTTTGATAGAGAACAACCAATGTATTTACCTCAATACTCATAATATATATATAGCAGTTCATGACAAATTACAAAACTCCGCCATCTCTCTCCCCACATCCACCACTGCTGGCGGCTCACCTCCAACTGCGCAACGCTACGCGCTGTTCACAGCCAGCTGCCTAACATTACAATGGCGAGTATAACAACAATGCAAAGCAGCCACAGACTGCACACAGCACAGCCAGTGATTTTCATACAGAGCGCTACGTAACGTTGCCAATAAGAAAACATAAACAGCCTACTTACATAGCCCCCATGCTCCCCACAAAAAATTTTACAAATTGGTTTGGGCAGTGGCCAATACAGATTTGTTAAAATTTTTCATAATCGTAATTACAATAACAAAGAAATCAAATGCACACACTTATTGATACAATGTTGGTCAAAAGCTAAAATTTTCTCACAGTCCATAAAGATAGTTCTGATCATTCATCATAATAGTAATTACAGTTTTTTTTTCACAAAGTCTCATTAGTAAAAGAAATTGCACACAGAAGTAGTGGATTTCCATGCAGTCTTGAAGAAGTAGTGTTGTCCTTCCAACGGAAAGACAGTGCTGACTCTTGACATGCTGACAGGTAATGGGCCACAACAGAGCAAACCCACAGCAGAGTCAGTCGAAGTTTTGAAGAGTATTGGTAGGTAGGTCATTACAGAGCAGACCCACTGTAGTCCTGGTAGAGATTACGGTACTGGTGGGCCACCAGAGGTGCAGACCCACTGCAGTCCTTGTAGAAATAATGGTACTGGTGGGTCAGCAAAGGTGTAGACCCACTGTAGTCCTTGTAGAAATAGCCAGCAGCCATCTGTTGTGACTGTGCAGGTGCACAATCACCATTGAAGAGTCTTGCGGACAATATAGCAAGTCCATAGACCACCACTTGTGCACTCACAAAGTTTTTGGAATTGTCCTTAGAACCAGCAATGCTGTTATCCAGTCCCTTGCTGAATTATTAACACACGTGCAAACACTAACAGTCCCTACTTCTCACATATTGTCCATATACTATGACCAACAGAAATGTGTGCAGTGAAATGGAACTTTGAACTGGTGTCAATTACAATTTTATAACATAAGAATACAATTACAAAGGTACAAAATACATCATTAAAGAACATAACAATACAGCTAACATTTGTAGTAAAACAGGCATTACAAAAGAATAGAAATAAACATGTACATCAATGTTACAGGAATTATGAGATAAGTAGATACATAAAAGATCAGAATAAATTTTGAAACATCAACTTCACACATGAGCAATAAAACAGAACGGAATAAATAATGTCTAAACATCTTTACAAAGAAAATAACATATTATTAATGCAAATTGTATTTGAGGATAACAGTATTCCTCATCATAGTGAATGTAGCTGAGTATTAGAAAAATTCTACAACATAAATTGTATCAGATAAACACATAAAGACAGGATGAACACAAATACACAAGGGTACACAAACATATAGCGGAATAATACAAAAGGAAAGGACAGGGTTTGTTGTACTGCAGTATTTTGCAAACAAAACTTTCTTTACTTCTCGGAGATCTCCCTTCGTTCTTCATTATTCCCAAAAGGTTCTATCTATACCTGCTTTCTGTACTTTTTTCGTATAACTTCTCAATGCGTTTCTTCCAATTCATCGCAACTCATTCTCTTATATAGTCTACCCCCTCTTAAGCTAACTTAAATCTACTGAGCTCAGATGCTAAACTAAGGGGCGAGGCAATGCAGCAGCACAAAACAATTAATACAAACAGCAATGAAAAAAAAATGGAAATTGTCAAAGCAAGCTGCAGTAAATCTAAATTACCAAGCGAAGCAACATTACAACTAATATGAGCCAATGCGCAGCAACAAGAAAAATAAATCAGTAGCATAACTATATTAACAGAGTAATGCAAAGTGAAATTTAATAGCACTATGCCTGGCAAGCAGAAGCAGAAAATGAAATATCTTATACCTAAACATGACATACCTCAAGCAGAAAAAATATTACACTAAAAATGGCCATGTCTAATACCTATGTCACATCTTAACACTAGAGTGATGCATCACGAGAACTTACACTAGCTGATAAGTTACCAAATCGTAAAGAAATTATTTATGCAATTCCTATGAAGGGAAATGTCTTTTTGTGCTCCTTCGGTTTTTTTTAAGTAGATCATAAATTTTATTATTTACTGGATCTGTAGGCATAAAATATTTATATTAGTACATCTATTAAAAATGCTGTAGTGCAGCTAGAAACTAGATATTAAACAAAATGAGTAAATAAATACATAAAGCAAGCCATATGGCATTTCTCTCAACTAGCAAGACAATAGCTGTGAAATGTTTCTCATCGTTTCATTAGGCATTTTAGTAAATATCATAAATTAAGAACTCTACAGTGTAATCATGTTTTCAAGTTTGAGTGTGTCGTATTTACGATGCTTTCTACAAAGGAATGTCAATAGCGGGGATAATCGCCTCCCCTTTTTTTTTCTTCTCCACCTGCGCCTCTGGCACACACTAATGGCTTTTTTTTCCAGGCGTCTGTCGCGCAGCTGGGTGCTTACAGAGACCTACCTTTCTTCCCGAAATATTTACGACAGCAGTTTCCGCTACAGTGACAGTCTCATATAAAAAATTTCACAGGTCAAGAATTTGCGTTACAAATCTGTAGAAACAAAATCTTATTGATATAACAGTGTCCAAAAAATTTTCGTCGGCATTGTAATACATTCACGCATTTACATACATTTCATAATTCTTAAAGTACGATTTTGGTTTCCAACAACCTTTTCCGCAAATCAGAGTGCCTAACCACTACTCATTATTCCTTACCTTATTATACATATACATATCGTCGACACTTCTACAATATTTCATCATAACAGATACGTAGCATAATCAAATTCCTCATATAGCATCAGCTTATTTATCATAAACATACCGCAACAGCGTAATACACATCGTCATCATAACATCATAAAACCTCAGCCAAATCTGAAAATCGTCGTAGCTTCCTCCAATAATTTCAAAACCTAAAAAAAATTCTCTGCTCATTTCAATAGTGTCATCTACCTCAAACGTACTTTAAAAATTATGATCCCATACCAAATACATCATTCAAAGCTCTCATAGTATCACAATGGTTCCGAAAAAATATGAACAGTTCACAAAGTACAGACAAAATACAATTTCATAAGTATGAAATTATCCAACTGTGTAATTGTGTAAACATGTGTCACTGATGTAGTAAAAAAAATGTTTGTCTCTCAGTTAAATGATCAGATAGCTGTGTAATTTATGTGTTAGAGAAATATGGTACCGAAGTGTAAAGTTGTATAAGCAAATACCATATTAGCTAGGCTCCTTGTGCTTGCCAAACACATGGTACACAAAGTAAGCGTGTACCCCCCTGAGGATTAATGTAATTATACCCTCAGGTGTTACAGATTACAGCAATGGAAGGAAATGTATCACAGAAAACTTTGTTTGTAATTCAAAAATCTTGAAAAATAAATGGTTTAAGTACAAAATTGATCACTCAAATGCGTGTCCTGTAGCGCTAAATGTGCGTCTTGCTGTAAGATAATTCTGTGGAAGTGTCGTAGTTATCGTCCTCTGTAAGCAAAGTTCTGCTGAAGTCAATGTACTTACCTCATCATAAACGAAAGTGAAATGCTTTGCGAATAGATATCGTAGTTATTATGTTTATTGCCGTGATGAAGAAAGTACTGTGCTGTAACATATTGTTGTGCTACGAAAAGGCTGTCTCATTGTAGCTATACCACAAAAGTTACTACTAAAACATGTTTTTCTTTCCAGAGGAATTCAGAAAACTGTGCAGATATAAAACAGATACACCGCAAAAGCAACATTGTAAATTGTCACTCATTAGTAGCGTCGTGATAAAAATCGTGTAGCTGTCACATAAACTAACCTCTGTGTCATCTAGTATCTCTCAGAAAGCACTTTAAATTCAGAATGTATTTTCAAATAAACCAAAATGTTGCATTAAAATCTCATTAGCAGTACTGCTAAATGTTCTAAGTATGTGAGCCTTATAGTCGTTGCGTAATCGTGCAACAAACAAGCAAGAATGCACACACACAATAACACTGTGTCGTCTGTTCACAATAACAATGCATTCGTCATTTCTGTTTAAATAAGTTCTCTTGGTTCTTGACTGGATATTTAACTTCAAACAGTGTTGCATGTTAACAGTTTCTTAAGTCTGACAAAGCATACTAGAAATGTGAAGTGAAAATTTTTATGGCAAAGACTAAGTTAAAAAGCAGATTATCTTTCAATAAACGGTTTTACATGTGAAATGCGGTGCAATTCTTTACTCTTCATAGTACTCAGAGTTTGAACTTGAATGCAATTATCATGCGGTATACGTCGGTAAAGAATACTGGAATTTTTCTCAAGGTTAGCGTCTGTGTTATTTTTCTCTGAGCCAGCGGGCGCACGCGGCGGCCTGCTGTGCGAGTCATTGTTTGTCTCTTTGTTGGCGCGCGCCGTTA
This sequence comes from Schistocerca nitens, assembly GCF_023898315.1. Lineage (NCBI taxonomy): Eukaryota > Metazoa > Arthropoda > Insecta > Orthoptera > Acrididae > Schistocerca > Schistocerca nitens. The sequence goes on along the minus strand of NC_064619.1, from coordinate 7,249,284 downwards.
TTGGGATTACGAGACCGAACTTCTACAAATTCGCCTTGCCGAGAGGGCCCAGCTCTGTTAGAGTCCCGCCAGTTCTGATGCAATTCAGGTCTGTCGTTACGATCATATCGTCTGACGTCATGTCGGTAGATTTCATAGTTTCTTTCTTGTCGTTCACATGGTGGAGAATTTCTCCCTGAATCGTAACTGCGCGCTGAACTGTTGTGTCTGAAAGTATTCTGTCTCCCTTGATAATAATAGTTCTGGTTACCATATTGTCTGTTTCTATGATTGTCTCTGTCATATTCATTACTACGGAAATGCGATCTTTCCCTGTAATTATTATTCTGCCAGTGGTTGTCATATGGGTGGTGTCTGTTTTGGTCACGATTTGTGTTGTAAGAATAGCCTTGTCGTGTCCAGTTATTGTTTCTGTCGTCACGGAACTGTGACGTATGTGACCTGTAGTGATTGTTTTCCTGTTTTCGCATCCGGCGACTGTCTGTGTCAATTTCTAATTCTTGTAGGAGTCCCTGAAAAGCTTCAATGTCGTCTTTGCAACGTCCTGCTAAAATAATATGTCGTACATGTTCAGGTAATTTGATTAAGCAAATGCGGATGAGTTCTGAGGGGCTGTATGGGTTTGACAGGTACTGATTCTTGTGCAACATGTCTTCAAAATATTTGACAAGACTGGAAAATTCTGATTGTTCGAAATGTTTCATCATTATGATGCCATGTTTTACTACTCGGTCTTGTGTGGCTTGAGACCAATATGCTGAGAGGAAGGCATGGTAAAATTCTCCTTCACTGTGGCAATCGTGAATGACCGATCGCATTCTTACGGCTGGTTCATTCTCTAAGTAGCCACACATAAATTCTAATCTGTGTTCTAACGACCAGTTGGGAGGAAAACAATGAGAGAATTGATTGAGCCATGCTTGTGGATGAATGTCGTTGCCAGAATTCTTAAATGTTTTGAATTTACGTGTAGTAATGAACAGCTTATAGTCAAAATCATCATGTCGGCGAGTAGCATATCGGTCATTCTTAGGTCGTGTCGGCCGTTCCATCTCAAAATTCGGTGCACATTGCCAATTTCTTTCATAACTTCCGAAATACCCTGTGTTATTATTTTGCGGCTTTTCCGTATTTCTAAGTCCCTCTTCCCGTGTTGGAGGGCGAGTGTCCTCTGAAATACGTAATTCTTGTATTACCTGTGTCAGCTGATCTTGTACTTCCCGGATTTCTCTTTGGTGTTGCGTATTAATTTGATTCAGATTTTGTTTCAGTTTCCTAATTTGTTCGCTCTCTTCTGTGTCATTAAAGACTACCGGTTTTGTGTCATTCAGATTATCATCTACCTTCGTAGATAAATTATTTAGCTGATCCGAAAGTTCAACTACTTTCTCTGATAATGAACTAATTTCCTCCATGTGTCTTTCTGAACCAATTTTCAGAGTATCTACTGTGTCCTTTAAGTTTTCTTGAGTTTTTGCAAGTTGCATAACCGAATCGGTAGATGCAACTGAGTCAATTTTAGCTTGCAGGTTCTCATGATTTTGATGAACAATAGTTTGCAGTTCTTTTATGGCTGCTTCGTGATTCTGTAATGCATTTTCATGCCGCGAAAAAATAGGTTGAAAATGCTCACAAATTTGTGTTTTTACGTCATTACAGACTTTTTGACATTTCGATTCGATGTTATGTAACTCAGTAGTTAAGTCTTCACGTGTTTGTTCAAGCGTATGTTCCACTGAGTCTAACTTTTGAAGCTTTTGTTCCATTGTGTCTAACTTTTTGAGATTTTGTTCCACTGTGTCTAACTGTTGCTGTGTTTGTCTCTGGTGTTGTTCCATTGTGTCTAACTTTTCAAGCTTTTGTGCCATTTGTTGCATTAACTGTAATAACAATGCACTGGTGTCTGAAACATGTTCCTCAGTGCTTTTCGGCAGTGAAGTTGCACCGGCAAAATTCACATTTTGACAAGCAGAAAATGTTTCTTGACTCATTTGAGAAAACTGTGAGAACCCAAAACCTGAGTCTACAGTATTTGCAATATTGTGTTCTGTCATTCCCGATTCCTGAGGCGAGCTGTTGCCGACCGATCGATCGATAATGCTTCCCTGTTCACTACCTGTTTCACTGTCTACACCATTATTTGACGCCCGCTCCATTTCCCTATGCACAGTTACCAAATTATTACTTTGAATGTCTGTTAATTCATTACACAGCGGTGCTGATAAGCTACGCTCGTCGTCACTATTATTTCTCAGTTTACTCTGGAGCCTAGTGTTACGTTTTTCACACGCCATTATTGTCACAATATTTCACACGATAACACAGAAAAGCACAATTTGAAGAGCAAAAACAAGAGAACACATTAACATAGCACTGAAAATAATATCTAGTTAATTGCAGCTGCGAAATACTTGGTGCAAATTTACATGCGTGCCACACCTGTTTTACTGTACAACAATGAAAGACTGCAACTACAAAGGAGATTCTCTCTACAATTACGCGCTAGCAATAAACAAAATCTACACTAATTACACAAACTACAAGAAAAAATCAGAAGATTCCAGTGAGGTATCCTCGGCTAAGGGTCGACATATGAAACGTCCCTTTAGAAAAATTACATATATGAAACGTCCCCTTAGAAAAATTATACCTGACTGTCCTTAAACTGACACACAATATTTTTAGCGCAACGCAGATCCTGGCAGGGTCGCCATATGAAACGTCCCCCTTTGAAAAATTATACATAGACTATGCTTAAACTGACACACAATATTTTTAGCGCTACGCAATCTGACTTTCAAAATTCCCTACAAAAGAATGGCTCTGACTAACATTAAACTATACCTTTCACAAATCACTTACCTCACAAAAATCTTCGCTACTCAAGCTACTGCAATACAGCGAGCGCCACTACTGCCAGCTAAATAAAAGATTCAAAGTACTGAAGGCACTAACTACTGATAGGCATAGTTAGCAAATGAAAGATTTTGATAGAGAACAACCAATGTATTTACCTCAATACTCATAATATATATAGCAGTTCATGACAAATTACAAAACTCCGCCATCTCTCTCCCCACATCCACCACTGCTGGCGGCTCACCTCCAACTGCGCAACGCTACGCGCTGTTCACAGCCAGCTGCCTAACACTACAATGGCGAGTATAACAACAATGCAAAGCAGCCACAGACTGCACACAGCACAGCCGGTGATTTTCATACAGAGCGCTATGTAACGTTGCCAATAAGAAAACATAAACAGCCTACTTACAACCTAAGGACATCACACACACCCATGACCGAGGCAGGATTCGAACCTGCGACCGTAGCAGCAGCGCGGTTCCGGACTTTAGCGCCTAGAACCGCTCGGCCACCCCGGCCGGCGAAAGAAGTGGAATTTCCCTCGCTGCATAGGAGCCATATATGGCAAACATGTGCAAATTATGTGTCCTCCGAATACTGTAAGTGAATACATCAACTACAAAAAAAAAAAATGTTCAACATTGTCCTTATGGCAATTGTAGACGCAAATTACTGCTTTCAATATGTAAATGTTGGACGTCACAGGGACGGAAAGAAAGGGGAGGAGGAGATTGACTTAGAGGGGGAGAGAAATTGACCTTAGAGAAGGGGAGAGTGACGGAGGGGTAGTAGGTGATAGAGGAGAGAAGCAGATGGACAGAGAGAAGGGCAGGAGAAGATGGGGAGTGGGAAAAGAAGGAGATGGACATAAGGGGAAGGTAGAGACATCCGGGAAATGCCGATTTTATAGACCTCATTTATAAAATTAATAAATCTTCATATGTTGTTAAGTAACAACTTTGTAAATGATTCATGTAATATACGATACTCAAACTATACTAAAATATGAGATGAATAAAATGTAAAATTAAAATTTTGTGTTGCTTTGTGCTTAATTTTAACACTCTGAAATTATAAGTGAATGTTAATTTGTTAAATCATCGTATTATGACAAAGCCACAGCAAAGTGTGGCCTGTTCAACTAGTACTACAGTATATAATTGTCATTTTAACTTACAGAGTTTAGTTGAAGAGACTAGATGAATGAGACTGCTCCTGAAGATTCGAGGGTTTGCATGTTGGTTTGTCAAGGGCGCTATGGTGTTGAGACTTGATCCACCTTGCTGCACATTTTTCTGCATCGAAGCAATGCAGTGGAGATCCATTTATTGAAATGAAAGTAGATTTGAAAGTGTCGGAATTTGTAAGTGATTTCTCTGATCAGTCAGTGTTAAATTCATGGCACTAAATCCGCGTTCACATTCAGCCATAGATATAGGTACAGCTTCGACTGCTTTCACAAGTTCCTTAACAGAATTGGGTATGTGTTGAGGATTTTCTTTATAGATTCGAAAATCTTTAACTAGTGACGCACACGTGCTTTTACGTAATTTAAAATCTACCTTATTACGCTAGCGAGAAATTGACGTGTCACCATAAAACACAGGTTCATAATCATCTGAAGGCCATGTATCTGAATTTAATACGGCTACATCCGAAAAGAAATCCAGGTCCTCAAAGCGGTTTTTTATATTGGCTACCAAAGACTGTAAAAAATTTCTTCCGAAATGTCTGAAATCTGTTATATTCATCACAAGATGGTTCTTTAATTAATACCCCTTTGAATGCGCACTTTTCCTCCAACTCTTGTACTATCATCCTAATTCGTGGCGAGTCATTTGTTTTCATTGCTTCAAGAGTTCTTATAGCCACGTCAATTTCTTGTTTTGCTTTAAGGACTGAAGAATTTCTGTTCTGCATAAAGAATGATAATACTTGCTGAACTTCTAGGGCCTCATAAAGCATAATTAATTTCATTACAAGCAACCACTTTGTGAGATGTTTTAGTAAACCTTCAAATTTAGATCTCTTCTGAGTTGATCGGGAACCATCATGTCTCAGTTTTCCAAAAAGATGGACAAGAGAACTGACTTTCAAGAAGAGCTCGAACAGCGTTAAATGAGGAAATAACCCAACGTACGCGAAAAATACAGCCTAGTTTTAATAGCTGCGGGGATAATTCTTGTGAAACACTTTGTAGTAGTCTCTGATTTTTGGGACTTCAAGAAAACACAGAATATAAGGAATCTAAAAAAAAACCTGTATATGGTATACGTCAGCTAATCATTCATAACATCGTGTACAGCTAATTCCATTTTGTGCTTCGTACAATGAACGACAGTTAAATCCTTATGTAAATGACTACGCAGTAGAGCGGCTACGCCTTTGTAAGGTGCAAGCATTGTTGAGGCACCATCTGTTGCGATACCTACAAGGTGTTTTTTTAGTACATTACTTGTAATGCCATACTTTTGAAGAGCTGCTAACAGTGTGCTGAAAATACATTCTCCTGTCCCAGTTTCTAATTCAACAAGGTCAAAAAATAATTGCAAGCAACTCCCTCACTGCACAAACGTAAATATATTATTAAACAAGTTATATTGGCAACCGTTGTATTTTCGTTCATTATGATACTTAAGTTTGTACCCGATTCTACAAGGAAGTGAGCAAGATTCTTTTTCATTTCTTCTCCTACAAACATAATGATATTTCGGCATGCATGGTCAGAACGAAGCAAATTACCGACTGATAAACCGTTAAGCTTTTGTAGTTCGATTACTACAGGATACGACTTGAATGATAATTTCTGTTTAGCTATTACATATGCAGATTTGAACAACGAAGCAGTTGCGATTACTTTTTCTTGATCTGCTTTCCCCACAACTTTTCACTTTCACTCACGCATTTTTCTAAACTTTTCTTTTCTTTTATACTCATGATTTCTACGCATTTCATGTGTGATTTGCACTTTGCATGATCCCCGATTTTATCATTTAGTGTTATTAGCAGAAACACCAGCTAAAAACGCGTTATCGATACGCACACGTTCACTGCTTTCCACCTTAAGTTCACGAACTTGTGTTCACACTGTGCATATTACTAAGTTTTTGTCATTTACGGCCAGTCACGGCTTAGTCTTTTGCCAGTTATGAAAACGTGATAAAGAACACAATTTCCTACTATCAAGAGTACTGTTACTCCCATTCCTACCTTGAGACGTGTCACAGTTTTCAGTCACCGGAGATTCAGTCTCTTCCCCTGTATTAGCACCATCATTACCATTTTCTTTTTTACGTTCACTGTCTATTTTAACTCTTTTAGCACCACTGTTAGTATCCTGACTGTCAGAGTTTGAACATTTATCAGGTAATGCACTGCTCTTAAGGAAATCAGAAATTTTGCTTTGTTTGAATGACATCCTGAAATTCTGTAGTTCTTGCACTCAAACTCACTAATGAAGCTACTGAAACGGGAACGTGTGAAGATGGCTGTGTGTTTGGCGGACGCGAGGCAACGAACGAACGGCACAAATTAATTTGGAGTATGCGATGCTGGGGAGCCTGTGTTAAGCTCCACCCACGTGGTTCGCGGCTAGGGAAATCAGACTGTCCGATCCCGTCTGGTAGGTTCTGTGTCAGGGCCCGGGGTGGGACTTTCAGCCCCCAGCTCACCCAACTCTGCGGTACGACTACTGCGATATGACTGCCACACTGCTTCCCTCGCAAGCTCGCAAGTAAACGGATGACGCACCTTAGGCGAAAGCAACAATGACAACTTCAGAATGATGACTTAGTTCTAAATGTTTAGAAATGCTTAACTACTACATAACACTTTTTCAAAATTAATAAGCAAACATATTAATAGTATTAAAAGTAAGAATGTATTAAAAACTTTCAGTGTTCGGCTCCACAAATTTAAATTATATGTAAAGTTTTACTCCAGTGCGTGGGAAATAAACATCCCAGGTTGGGATGCATAAACTAAAACCAGAGGAGGGGATGGTCTGATGCAGAGGGGGCAAATCCCCCCCCCCCTCCTGCAAATCGCACACTGCAGCAAGAAAGGTGCGGTGTGATCTGAAACGACGGCTGGATATGAAGTCTTGCAAATTGCAGTTACTACAGCAATGGCGTAACGGCGACCATAACAGAAGGTACAAATTTTGCACTTCAGTTCTCCAGGATATGGCAGAGGACATATTTATCGAACGACTCATGTTTTTGGGCGAATTGATGTATCATCTGTCGGGTAAAGTAAACCGCCATAATGTAAAAATTTGGGGATTGCACAACCCTGGTGTCGTTATCGAATATGAAAGAGGCTCACAGAAACTGAACGCGTTTTGTGCTGCTTCTGTTAACAAAGTTTGTGGCTTTTTTTTTATCGAACTATGACACAAATGTCAGGCCTAAACATGTTGCAAAATTTCTTGTTAGCTGAACGTCTCTAAGATTACAATGATTTCCTTTTTTTGCGTGTCGGTGTCTCACCTCACTTTCCCCTTCAAGTGCGGCGGTATCTAAACACCACCATCCCACAAAGCTGGATTGGAACAGGTGGACAACAATTGCTTTTAGCTTCCCAGGTCACTAGACCTCACACCTTGCAATTTTTTCCTGTGGCGGTAATAAATAACAGAATCTTTGTCCCATCTATGGCAGCTACACTTACAGAGCTGAGAAATCGAATTGTTGAAGCTATCGATCCAATAAACAGGAACCTGTTGATCCGTGTGTGGAATGAAATGGACTACCGTTTCTATGTTTCTCGAATAAGGTATGGTGCTCAAGTTGAATGTGTGGTATTGTGTCTGTGCGAACGTACAACTTTGAACCTTCCTCGATCCAATAACATTCGCTGTGTATTTCTATCTTTCATAATTTGTCTGTGATAGTGTAGGGAAGCAGCCTACTCACGCCGTAGTAAATTCACATCAGTCTTTCCATTGTGTGCCAGCCAGTCCGCTGTAACTAGCTCTGACGTCATAAATGTTGCACAATACTTTAAAAATCAAGTGAATAACCTGAAACGGTTCTAGCATGTCAGGAGTAATACTAAATTAATATGTGTTGAATATCAGTTCGATAACTTTAACCATTTTCGAAATTTGGACGTTTTTCTGTAAAACTCATTGGCGCAACAGAAAAGAGCTAGAGACTTAAAAATTTATATTTAGATTCCTTTTTCATAATTATTTAATCGAAACAGTACTTTGGATCTCACAAATTAAGATTTTAGTTGAAATTCAATATTTTCTGGTTTTTGTCTTAAAAATTAAGGAAGCAAGATAGATTAAGTAGGCTAATAAATAAGGCTAGGATGTTTAAATTTAAGTAGAATGGAGATCCGCTATAATCATAAAGATGTGAGAAGTTTCAATTGAATAACTATAAAACTATAGCGATAGCGTATCTCCAAAGGGCAAGTTCAGAGCTCGTCTACTGCGTGTAGTGTAATTAAATTAATTCTCTCGCCCAAAATAATTGACTTAGCCACATCAGACTTTTATTATGATTACTTACCTGTGTGCTGAATGCACATTTAAATTGAGAGCTTCATCGGCCATCAGCAAAAGAAGCTATGATTTATTCGGCAACTTAATGTAGTGCATTACTAGCCCAGCGGCTAGTCGGGAGAGCCGATTTGATCAGGCGTTCCCTTAGCCGTCCGCACCGCGGCTTTATATGTAAGAATGCTGCGCGAGGAAGGAAGGCCCCAGTTCTCTCCAGACGCTGAATAGCACGCCATCTATGTCGGGAGTCGCGTCGCGTCGCGTCGGTATCATTGCGATAAACAGCCTCGGATGCCGTATTAAGTTACTCGGGATACGCGTAACCATGAAATCATTTTCGAGTGAAGTGTTAATTCTGGGATGATTTTAATTATCTAGCTTCAGTTTGCGTATGTCGTATTTTCACGTGCTGCCGCGGGACAGACATTCTACCATTATTTAGCGTGGCGTTTGATGAACCTAATCATCAAATTATGGCGAGCATTCATTTAAACATTTAATTTGGACAGTTATAGTTGCATCAGCGCATTAGACTCTGAACGGTTCTGTTAGATTATGCGGATTTTTTCTTTTCATCTGTGACTTTCAGAATACAGAGAATTTTTAGAAAATCGTTTTTTGATTATGAAACCCAGACAATCTCCTAATTTCTCAGAGCTATAAGCTGCAGCTATAAGTGTGTTTCTCAGATGAAGTGGGCACTAGGAATTCTAATTACAGGCTTCACGTTTTGCTAATCACTTTCTGGTTGCCAATATTGTAGTTAGAGAGCCAGTGTTGAGAACGGCAAAAGACAGCATAAATAATAGGAACATTTAACAACAATAATTCCACCCGCCGCCGCACATATGGTTAATCGGCCGGGAAATGCATAATTTCTACATTACAAAACATTTTATTAAACAACATTAATTTCTACCCGCCGCCCCACATATGGTGCATCGGCCGGGAAGTGTTTCTACATTCTACAAAATTTTATACCACCATAAAAAAAATTCCATCAGCCGCCCCACATATGGTGCATCGGCCGGGAAATCCATCTGTTTCCACATTCTACATTAAATAATAAACAGCAAAATTTCCACCCGCCGCCCCACAATAGACTGCTGAACTCTATTCTTTTTAATCACTTTTGCATTAGTCAGGTTTTGGAAACTTCAAATAATGTTGTGCTACATTTTCACAAAGATAAGAATGTTTTAGAAGCAGTTTTCTATTACAAAATATGCTGTAAAACATGACATTGGCCCTATCTCCACAAAAGGTAAGCATTACACCATCAAGTGCCAGTCCGGTAACCATCAAATTTTGCGGAGATGTTCATTACACAAAGAGTATCATATGATTAAACTGTCATTCCCTTCGCAAGTTATGTCCACGCTCAACGTCAGTATGACGTGTCACATCCACGATTATGAATAAATTCATGCACTCAATATGGCATGGAAGCAAACGGCCTTTGAATGTGATCCTGAGCAACTTCTTCCCACTCTTGAAACATGTGCTGTGTTAGTTCAAGACTGGTAGCCAGAGGCTAGTATTAAAGTATACATCTTTTGATCACGTCCCAAACATGGTCTGTGGGCGACAACTGAAGATACCAGGAAGGACAGTGAATGTTCTGTACATTCCTCAAGCTGTTTGTGGTGTGAACTGCACAATGAATTGTCTGTTTTACTACTGGAGTATGCCATTTGGTACACTGGTCATTAAGGGTGTGATAACATGGCTCGTACCACATATTGACAGGCATTTGACATTTCAACAGCTACCAAATCAGACCTTTTGTCATATCCAGTAGCTCCCTACACCATGATTCCAGGAGCTGGAGAGGTGTAGGTCTCGAGTATCTCTACCTCCTGTGACATTTCACCGAATCGTCTACGTTTACCTTGGTGTTGATCTGACTGCTGCAAATAGAAAAGTGACTCATTCTTAACACCACAGACTGCCACTCAGTGCCCCAGTTGACTGATTCTATGCTCTGCAAGTCTCTTGTCACCTGGCATATGGTATCAGAGGTAAACAACGCATGGACTCTGGAGATCTCACATCAGTTTCCGATAATCTGTTCTTGATAGCTCGTTGTGATGCTTGTGAGATGTGAACCACAGTGTGGGTCTTACATTGTCCTGCTGGAGTATGTCATTTTGGTGGTGATGAATGGTGCTGTAACAGTGCTCTTGCCACATGCTGGCAGGCATTCACCCTCTCAACAGTTACCAAGTCAGCCCTCTCGTCACATCCAGTGTCTCCCTATACCATAATTTTGGGAGTTGGAGAGTATGGGTCGTGAGAATCACTGCCTCCTGTGACATTTCACCAGACCATCTATTGATACCTTGCCATCGATCTGACTGCCACAAGTAGAAACGTGACTTGTCACTGCAATACACTGCCTCAGCTGACTCTGACTGTACGTTATCACGTCTCTGCTGCCTGTCAAATTCTGTAAACGGTGTGTGATATTTGGAGCAAATGGTGTCTGCTGTAAATGGAGCATGATCATGGAGTATGCCACATGGTACACTGGTGATTAACGATGTAACAACAGGGTTCTTGCCACATACTGGCGGGCATGCAGGCTGCGCGGATCTCAGCTGATTTCACCTGTCTATTCATCAGAGCCAGTCAAACAATCCTCCAACCTTCTCGTGTGTTGGCCGTTTGGAAGAACACATGACCACACTTGTTGCCACATTGTTGTTTTGAGTCCGTCTCGGCAGCACTTGTTCTGCAGTCGTTGAACTACAGCCGTGTGTCTGTTTCTGTCAATATGAACCTCTGATGTCAGTCTTGCCAATGATTTGACCTTTCTCAAAGTCCAAAAAATTGTCGATAAGCTGGACATGAACGTCCTCTACTCACACTGTTTTTGTGATCTCCACAAAAAATGTTTCTGTAACTTTCGAAATGTCTGATACCCATCATGGATGTAGAGGCAGGCTAGGGCTCCAATACAGTAAAAAGCTATGCAGAGATGAAGAGGCATACAACAATATTTTTATTTATTTAGAAATATATTTAATAGGATCTCTTATTTCCTCTTTTTTGGGTCCAATAATTTTTACTGTACTGGTGACCCCTACTTCAATTCGCTAGTGACTCTTGATGGGTGACCCACGATGTTGAATGCAACGGATGGAAACCTGCTGCACATGTGAAAAACTATGAAATTACATTCTGCCCAGTTGTGCAAATTGACAATACTGGGAACATGAATTGCATGTCATGTATTTCATTCTCTCACAGATGACACACAATTGTCTCTGATGTGGTGCATTCCTGTGGGTCCCTGAAGGTAACTCCCACACAAACACCCGTTTACAGTATATACTTGGCGGAATTTCTGCTGTGGTAGAAGCCATTACATTATACATTCACATATTCCTTTCTCAAAATACCATACAAGCACCTCAGTTATTAATGCTGTAACGTTTCTTAATTGTACTATGTTGTCAAAATATCTACAAAATATCATTGTGAAAGAGACCAAGAATCACTTAGCGTAAAGATGTCACCCAGAAGGTTGGTTTGAATGCCAGTAGGCCTACTTCACTAGGTATAGGTAGCTGTGGTATACTGTCACCTTCCTCTGATCTGACCAAGAGATCTACAATTTCACGTGAATTCCAAACCATGGAGTAGCTCAGTATTTTTCACATTAACGAACATTTCCAGAGATGAAAGAAGTGAAAAGTGACAGAAAAAAGTCATAGAACTGACCAGGGATCCAAGCCAACATAATCAGTTTTGTAACTTGGCACCTTGCCAGCGAGCCACAAGAATGGCTATTTCTACCATTGATGGAAAACCACTAATTACATAAAAAGTGAAAACAGTCCGTAAAATTTAAACAGTCGTCAAAAATATGCTTTTGAAAACACATTGTTATAAATTAAATTTGTACCTTAAAATCTTCTAATGTGGTAATATCTAGAAGAATGTGCTAACAGCAATTTTATAGACAAAAGCTTCACTGAAGATCTGTGTCCCACTGGATAATAATGTAGAAATATCATTTCAACATTCGGACTCGTGATCATTACATTCTGTAGAAAAAGCCACTTGCTTTCTGGACGGAAATGAGTTTGTCAGTGGCCCTTCATCCTCAGCCCTGTATCTCCTTCCTATTGTCAGGAAAGCAAAGTAACTGTTCTGGATTTAATGAATTTCCTTTCAGCATTAATGGTCCTAGCTTCGTAAACTACACAGAGACAGCAAGTGCTGCGACTGAGGTACTGTGTACACAACAGCTTGAGGCAGGTGTGTTCTGATAATCATGGGCAAAAGACAATAAAATTTCTTGTAAGCGAAATGTGTTGTGCTTCCAAGTAAATACAGTAAACTGTAAAATTGTAGCAAGCTTCTTTCGGTTGATTATGGCATGCCAAAGACTATATGATAATTGCTTTGTGTCGTAATTTATGATGCAGTCATGAGGATTATTTGCACTTCTTTAAACTGCTTCCCCTGAGTGATCAGGAAACTAATTAATTTGAGCTGAATTTAACACTACCACTAGATTCTCATAAGATGGAATATTCCAGCAGTTATGCCCAAATGGCAAAAAAGAAAATGCATATTTAGTACAGCACTCTTGAGGACACCGAGTTTAATGCTTATAAGATAAAGTTACCTCTAAATGTCACTCATATGAAACAGTGAGTGTGCAGTCAGTGTCTTTTGATGAATGGTCTGCCATCTCACCAGCTAGGCCCAATTTAAAACAAGGATTCCACACAAACAGAAAGGTGAAATGCATCATCATGACACAAATAAGCAGATTAATGTATGTTTGTACCAAACATTTGATTTAAAGTAGCTAGATATTTTTTCCTGCGCATTTCTTCACCTTTTTTGTTTGCTGAATTAATACTACAGTTCCTTCTGATGGGGTTCAGATTATTGTCCACATATCAGATAAAATAATACTTTCCAATAATATGTGAACTACCACCACAGATAGATCTGATGGACTTTTTCTGGGTCGTGAATATCCATTCAAAGTAGGCAAAGTTGGCCAAACTATATTACTATAGCTAAAGAACACAATAGTGAAAGTAAGGAAAATAAACAAGCTGCAGATCAATCTTTGCTTGCACAAGATCCTGAATGTGAAATTTTCATCAATCTCTACTCTAATTTATTTAAAATGTTACATTTAACTGATACGTAACGATAATTTATTGTTACTCTTGCAAGAGTATGTGTCAGAATCTGCAAACTCTTTGCACTTCAGTGACAATCTGTTTCCTAAAAGTAAGCACTGAACAGCAAACTATACAGGGTGTTACAAAAAGGTATGGCCAAACTTTCAGGAAACATTCCTCGCACACAAAGAAAGAAAATATGTTATGTGGACATGTGTCCGGAAACGCTTACTTTCCATGTTAGAGCTCATTTTATTACTTCTCTTCAAATCACATTAATCATGGAATGGAAACACACAGCAACAGAACGTACCAGCATGACTTCAAACACTTTGTTACAGGAAATGTTCAAAATGTCCTCCGTTAGCGAGGATACATGCATTCACCCTCCATCGCATGGAATCCCTGATGCGCTGATGCGGCCCTGGAGTATGGCGTATTGTATCACAGCCGTCCACAATACGAGCATGAAGAGTCTCTACATTTGGTACCGGTGTTGCGTAGACAAGAGCTTTCAAATGCCTCCATAAATGAAAGTCAAGAGGGTTGAGGTCAGGAGAGCGTGGGGGCCATGGAATTGGTCCGCTTCTACCAATCCATCGGTCACCGAATCTCTTGTTGAGAAGCATTGTTGTACAGCAGCAACTTCTCTGATGCTGACATTAGGGTTATCGTCAACTGCAAGAAGAATTGCCTCGTCCATTGGAGGTGTCTTCGTCATTCTAGGTCTTCCCCAGTCACGAGTCATAGGCTGGAATGTTCCGTGCTCCCTAAGACGCCGATCAATTGCTTCGAACGGCTTCCTGTCGGGACACCTTCGTTCTGGAAATCTGTCTCGATACAAATGTACCGCACCACGGCTGTTGCCCCGTGCTAATCCATACATCAAATAGGCATCTGCCAACTCCGCATTTGTAAACATTGCACTGACTGCAAAACCACGTTTGTGATGAACACCAACCTGTTGATGCTATGTATTGATGTGCTTGATGCTAGTACTGTAGAGCAATGAGTCGCATGTCAACACAAGCACCGATGTCAACATTACCTTCCTTCAATTGGGCCAACCGGTGGCGAATTGGGGAAGTACAGTACATACTGACGAAACTAACATGAGCTCTAACACGGAAATTAAGCGTTTCCGGACACATGTCCACATAACATCTTTTCTTTATTTGTGTGTGAGGAATGTTTCCTGAAAGTTTGGCCGTACCTTTTTGTAACACCCTGTATAGGTAAAGCCTAAGGCAGTACTTAAACATAATGCTCATCCAACATTGCCCGCATCTCGTGGTCGTGCGGTAGCGTTCTCGCTTCCCACGCCCGGGTTCCCGGGTTCGATTCCCGGCGGGGTCAGGGATTTCCTCTGCCTCGTGATGGCTGGGTGTTGTGTGCTGTCCTTAGGTTAGTTAGGTTTAAGTAGTTCTAAGTTCTAGGGGACTTATGACCACAGCAGTTGAGTCCCATAGTGCTCAGAGCCATTTGAACCATCATCCAACATTAGAAATACCTACATCATACGTAAGAAAATACAGTGTAGTTTTGAACTTTTGGGATATAGCTTCGTAATTAATTACTTCCACAAGCAAATATGCTCTCACTAAATGTCTTAAACAATAAAAGACCAAAAAATGGCTGAAAGAAAAGGCTTTCTACACAGTTAAGTTGCAAAAGACGGCCCCATGTTAATGTTATAAATATGGTGACGTACAAATACACATTCAAATGGTCTCACTTTGGTGTTAAAAGGTTGTAAACTGAAAAAGAGATGTGTAAATGGGTAAATTTTAATGAATTTCTCATTAGCTGAGTGGCAGGTCTCATGATTGTCTATCAAAGCAAAAGTTAACTGTAAAGGGGACATGTGTTGAACATCGTAGTAGCTGGAAGTTGAATAAAAATGTTGTTGTAATGGTCACACTATCAATCATACAACGAATGTGTTTGGGTTCCAACAACTACACCAGTGTAAGAATTCTGTAACGGTTAGTCAAGATAAATCAATCCATGCACTAGAACAATTATTTATTGTTACTCACAAACACGTTATCATCCAATTCTGGTTACAAACTTAATCTGTACAGACTGAGAACTGAGTTCTGTAACTGATTATCACTTCCAGTAGTAAACACCTGCCCAGAGACTACGTCCATAGCCACATTGCTGCACTATGTGCTGTGCAGTTCCAGTCCTTGCAGGCTGTTTACGGTATAGAATATTCCTGTATGGTGGTTGCTAACTCCAGACGAACTCTGCTGAAGGTCTACATTGAAGACAACTGACTGTCCCCTGGAGACTGAACCCTCTGAAGACTGGACACTGGAGTCTGTTCCACTAAGACTGCTTTGCAGAATGGTGGCCCACAGGTTACATTTCCATGCACATAGCTACACAGAATCTATGCAATTGGCTGCCACTGCTGGAGATCATGTGCTCCTTGTCCATTGTCATCGCTTCATCTGGTGGGTGCCATGACTTCAGTCCGGATGGTGCTGCCAAGAAAGCAAAAAGTCTGAATGGTGTGACGATGGCTGTTTATCGATACCATCTGGGTGTGTAGTAATCTGATAACAGGCTTTTCGACAGTTCCTTACATTAAAGATTGTTTCCCATGAGTGACTGTGTGAAATCTTAAATATTTAACATGGGTTAGCTATTGTGAATCATATAAAAATTCATCTTGGGTTTTAATAACTGTTTCATCTGTATTTGGTCCTTTATTACTGTATCACTACCGGTTTCATGGTGCTAAAAGCAACATCTTCAGGTAAACATATGATTAAAACATTAGAGCAGAAAAGATCGGAATCTTTTCCCAACATTTGTTGTCCATGAAAACAAAACATTGGTAAAAGATGGTATTTCATGGATTAAAACTGCCAAATTCCAGTACAGTGGCTGGGTCCAAAACAAGTCGTACCATAGTGATTGCTTCTCTGATCTATTTGGAACTGTGTACAGGGGACATGGATGCATGTTTTAATCTTATGTTCACCTGAAGATGTGGCCTTTAGTGCCACAAAACCAGTAGTGATACAGTAAAAAAGGACGAAATCCAGCTGAAGCGGTTATTAATACTCAAGATGAAGGTTCCCGGGTTCGATTCCCGGCGGGGTCAGGGATTTTCTCTGCCTCGTGATGGCTGGGTGTTGTGTGATGTCCTTAGGTTAGTTAGGTTTAAGTAGTTCTAAGTTCTAGGGGACTGATGACCATAGCTGTTAAGTCCCATAGTGCTCAGAGCCATTTGAACTCAAGATGAAGACACACAGCTGTGGCTGCCCCACCTACAACGTTATCTTCATGTAAGAATTATTCGTCCTGTAGTCCCCACAGCTTCAGAGAACCATCATTTTCAAGTACCAGTTTATTGGCAATGTCCAGGCACTGTACGAAGAACAGACGATGTCCACACGGAACGTAACACCTGTCACTCTCTTGGCTTGCCTGAAGAAGAGCTGGTGCGAGGCACTGTGCCTTTTGGTGAACAGGTGTACTAATGGTTGTGTTGATATGGTGCATAATACAGTTTCTAATTGTGCACTGATAGTCTAGCCCTTAGCATATTGCACGAGGCATTGGCTGGACCCGTTGCAGAGGAGTAATCTAGTGAGATAACTGTAGTAACCTGTACTGTCTGGCAGTGAGCCACATTGTGTGTTGCAGTATTGGTGGGTTTCAGCAGTGAGGGACATCCATCCGGGCGGGAGGTGCCCACACGTGCTGTTGCCGAGTTGTTGTGCGGCAGATGTAGGATTGATTGCACACGTGTATGAGTGACATTTCATGTATGTGATGTCATAGGCCATCTTTGGCAGATTGTAATCATATTGAGTAGACATGATCCCCATACAGTTAGTCCTGAACTGTGTTGATTTCAATGCAATTGAGCAGGAGGGGGGCCGCTTTGGTGAAGGCTATGACATGGGCCACCAGAAGGAGATAACTGTGGTTCACAGCATATGATGAAGTTGGGGCAGGAATGCCCAAAATGCACAGTAAAGATCAGGCAAAATGTTGAACTTGTGGAAGAAGTCTGCTCTTATCACCAGTTCAGTTGATGTAGAAGGTCCGTACACAATGTAACTCGCCAGAAAGATGCACTACCAGATCCCACGTGCCCTGTATATGGATGACTGTGATGTTTGCCACATGCAGTTGCACTCCCAACTTTCCAGTGTTCGGTTCGAAAAGACAGCGAGGCACCGTGCACGTATTTGACCCTGTGTTGATGGGGAAGCAGAGTTTGTGTGGCAGTCTCAATTGTATAGGCACCCTTGTGCAAAGTTGCTGTGGTAGAAGAGAGGTGACTTGGTGTTGTGGTGCACTTGTTGCAGGGCTGATGAAAATTGCATGCGGATGCACTGTAGTGTACATGAAACCAGCAGTGTTGCAGGTGGGAGGATGTGTGGTCAGCTGTGCTTCCCACACCTGTTGTTCAGGAGCAGAAAGGAAAGGATAATGTCGCTTATCGTTTCTGAGTGTTCCGTGAGATGACAGATTAACATCACAAATTTTGAATTGTGACTGACAGTAACTATTGAAGTGAACATTCACTCAGCTGTAGTAAAAGACAATGACACTTGGTCGGATCAGGAGGGTGGGAGTTTCTGCTGTGGTATTGCTCTAAACTATTTGTGAATCCTGATAACAGTTGTACAGCTTGAGCTGAATGGAAAGACTCAGTGACGGATCTATCAGATTTGGTGCAGTCAGAACTACGAACACCGTGCTGATGTTGCACATATGAGGCAATAGCACCAAGTATTGACAATTGTGGTGCAGTGCATGTAGAAGACACTATCGATTTCATGTCCAGTCACTCAAAAACTGAATATGAATCGTCCTTCGAGCAGGTCGGCATACATGTTCACTAATAAAGGCACTGATAGTGGCCACTGTTGAGCCACAGTCATTGTATTTTGTGAGGCAAAGTTTCAGCACACTTATTGTCCCATATTCCACACAGCTTGTTCACGAAGATAATGGTTGCACTGCACTGTGACTGGTGTTCATAAATTTGTGGCCATACAGCTGCAATGAACTATGAATGAGTAAGCTTTACATACACTGTTAATGTGCAACAGTATGGCACACAACCATATTTCACAAATAACTTGGTGTCCACTGTAGTCGGTGTCTCCAATGTGGAACTACACATTGAGGAGCTAAAACATTGTGACCACTTGCTTAATAGTTTGTCTATCCATCTGTGGATCTAAATACATCACTGATTCTGCATACCTTTAATCCGATAGTGTGTTGGTTGGTTTGTGGAGGTATGTGGCATTAGATGTCTATGCACAGGTCACATAATTTTTATACATAGTGGCTGCTGATTCGTGTATGCAGTGATGGCACCTAATAGCAACCCAGATGGATTCCATAGTGTTTACATCAGGCGAACTTGGTCGCCGAGACATTTATGTGAGTTCACTATAACGTTCCTAAAACCCCAGTAGCACAGTTCCGGCTCTGAGACGTGGACAATTATATGGCTGAATGACGGCATCACAGTCAGGGGAGATGTCAAGCATGAAGGGATTGAGGTGGTTTGCAGCTGTTAGTGTGTCATTGATTACTACCACAGGTCCCATGCAAGTGCAAGAGAATGTCTCCCATAGCATAATGCTGCTCCCACCGGCTTGCATCCACGACATGCTCCGAGCTCACCTCGATGACATCAGTTTTGGAGACAACCAATGACCTAATGTGATTCACCCAAGGAGCCGATTTGTTTCCTTTGATAGATGGTTGAATCCTGATTGTCCTGTGCCCACTGCAGCCGTAACTGACGATGATGTTGGGGTAACGTGTGAACAATTAGGGATGGTCTGCTGCGGAGCTCCGTGTTCAACTACGTACGATGAATGGTGTGCTCTGTTGCATGCACCAGCATTATGCTCTTTTGGCAGAGATGTCACATGTTACCATCTATCCTACTTCACGAAGCAGACAAGCCTCCGAACCTCATGTACTGTGAAGAGTTTGGACATCCAACCGTTTAGTGTCTAGTGGTAGTTACACTGTCATTTAACCTCTTTCCATAGATTCTCACAACAGTAGCACACGAACAATCTAACAGATTTACCATTTTCGAGATAGCTCTGCATAATAATAATAATAATAATAATAATAATAATAATAATAATAATCTGAACTTTGTCAAAGTTGCTTACTTCAGTGGACTTTCCCCATATGTAGCCCTTATCTTTGCTAGGGTGATCTGTGTCTGCACCATGTACATACTTTTGTTAGCACATCACTTGCCTGGAATACCATCAGACAGCATCCAGTGACGTGGTGGTGAGTGGTCATAATGATTTGGTTGATCAGTGTGCCCCCACAGGTGACACATAAGTAACACACACACAGACATGTCTAAATAAACGTCTATTAACTTCGGACAGTACAGGAGGCATCCGCCATCTAACATCACTCGACGCAAACTGGCGTCCAGCGTACAGAGGCTCCACACCCTCACTCCGCGGCGCTAGTCTGCAACTCTCTTTGTCTCTGTGTCTCGATGTCCCCACAGAGTTATTGTACTGACAGAGGTGACAAAACTTGCACCCAAAACAGCAAAGTGAGCAAGAGGACGGTTTGCAAATTATGGAACAAGCGGCACAAAGTCGAACAGAGTGGAATTTAAATTTCTATGCCAAAGAAAGAGAAACAAGATGCTCTCCATAAGTATTCAGTTGACAATATGGGTAACATACAGGGTGTTTATAAATGAATATTGGGGTTTTAACGCTTTATAATATTTATTACATTAAACTTACACTTATAAATGATATGTCAAATGAAAGAGCAACTAAAACAGTTGTGTTTGGCACCAGTGTGCATGCACAGCACACAATGTTTCCGCTGCAATCCACTAGACAGCGGTAGCAGCGAAGATGGCGACTAGTGAACGGAAAGCGTTTTGTGTTTTGCAGTTTGCAAAGACTGAATCTGTAGTTACTGTGCAATGTGCTTTCTGGTTGAAGTTTGGTTGTGATTATCCAAGTGATAATAACATTCATAGATAGTATCATCAATTTGAAGATACTGGCTGCCTTTGTAAAGGGAAGAGCACAGGAAGACCAAGAGTTAGTGAAGAGACTGTTGAGTGAGTGAGAGAGTCGTTCACTCACAGCCCAAAGAAATCAGTGTGGAAGGCTAGTCGTGAATTACAAGTTCCTGTGTCAAATGTTTGGAAAGTTTTAAGAAAATGCATACAACTACATCCTTACCGTTTACAGTTATTACAGGCTCTAAAGCCGGCAGACCATGGATTACGTGCCAACTATGCAAACGAATTGTTGTTTCATGCCGATGAAGATTTTCTGGATGATGTTGTCTTCAGTGATGAATCGACCTTTCACCTTAGTGGACATGTTAACACTCACAATGTGCACATCTGGGGCTCAGAAAATCCTCACGAGGTAGTACAAATGCAACGAGATTCTCCTAAAGTGACTGGTTTTTGTGCCGTATCTTGGCAGAAAGTTTACGGGCCTTTCTTTTTTGGTGAACCTACTGTAACTGGCACTTCTTACCTTGATACACTAGAGCAATGGCTCTTCCCTCAGTTGGAAGATGAGCCAGAGAACTTCATTTTCCAGCAAGATGGTGCGCCATCTCACTGGCATAGCGAGGTACGCGATTGGTTGAACTTCACTGTACACAAGTGCTGGATAGGCCGCAAGGGGCTCAATGACAGGGCTTGCTTTGTATGGCCTCTATGTTCACCCAACCTAACACAATGCGAGTTTTTCCTTTGGGGCTTCATCAAGGATTGTGTGTACGTGCCTCCGCTACCAGCAGACCTCCCTGAATTAAGAAACCGGATTGAAGCAGCTGTTGCTACAATCACTGAAGACACACTTATCAACGTTTGGGAAGAACTCAGCTATAGACTTGATGTGTGCCATGTGACAAATGGTGCACACATTGAACATTTATACAGTTCTTGGTAAAACTGTTTGAGTTACTCTTTCAGTAGACATATCATTTATAACTGTAAGTTTAATCTAACTAATATTATAAAGTGTTAAAATCGTGATATTCATTTATAAACACCCTGTATTATCTGGCACTAGTTTCTACTCTATTATGAACAATGTAAAGAAATACCAGCTTTGTGGAAACTATGCAGCTTTTGTCACACAAAACTGGACTTCAAGGCTAGCAAGGAAATTCGTAGAAAAATTGTTGTGTCTATGGGTTAAGTTTCAAAATGTGCCAAAATAAATGTGTTGTGTACAAATGAGAAGACATTGTTGCAGAAGGGTATACTACATAAGGTATTTATGGAAGGATGAGACTCAACAATCAAAGTGGCCAGTGGTTTACTTACATGAAACATGGACTCACAAACATTAAACCATAAATAAATGTTGGCAAAGTGACAGTGTGCGAGGAATATTGTCGAACAAAAGTGCCAGTCAGCATTTAATTTTTGTACATGCAGGCAGTGATATTGGTTTTATTAAGGCTTGGCTTCTCATGTATGACTCAAAAATCAAAGTGTTGGAATATTTCTCAGAAATGGACCATGAAGTCCAGTCTTCATTTATTTGAGGAAAATCACATTTTATCTTCCTTTGATGAAACAAGATACACAAATGCTGAAATACTGCCTAACTTAAGAAAACAATTGGGGGGGGGGGGGCTCATGAAGAAAAAAATTGTAGCTATTTTAATACCCCTCATAGCAAGGTAGATTGTAAGTTGTTATACTGAATTTCTCTTACTGGCAAACACTCTTGTCCAGAGTTATTTCCCGATGACAAAACATTCAGTAACTCGCAATGGGAATGGTGGGATCAACCCTCTGTAAAATAGTGGGCAAATAAAAAAGTTAATAAAATCATTACAATCATGTGGCAAAGGATTAGATATAAAATATACAGTTAACTGAATAAAAATAATGAAGTTATTTAGATAAAGAATTTAAAATGAAAATTTCAGGGTATTGTAGGGATTCAAAATGACAACCTCTAGATTCTAATTGGTGTTGGACTGGGATCTGAACCTGGGTCTTCTGCATACTCTGCAGATAGTCTGACCACTAGGCCATCTGGTCAGAAAGGTCATTGCAACAGCACAGACTACCTTAGCACACCTCCCATCAGACCCAAATTCTCAGCTTATCCACACACTACTAATGTACTGCCCCTTGCCTACTACCCTCATTACTCGCAGTATTTCACCTGTTCCCACAAGAGATCGAGCCTGGTGTATGCATTGAAGAGATCATTGGTTGTCCTGCCATATATATGTATAATTCGGGGAAAGACAGCCAATGATCTCTTTAGAGCAAATGCACATCAGGCTTGAACCCTTACGGGAAATGGCGAAATGCCATGAATAATGAGGATAATGGTGCAGGGGTTACTACATTAGTAGTGTGTGGATAAATTGAGAATATGGGTCTGACAGGAGGTGTGCATGGGTAGTCTGTACAGTTGCAATGATCACCGTGTCCAGATGGCTTAGCGGTCGGAGCATTTGCCTAGCAAGCAGGAGATTTGGGTTTGAATCCCAGTCCTGCACAAATTTTTAACTTTCTCCATTGATTTCAGTCAATGTCCACTTGCAGCCAATGTCTGTAATTTTTGTCTCTCTCATTGTACTTTGCAATGTCCTTCAGCCATGCATGTGTGAAACAGTGACATATGGAAATTGTGGTCAGTCCAGAGACATCCTCAAGGTGACCACTCACATTAAGCAGAAGATCCAGGTTTGAGTCCCAGCACATGCACAAATTTTCATTCTCACCAATGCATAGTACAGCCAAAGTTTAGGAATGTTCGCAAATGCAAATATGACTCTTGTATAGCCTCTAGATTGTCATGAATTTGTGGTAACCCCTTATGTCTAGATTGTCATGAATTTGTGGTAACCCCTTATGCTTATCTACTGTTTAGGAAGACAGTACTAATTTGAATACTCTGGAGCCATGGTCAGCAACTGGTGGACTGTGGTCCAAGGTACAGACGATGGAAGGTCAAGAACTGGACAGGAAATATTTTTGGAAAGTATAAATTACTCAAGTAAATTATTTTAAAAATATTATACTGTAGATAACAAAGTTTGAGCAACACTTTTTATCATTTTTTATAGTTATTTACGAGTGAATGAGCGGTGTATTTGAGATTGTAATGACCAGTAGGTATATTAAATACATAGCTGTTTAGTGCAAACTTCATCACACAAACCATCTCCATCTACACTATTTACTTCAGGAGAGTGCACTGGAGATGAGTGGCAAAAGGTGTGACATTCACCTGCTTTATTTCGTTGTTGATTGTCCTCGGTCTTGAAATATTGCATTGCTATACTAGCTGAAAAATGGGGGTGGAAGTTTAACACTGACTACTTTAAATGATGTAACCAACAGGTGCATCAGGAGAGCTTCTGTTAATCTTGGAAGGTAGGAGACGAGGTACTGGCAGAATTAAAGCTGTGAGGATGGGGCGTGAGTCATGCTTGGGTAGCTCAGTTGGTAGAGCACTTGCCTGCAAAAGGCAAAGGTCCCGAGTTCGAGTCTCGGTCCGACACACAGTTTTAATCTGCCAGGAAGTTTCATATCAGCGCACACTCCGCTGCAGAGTGAAAATCTCATTCTAGTAATAAAAAGTCTTATATGAATGAGCTTTTTAAACATTTATCTCTGAACAACCTCCTCTCTACTAAGTAGAAAATGTAAAGGTGCTGATAATCTCACTTTAGAATAGACTAAATCAGGACAGCAGATTTACATAATCTGTTTGTTATACAGCTGTGGTAATTCCAGTCCTGTTGATAAAATGGCAGAGGATTGAAATCACCACTACTGATTCATTATCAAAAACTTTTAACAAAATGTGGAAAAACGATACAACTGAACTACTTTTAATGGTGTGCAGACGTAAAGACAAAGAGAGAAAAGTCGAAGATGATAAAGTGGAAGATGAGCAATAGTGCTCTAGTGGTCACCTCAGAGCCCTCCTCCCCCCTCCCTTGCGTCCCCCTACTCCCCCCCCCCCCCCGGGAAGTGTGGAGAATGGTGGAGGTGCTGAGCTGGCAGTGCCATCAACAAAACCTTGCATCCACTCAGGTGGACGAAATGGACACCCCATGCAGGAGCAGGTGAGAGCATTGCCTGGAGCGATGTCCATAATCAGAAGTCAAATGGTAACGGTGATGGAGAGTCAGCTGTAGAGGAAATTTGTGCCAAAATAAGGTCCTGGGCATTGGGAGGAAGCTTGAAAAAGTTCAGGAGCCAGATGTGCATGGTGGAGACATTGTCTTGAGGAGTGGTGAGATGACAAAAATGAAGGCTGTGCCATTCCTGACCTCAGTCGAGAGGTAATCAATGTTGACATCCATGATGTTGACACTGAACACAGTGGGAGTCGGGTGTGCAGAGGTGGAACTAGGGTGATACACATCACTTTACTACTGTTGCACTGGGGGGGGGGGGGGGGGCAGGTGGGAACCTCGAAGGGGGCCAACTCACTGTCAGCACACGCATCATATGTCTGGTCACTGAAAGACAAAACTGAGGCCGTGGAATGTGGAGGAGGGGGGTGGATCATCAGGAATATCTGGAGGGACTGTAGGTGTAGCCTGAGTAAGATCATTGGAGAGTGACCAGGTGCATTTCAATCAATCCATTGAGACTGTCTGACAGTTGCCGTTAAGTATGTCGAAGGTATTCTGTCCGTGAGTGAGAACAGGAGTGCTGAGCAAACAGAGTTGTCACAGAGCATCACATAATCACAAGTAGCCAGTTCATTGTTTAGACAAAAACATGTGGTAGAGAATGTGGCTGTGGAGACTGCACACAGATGTGAACAATGTGTGCACTCAGGCAATCAACCAGTGCCGGAAGCTCATCATCCTGTGGGGGTGTAAGAGGGGCAACGAATTCAGGAGGTGGAACAAGGAGCTCATCATAGAAGATGTCTGTGAGTGGTACCTAGAGATCTCCCTTGAAAGACGCGCTTGTCCCTAAAAGGAAGAAGGGTCCAAGGTAGTGCTTCCAACTGGGAACCGCCACGGCACTTGAATGCAGCGTTAAGTGTGCAGTGCCAACCGGACGTGAGACTGTTGCTCTGTACACGGTAAATGGTGGTGTGCAATCTGTCAACACTGCACAGCTCTCAAAGTGTCAAGAAAAGTGAGGCCCTGGTCATTTGTAATTGACAACAGGGAGCTGAAGTGGGCAGTCCAGAATTTGAGAGCATGGGCTTCTGTTTTGGCTGTAATGTCAGAGAGGAGAATAGCTTGAACTTGCCTTGTAACTCAGTCAATAATAGACAGAGCACAGTGAAAACCATCTGAGGGCATTAGTGGTTCCGCAACGTCAATATGGAAGTGGAATA
Organism: Schistocerca nitens; assembly: GCF_023898315.1. Lineage (NCBI taxonomy): Eukaryota > Metazoa > Arthropoda > Insecta > Orthoptera > Acrididae > Schistocerca > Schistocerca nitens. Next base: position 7,223,401 of record NC_064619.1, on the reverse strand, counting down.
GGTGACCCTTGGGGATGCCGAACTGTCCAAGAGGGGACATGGCATACCTTGTCATCTTACACCTCTGACATGGGATACTTGTATGTGTCCGAGTGTAACAACCATTTTTTATTCCTGGCCAAATAAAACATTCATTGGTCAGTTTTGTAGTAGCTTTGATACCCGGGTGGGTCAGCCCGTGCAGGGATGTGAAGATCATCTGACGTAGAGGGGCAGCACCCTCGGGTGGAGTGTGCCTGTTAAGGTGTCATTCATAATGCGCGTAGGGGAATGCGGGAAGAGGGAACACTTGAGTGTAAAAGAGCATTTTGTGTGCATGCTCAATTCAGCTAGCTTGGGATCATCTGCCTGTAAGAGTGCTAACTCATTCGTGTCCACGCGACTGGAAATAATGTTCACACAGGAGAAACAGTCCATGATAATATTATTGGGCCTGTGTATATACCATATGTTCATGAAATACTGGCAGATGAGGTGCATGTGCGAGAGTTGTTGAGGAGGAATGTCCTTTCCAGGGTTACAGAAGACAACCAGAGGGTGGTGGTCCATAAAGATAGGAAATTCGTATCCCTTGATAACATCACAAAAGGTTTGATTGCCTCGTAGACTGTGTGAAGTTCACAGTTGAACATTGACCATTTGTCCTGAGAGGGTGAAAGTTCCTTACAAAAGAACCAAAGAGGCTCACTGCTTGTGTTTTTGACATGCTGCTGCAATACTCTATAAATCAGTGTGTCATACCTGTCTGCAGTAACAGAGGTGTGAGCATCAGGCACTGGGTGAGCCAGAGTGACAGCGAGAGTGAGGGCAGTCTCGTGTGACGTGAAAGCTGCAATCATATTATCTGACCACAGAATCTTCCTGGCACCTGGGATAGAGGGTGGTGTGGATAGAGGCAGCATGTGGGAGGTACTGCCAATAGAAATTTATGATATGTAGTCCATAGGTAATGACAGGTTTTGAATGAACTCAATGTGGTCAGACATCAGTCATATGCCATCAGGTGGAACAGTATAACCCAGGAAGGTGACACTGTCATGGCTCAGTGATGACTTCTCATGACTGATTTCAACACCATTGTGGTACAGTGTTCCCAGTACCTATGAAAGGTGCTGTTTGTGCTCTTCAATGCTAAATGAAAAAAATCAATACGTTATCACGGTAAGATGTGAATGGCATGTTGAACAAGTGTCAATAAATATCCGCCATGTTTGGGTTGCATTTCTTAGGCCATAAAGAATAAAGCAGTACTTGTAAAGCTGAAGTGAGTAATTGGTGTGGTTTTTGGAATGTTATGAGTGAACATAAGTATTTGGTAGTAAGCCTTGTGGCAGCCCAGGACACTTAACACCCATGTGTCATCAAGCAACTGGGTGAAATCTTGGATGTGAGGGACTGGGTACTTATCTACCATAGTTTGAGAGTTCAGGACCCAATAATTCCTGTATAGATTAAACAAGCCAGCTTTCTTCTGGACAAGGTGTATGGGGGAAGACAAACTGCTGATCAAAGGATGAAAGATTCTGTCATTGAGTTCCTTGCTAATGACTAACTTGGCATGCCATAACTTTTGAGGGTTAAGGCAATGCACCACATGAGGCATGTGTGGACCTTCCTTTGTATTAATTCAGTGGTGTGTATTATTTGAGATTGCTGCCAAGAGTGCATTGTTGCAACTTGCCTGGGAAGCATCATCATCAGAGTGCAAGAGGGGAGTACGTTGGGGTGAGACACTGGAGAGACAAATGGCACCAATCTTGGAGTCCGGAGATATCAGTGGTGGTGAAGGTAGAGCAGACTTGGTAGCAGCCACTTTGTCCAGTAATGAAAACATCATGACATAGTATGCTTGAAGAAAGTCAATGGTGGAGTGCTAGAGTGAAAGATAGACTAGTGAAAGGGTGAGTTGGGCCAATAACATAGAGCACTTGTAGAGGAGGTGCAGGAGGGAGTCTTGTACAGGCAGAACAGAAGGGGCAATACCGAACAAACCCAGGTTTAGTGCACCAGATGCATGGTGTAGCAGTGAAGCTGACTTTACATTTGGTGGAAGTCTGAAATGTATGTGGAAGTTGATGCCGAGCAGCAGCCCATTGACATCAGTGGTGTGAAATGTCCGTGGGAAACAAGGTTCAGACATAAGGTGGACCATCTGCTGTGCCAAGGACGTTGATGCGGGAGTTGTTCACAGTACACAATGTCAGTGTGAGGCAGGGCTGGCGCGATAAATAGAACAATAGCATCTACACTAGTATCGATGAGAAATTTGAGGCCTGATGTGCAGTCCATTGTTGTTTGATGAGGTGCAATGTTGGAGGGGCATAGATGAGAGCCTCTAAACTGGTCCACGCACAGAGTTTCCCACACAGGATGGGTGGTAATACCGAGTGGCATCTCCAAATGTTGTGTGGGATCAGCATAGGGGGTAGATGGGTAGGATGTAAGCCACACCGCATGCATACCATTTGTTGGATTTTGTGGTGAGGTATCGTGCTGTTCGGCTACTTCCTCGGTAGTGATCTGAAGTGATCAGGGTGTCAGTGTGGGTAGTGCACAGAAGCTGCCACCAGGTGGCTACGTGTCATTCTGGACAATCCTACGCACTCCCGCATGTCCTCTGCCAACTGAGACAGAGCAGGGTGGTTGCCTGTAGTGACAACATTATCATTCAAAAGACTGTTCAGGTTAGCGAGAATGTGTCTGTGCCACAGGATGCTATAGGCTTGATCCTTGAGGCATAACTTGTTTCCCAGTGGATCAGTAGCATGTGATAATAATTGTAATTGCTATTCATATGAGAGTTCGATGAGCCACAGTGTCAGAACACAATGTCTGGCGTGTATTTGACATCCACTAACACACACAGGTGCTGCCAAAGTTGCAGTGGGGCCCTAGAACATAAGTTCTAATTGCGTATGAACTCAGAAGAGTGATGCGACAAATGTACAGTAATAGTAGTTGTAGCCATAGAGTATTTGTGATGGGCAGGTGTGGAAAGGACCGAGTCACTAATAAGGTCTGTGTAGTCATGTAGATGACTAACCAGGTAAATATAATGGAAATCTTCATCCATAATATCACGAAGGTCGAAGATGCTGTCTGTCAATGCAAACCACATATGTGGATTGTCCTTCAGTAACAGAGGCAATTTAGAAAATCTGGTGGATAAAACTGTTTGCATACATGTTGGTGTGGTAGGTAGACCTGTGTTCCAGTGAGGTGTCACCTGGGGTGGTTGTAGGGAGTCGATGTGATGACCGCATGCAGCACACAACTTGGCAGGCACAAGAGCACAGTAGGACAACCGAAGTCATTGAAGATAGTGTTGTGTGAATATGTGAAAGATGGATGTGATGAGATGTCACTGAAGCTCCGTATAGGGTGGCTGAGGATGCATGACACAGAGGGGTGGAAGCACGGTTTTCATTGAGGAGGGTTCAGCCACTGCTGTGGAATGTGAAAATGGAGAAGTCGGAGCATACGGAGCTGGAAAGTAGACAGTATCTGTAGAAGACAAACAGTGCACAGGTCTCAGGCTGCCAAGTGGCAGTGGAGAAGTATGTAGTAAAATAGCTGCACATTGCAGGGTAACATCAGGCCCAGAGCATACATTCTCAACACGTTATGTGACCTGCAAAGTGCAAAAATTGATGTTACAGTGTGGAAACACTTAAGTTGGTATATTGTTTTTGCACCATTTTGCAGTCATATTAGAGTATCTATTTGAGTCACATAACAGCAAAATTGTTCCTGCTCCAATTTAATGGTAGAATGTAGTCAGCTGGTGCAATGTAATGGGGTAGTACAGAGTTCAGCATGTTGTATGTTGCAGGATTCATATTTAGTAAGGTGCACATGTGGAAGTAAACAAACACCAGAATAAAGTTTGACAGAATGTGAGTGTGGAGCTGTACACACTCAGGTCAAAAAAATACATACCATACACACTTTCAGTACACTGCATTCAGTTGCAGTAAGCTGTAAAGCTGATGAACATAGAAGTTCAATAAAAGGTAGCTGCATTGTCAGTCCATGACAAAGTGTAAATCCACATTACAGGTGTTGAAGATGATGCTTCTGATCATCTTCGGGGTCACCAATGTGGTAATTACAGTCCTAACGATGATATGATAGAAGATGAAAATCACCAACAAGCAATTCATTATCAAAAGGTTTAATGAAATGTAGAAGCATAACACAATTAAACGACTCGTAATGGCATGCAGACACGGAGACAGGGGGAAGAGAGAAAGTTTGTCACGTCAAAGATAAGTGTGCTAGTGGTCCACTGTTGCCACACAAGTGACACTTGAAAACAGATATTTGATCAGCTTAGCAAAACAGATGCAGGCATAACATGTGAACTCGACAATAACATCACACTTGGATTTTGAGATTAGATTTTCATATTCCACAAACTGTGTGACTTGTGAACATGATTACAGATGGACATTGTGTAACACCGGCCACTTGTAAAAGAATACAGAAGTGTACACCATACTGCTTCCCCCCCCCCCCCTCCTCCTCCATGTTTTTCCAGCATGAACATGATGCTGCTGACACTGTGGTAAGATTACCACTTCACTTTGATGAGTAACACACATCAAGTAATAGAACATCCAGCTCTTACGTCACAAATTATAATTTCAATTTGCAAGTTTCAGTGTCTAATCAAACATTATCAAGGAATAATTCCTAGGTACACTGTAACATAGTTAATATTGAGTTCTTAGTTTCATTATTAAGCCACAAATAATTGTGTCACCATGTCAATAGTTACACTTAATGATGATGTCTAGAAAACGTTAATGCATAGCTGGCTAGTTAATGGATTATTATATATTAGTATGTAACATAAAATATGAACATTACTGCACTTGGTTTTGGTAGACATCAATGGAATTATTTATCAACTTGAACAAAGTTATATATTATAAAAACACTTCGGTAAATAATTGGACCATTATAATCAGTCTTTTTATTATATCACTAAATAATTACAAAACAATGAAGAAGTTATTTTTTTCCTCTGCATTTTATACATCTGCATCACTGCTGTCACTGTTTTCTCTATCAGGTTCAGGAACTGTCAGTGACTGCAGAATGCAGATGAAGTAGAAAGAGACTTATACCAATAGCTGTATGAGGCACGTTTTCCACTTATTGGTACAATCTTAGGATGAAGATACTGTAAGTCAGTGTTTGCCATGTTTAAAAGATGTCCTTCATCAGACATAAGTATTTCATTACAATCTGATAAGTGATTGTAACTGTATTCAGCCACTCCTGGCCTTCATTTAAGGTAGCAAAAAAATTTCATTTTTAGCCTGTTAACTTTATTTCCCAGACTGTCAGTAATTCTGTTTTTAATGGAAATACAGAAAGTTTAAATAAATCCTTTAATTCTGCATGTTTGAATTTATACACTGCACAAGGTGAACTTTCCTTGTTTTGAATACCCTTTGATCTTGCAAGGTTTAATATGTTGAGCCAGTCCTCAATAGTATAAACAGATATATGTTTCTTCACATATTCAATAGCACTGTGGATGCCACTCCCTTCCATGAAGGTGTGGCCAGATTTGAGAAACTTGCATTCAGTGATGTCTACATATGAACCAAGTACAGGAACAAGGCAGCTATGTTTTGATTCCCATTCTGACTCCTGCAGAGTCAGAGAAGAACAAAATGTTTTTCGTATCTGTTCGAGTCTGTTTAATATATTTCATGATGCAGATACCAGTTTCTGAACTACCCCTCTTTCTGTTTAGCTTAGACCAAGAGAGCAGAATACTTCATTTGGCTCAGGAAGTTCACAAATAATGAAATGTATGTACACATTTTCAGACTGTAGTATATATGACTGACTTCACTTGAAGGTATTTGCAAGACAGATTTCAGATCAAATGTGGAACATACAAATGTCTTTCCTGCTTTACATTTTTCTTTATTAAAAGCTTTTGCTTGATTTCACCCACTTTTCCTTGCAGTATGCACATTATACACTGTTTTCCATATTTCCTTTTCTTCGTTACTTTTTGCTGCCTCTTAACATTTGGAAAATCTCTAAAATCATATTTACAGCATCACTGCTTTTACCCCATTGAAGAATATTTAAATTTATGAAATGTGTTATATAAATACTTACGTGTAAAGTGTATTATTGTAACCTTAAATATGTATGCCTTGTAATGACTTTCAGCCTGTAAATTTATAACTTGACTTGTCCAATGTCTTATGCATAAGCTGCTATGTAGACAACAGGACCAATAAAAATTCAATACAATACAATACAACTCACATATCATGACACTGATTGCATGGTAATTCCAGTTCTAATTGTGATATGGTACAGGATCGAAATCACCAAGAAGTGATTCATTATCAAAAACTTAAATGAAACATTGGAGCACAATACAACTAACAGCACACAGACACAAAGACAAAGAGAGCAGAGTCAAGGATCATAACATCAAATATGAATGATAGTGTTTTACTCATCACTGGTTGCCACTATGCTTTTCAGGTTTGTGGAAGAAGAGATTGTAGTTCTGACAAAATATTCTTCTATAAGTTACTTCACTTATAGGCTTGAAATCCTTACACTTATCATTGTACAGACAGTACATTTCAGACATACTTAGTTTGGGGTCCAAGTACAGGCATTTGGTGGATTTTCTTGAGTAGTGAGATTCCACTGTAGGAAACTTTTCTGTGTTCTTTACCTCTCTGCCCATCATGTGGTTTAGTACGTTACGTGGAATTCTTTCACTTCTCTTGTCACTTCCTACAAAAAGTCCACTCTCAGCTTTCCCTTTGTATGCAGTGTCAGTGACATCAGCTGGAGTACATAAAGTTTTAATCTACAACTACATGGATACTCTGCAAATCATACTAAATTTCCTGGCAGAGGGATCATCGAACGGCCTTTACAATAATTGTCTATTATTCCAACCTTGTGCAGCACGCGGAAAAAATGAACACAAATATCTTACTGTGTGAGCTCTGAATTCCCTTATTTTATTATTATCATCATTTCTCCCATTGTAGGTTTGCGTCAACAAAATACTTTTGCATTCGGAGAAATAATTTTGTGAGAAGATTCTGCCACATGAAAAACAGCTTTGTTTTAGTGAGCTCTCCATTGGTTACATTGCCTTCTGTGGGCTGTTCACAGAGTATTGTCTTTGTTTTCTGACCTAACTGTGAATAAATTCCCTTTAAAGGCGAATGCTGTGGCATTTACATGTGATGAAACAGTTAATTCATGTGCAGCAGTTGATGAGGTTATGGACCCTGGCCCTGATCCATGCATACCCACCATGCCAAATTACATTCAGTGTGTTGGGCAATTGGCTCAGCAACTGCCAGAGCCATTTGTGGAGTGAATCCACAGTGAACTGGCAAGACTTATCAAGACTTAACATGACTTAACATCAAGCTGGCAGATGGCAGCCCAAGGAGCATACAGTACACAAACAAATGGCTGCCATATGAATTCAAATGGTGTTGGCTCCATAGATGCTTTGGGTGCGATGCTAGATGATGATCACAAATCTGTTCAGGCTCCCAAATGACAACAAAGGAGATGTATAGGCACCTACCTGAAAATGCACAATGCCACAGGTTCTGCTAAATGTGAATCCTCATGGTTGTTCATCTTGGATAAGACGTCTAGTATAGAATTTTTGGTTGACACAAGTTCAGAGATAAGTGCTGTTCCACAGGACGTGAAGGGCATGCCTTAGTTTTTCTGCATCCCTATACTAACAGATGCAAATGATTCTTGTATAGCTGAACATTATATCAGCTGTCTAACTGAATGAACTTCATATGATTTTGTATGCAATGTGTTAAGTTTAGGGCTAAAATATCTAAAAAGAAATTAATTTGTTAGTACTGTATACATACTGTTAAAATTACTCTTCTTTTAAAAATATGTGAAATTACGAAATTGCTGATGTACTTAAAATTCATATTATTAATTGCACAATCTAATGCTAATTATTAAATTTATTTTTGCACTCATTTACAAAATAATGTTGTATCTTGGTGATTATTCTTTTTTGTCAAGAAAGTTTGTAAGCTCTTTTGTTTTGTAAACTCTTTGGAGTTGTGTGAGTACTGCAGAATGGGTAGTGGTGGGTGGTGGTGGTATAGATATGTTAAACCTTACAGAATTTAAGTTAGCATCTTACTTCTGTAGACAAGTTATGGAGAAAGGAGGAGTTGCCACATTTGTTAAAAACAGTTTTAAATTTAAGAATACTGACATTAATAAATTTTGCTTAGAGCAGCACTTAGAAGCATGTGCAACAGAGACAGAATTTCATAATAGGTCCTTTATAATAGTAGCCATATACAGAGCACCTTTAGGAAGTTTCAACCTGTTTATAAACGGTCCTGAAGATTTATTATCTCATCTAAAATTAAAAAACAAAGAACTAGTGGTTGCTGGTGATTTCAATATAGATGTCCTGAAAAACACTGTCAGTGAACAGTTACTGAAATCAGTTACATTGTCATTCAATTTAATTTCTACTGTAAATTTCCCAACTAGGGTATACAAATGTTCTAAGACTGCCATTGATAATATATTTATAGACAATTCTAGGCAACTAAGCCACATCACAAAACCAGTAGTAAGTGGGCTATCTGACCACGACGTGCAACACCTAACATTAAAGTCTGAAAATTGTCATGGTAAAACGCCTGTCAGAACTGAGTGCAGAAGGCCAATAAAACAGTCAAAAACTGAGAAATTTAGGAGATTGCTCAAAGAAATTAATTGGATGGATGTTTACAGCATCCAAGACACAAATGGAAAATACAAAACATTCATTAATAAAGTTAGCACCTTATTTGAAAATTGTTTTCCCCTGAAGGTAATTCAAATTAAGCAGAAGTCTAATAAGAAACCATGGATCACGCAAGGGATAAAGATATCATGTGAGACAAAAAGGAAACACTATCTGATACGTAGGGACACCTTTGATACTAGCATTATAGCTCATTACAAAAATTACTGCAAAATATTGAAGAAGGATATCCAGAAATCTAAACACCTGCATTATGAGAAGAAGATAAATACATCCAGCAATAAAATAAAAACAATATGAGATATGGTTAAGTCAGAGACAGGTAGGACCAGAAATGAGGAAGAACAAATAGCTCTAAAAATAAATGAAACCCTGGTAACAAACACATGTTGTGTTGCAAACCATTTAAACAAGTATTTTGTCTCTGTTACTGATAGCATGGGGTTGTCAGGTTCAGTAAATAATGCAATGGAATATCTGAGACTAGTGCACACAAGCAATCTCATTAAAATGGAATTGACACTTACTTCACCCAAAGAAATAGAATCCATCATAAAGTCCTTGAAATCAAAGCTTTCTAGTGGTTATGATAACATATTAACAAAGTTAATAAAAGAGTGTTCATGTGAGCTTAGTCATATCTTAAGTTATTCGTATAATCAATCACTTGTCACAGAAACATTCCCAGACTGGCTTAAATATGCTGAAGTTATACCTCTCCACAAGAAAGGGGACAAAGAAATGCCATCAAATTACTGACCAATCTCACTTTTGCCACCTTTTTCAAAAATCTTTGAAAAGGTTATGTTCAAGTGTTTACTTAGGCACCTTAGTGAAAATAACATACCGTCAAAGTTACATTACGAGATGCCAAGTTCGTCTTATTTGCAGATGATACAAACATAGCAATAAATAGTAAATCAAATATAAATTTAGAAAGGGCAGCTAATCAAATTTTTACTGACATTAATAAGTGGATCATACCAAATTCACTGTCATTAAACTTTGAAAAGACCCACTACATGCAGTTCAGAACTTCTAAGAGATTTCCTTCTAGTGTGTGTATAAAATATGATGACACGGAAATAGGAGAAGCTAAGAGTGTAAAATTCTTGGGATAACAACTTGATAATAAATTCAGTTGGGAGCAACATACTAATGAACTGCTGAATCACATAAACAAGTCTGTGTTTGCAATGATTAGATTAGGGTTAGCTTAGTTTTTCATTCCATAGATCGGTGCTGAGGAGATCCTTGTGGATGTGGACATGTCAATTTTATTTATTTATTTATTTATTTATATCTAAAAACAAAGATGATGTGACTTACCGAACGAAAGCGCTGGCAGGTCGATAGACACACAAACAAACACATACATACACACAAAATTCAAGCTTTCGCAACAAACTGTTGCCTCATCAGGAAAGAAGGAAGGAGAGCGAAAGACGAAAGGATGCGGGTTTTAAGGGAGAGGGTAAGGAGTCATTCCAATCCCGGGAGCGGAAAGACTTACCTTAGGGGGAAAAAAGGACGGGTATACACTCGCACACACACACATATCCATCCACACATATACAGACACAGACACAAAACAATCCCCCTAAGGTAAGTCTTTCCGCTCCCGGGATTGGAATGACTCCTTACCCTCTCCCTTAAAACCCACATCCTTTTGTCTTTCCCTCTCCTTCCCTCTTTCCTGATGAGGCAACAGTTTGTTGCGAAAGCTTGAATTTTGTGTGTATGTTTGTGTTTGTTTGCGTGTCTGTCGACCTGCCAGCACTTTCATTTGGTAAGTCACATCATCTTTGTTTTTAGATATATTTATTTATTTTAGCTGAAATAACAATACTAACAGTATGCATATATGCAATACATCATTTGTTTCTATTAAGGGGTGTCCCAAGAGTATATGTCTAACATACGATGACAAGAAGATAGAAGAAGTGGACAGTGTTAAATTCTTGGGATTACAGCTTGATAATAAATTCAGCTGGGAGGAGCACACCACAGAACTGCTGAAGCATCTTAACAAATCTCTGTTTGCAATGCGAATTTTGTCAGACATAGGGGATAAAAATGAAAAAGCTGGCATACTATGCTTACTTTCATTCCATAATGTCATATGGGATTATTTTTTGGGGTAATTCATCAAGCCAAGCTAAAGTTTTCTGGGCACAAAAACGTACAGTAAGAGTTATATGTGGTGTGAACTCAAGAACATCCTGCAGAAGCATGTTTAGGGAACTAGGGATACTAACTACTGCTTCCCAATATATTTATTCCTTAATAAAATTTGTCATTAAAAATATATCACTTTTTCAAACCAACAGCTCAATTCATGGAATCAATACTAGAAATAAGAATAATCTTCACAAGGATTTAAAGTCACTTAGTCTTGTACAAAAAGGTGTGCATTATTCAGGAACACACATTTTCAATAACTTGCCAGCAGCCGTAAAAAGCTTAACAACCAATGAAATTCAGTTTAAGAGAAGCCTAAAGGATTTATTGGTGGCCAACTCCTTCTACTCCATTGATGAATTTCTTAGTAAAACCAACTGATTTGTATATAAGTACAACATAACTTCTGCACAATTTCAGTGCAGTAATGTGTTCATTGAAAATTTGTGTGTGTGTGTGTGTGTGTGTGTGTGTGTGTGTAAGTATAATCTAACTTCTGCACCATTTCAGTGCAGTAAAGTGTTCATTGTAAATAAGTATTACAGTAGTTGTATTACATGTTTATAAATAAATAAAAAACTTTTTTATTTTAAATTCAGTGCATTAGTATTTGTAAAATGACTCTTAGTGTTCATTAAAAAATGACGATCATTCCACTTGGGACCTGTGGAATGGTACATTAGCTTATTTGTTTTAGTTGTAAGTATTTGTCATGTATTGTTGTTTTTCTGACATGTTCCACATCCTGGAGGACCTCCTCACTACGGATCAATTGGAATGAAAGTAAATCTAATCTAATCTATTAAAAAATTCGTCAATGGAGTAGAAGGAGTTGGCCACTAGTAAGTCTTTCAGGCTCCTTTTAAACTGATCTTTATTTGTAACTAATTTTTTTATGTTTGCTAGCAAATGATTGAAGATGAGTGTTCCTGAGTAGTGGACCCCTTTTTGAACTAAAGTAAGTGCTTTTAAGTCCTTGTGCAGATCATTTTTGTTCCTGGTATTGTATGTATGAACTGAGCTGTTTGTTGGAAAAAGAGATACATTATTTAGGACAAATTTCATTAAGGAGTAAATATACTGAGAGGCAGTAGTTAGTATACCCAGTTCTTTGAAGAGGTTTCTACAGGACATCTGTGAATTTACACCACAAATAAAACGTATTACACGCTTTTGGACACTGAACACTTTTGTTTGACTTGAAGAGTTACCCCAAAATATTATACCATATGACATTATGGAATGAAAGTAGGCAAAGTATGCAAGCTTTTTCATTTTTGTGTCGCCTATGTCTGCTAACACACAAATTGCAAATACAGATTTGTTAAGGCATTTCTGCAGTTCTGTGGTGTGCTCTCTCCAACTGAATTTATTATCAAGTTGTAATCCCAGGAATTTAAGACTATCAACCTCTTCTATCTGCTCTTCTTCATACTTTATGCATATGCTGGTTGGAAACCTCTTACAGGTTCTGAATTGCATATAGTGAGTCTTTTCGAAGTTTAATGTCAGTGAGTTGGCTTTAAGCCATTTATTAATATCCAGGAAAATATCATTAGCAGATCTTTCTAGAACTACACTCGACGTACTATTTATTGCAATACTTGTGTCATCTGCAAACAAAACGAATTCTGCTTCTGGTAGTTCATATCTTTGAGTAGTTTTCTAAAACACTCAATTTTTGGTTGATTGACTACTCTCCTGTACTCAGATTTAGCAGTCTTGATAATCTGCTTAGAATTTACATCTAAAACAAGGAGCTGCATGGCGTGATCTGATAGTCCATTTATTACAGGTTTTATGATATGATTTTGTTTCTTTGATTTGTCTATAAAAATGTTATCAATGGCTGTCCTTGAGGATTTAGTGATCCTAGTTAGAAAGTTTACAGTGTGAGTTAGATTGAAAGACAACATACTAACTGCAGTAAATGTTTACTGGAATCAAAATTTCTTTGATTCTTCCTGTTAAATAACCCAAAAGAGCTTCTAGATGATTTATGAATAGATTATAATTTCCTGCAGGTGCTTGGTAAATAGTCACTATTATATAGGATCTGTTATGGAACTCTACTTCTGTTGCACATGCTTCTAGATGCTGCTCTAAACAGAATTTATTATGTCAATGTTCTTGAATTTATGGCAGTTTTTAATAAATGTGGCAACTCCTCCTCCATCCATATCTACTCTGCAGAAGTAGGAAGCTAGCTTAAATCCTGAAATGTCTAACATACCTATACCAGCGGTCACTTGATGTTCAGAGAGGCAGATTATGTCAATTTGGTTAGATGAATCCATTTCATCGATACAAATGAGTAGTTCGTCAACTTTATATCTGAGTCCCGGAATGTTCTGGTGTAATAAAGATAACTGATACTGCATACTAATGGGATTATAACTGCTTTGGCGAAGATGAACTGGCAGTTTCTGATTACTTTCTGTTAAACATTGTTTAAATGGAGGCTGTATGCTAAAATCTGACTCCTGTTCGTCTGTTTTCTCAAACTGAGTGTGTGTGCCAATCTCTCTTAAAACCCGTTTTCTTTCCCCCTTCCCTATCCTAAAAAAGGCATCCCTCTGACACCTGTGACCACTGGTATTTTACCACTTGTGACAGTGTCCCCCCTAAAGTTTTTTGCAATCAACCCAGACAGTTTTCCCTTCCCTTTCCTACTGAGGTGAAGGCCATGCCTAGTGTAGTCCCACCTATCGATAGCATCTACAGGAATCAAACCAATATGGGACCCTATATCCGTCCTAAGTAGCCACTCCAACTCCAAGTTCACCTTCCCGACGGAAGAGTTCAAATGAGGCCGACCATGGCGTCTCAACACAGGCACAAATCCCACACTCGTATGCTTCGTTGCAGATGCTATCTTCACCAGGTCACTCTCTATGGAATATTCAGAGTCCCTGTCAATGCTATTTCAGACCACCCACTATAACCACGGCATCCTCCTTTGTGAAATCCTTACATATAGAACCTACATCCTCTGTCACCTGACCCAGAACTGCACTAGGCTTGAAAAAGTTTGTGACCTGGTACTCTGGACCTAGATTTTCCTGCAGTAGTTGGCCAATATCTCTACCATGGGAACTACCTAACAACAGAACCTTCTTTCTCTTTACAAAATTCCCTATCTTTTTCAAGTCCTTGAAAGCTTGTTGTGCCCTTTCTACAGCTTCAGCTGCATGAGGCTCATCCAAATCTGACTGAGGCAACAGGTCAAATCTATTTTCAAGATTTATGACAAAGCTATCTGATGCTCTCCTTTGCCTGTTCCCCCTATTACCTGTTGCCACTTCCCACCTCTGTTCACCCTTCTCCCTCTTTAACCTGTCCAGATCCTCCCTTGCCTTGTCTAGGTCAGCTTGAAGAGCTGCAATTTTCCCTTCCTGTTCCAGTATTTTCCTATCTCTCATGTGAATGATGTCAGACATAGGAGATATAAATATAAAAAAACTGGAAGATTTTGCTTATTTTCAGTCCATTATAATTATCTGGGCTGTTATGCTGTGGTCGGTTGATGAATTCTGTGTCAGTTCCCAATGTTTCGTCCCCGTCCGCGGGAGACATCTTCAAGGGGGTCTGTAGCTCGATTGAAGGTCCAACACACATACTGGCTGTCCGTTGCCGTCGATCGCCATTGCCATCACCCAGTAGTGGACGGGTGGTCAGTAGCGAGCCAGTGGTTGTGTTGGGCCTTTGATCGAGCTACAGACCCCCTTGAAGATGTCTCCCGCAGATGGGGATGAAACATTGGGAATTGACACAGAATTCATCAACTGACCATGACATAACAGCCCGAATAATTATAATGGACATGACATTTCCGGCCGTGAAAGTCTACATTTTAGTATCACTCCATTATGTCACATGGTATCATATTTTGGGGTAACTCCACAAACCGAGAAAAAATTTTTAGAGTATAGAAATGTATAATAAGAGTAATGAGTAGTGTAAATCCAAGAACTTCATGTCGAAACCCATTCAAAGAATTGGTCATATTAACCACAGCTTCTCAGTATATTTATTCCTTAATGAAGTTTGTTGCAAATAATACATCTCTTTTTCCAACTAACTGCGTAGTACACAGTATCAATACTAGGAATAAGAACAGTATACATATAGATTTATAATCACTTACTATTGCCCAGAAAGGAGTCCAGTATTCAGCAACACATATTTTCACTAAGTTACCAGCAACCATTAAGAGTTTAGTTTCAGATAAGGCACAATTTAAGCATAATTCAAAAGAATTTGTGGTGGCTAACTCCTTCTATTCCATCCATGAATTTCTCAAGAAGTGCAGTAGACCATTTTAATGAAAATTTATTATACTTTAATTTTTGACAATACTTGGTTGTAACAGCCAAGTAACTGATGGATGTATGGAAATCAGATGTAAGTCATAAATCTGTAAATGACTGTTCTTAATTGAGGATCATTGAAATGAATAATTTATTTTAATTCTTGACAATACTTGGTTGTAATAGCCAAGTAACTAGCTACTGTCTGAATGATGGATTTAATGAAAGCAGATGTATGAAAGCAGAAAGTATTAAACCTGTAAATATTAGAAATTTAATTTTAATTCATGTACATAATTTTACTTTTGATTGGCTGAGGATCATTAAAATTAATGAAACTCAAGTTTTTACAGTTTCATTTTTGTAATGTGTTTATCTGACATGTTCTACACCCAGGAGAATCCCCTCTTTTGTGGGTCTAGGGAATGAATAATTAATCTAATCTAATGCCTCTGATGGAAGTAGATGAATTTCTAATCTTGTTAACATAAATATGAATTCGTGTTCTGAAGTGGAACTGTAAAGTTGGTGTGATATAAAAGAATGGGATAAAATAAGAAGATATTCATAGCAACAGGCAAATCTTCATCATTTATTCAATTCAACGAGAACTCGCAATGCTATAAAAATTACAGCCTCAAAAAGGTACCCTATAGGCAAGACTTGGCGCCAACAACAATGAGATAATGAAGATAAGTAAAAAAATTTTCTTTTGTATATCTTATGCCTCTCCAAGCTTTTGAAAATAATGAACAGACTAAGAGCAATTTAATGGTGGTGTGTGGGAGGGTAAGATTACACCCTCCAATTCAGACATATGGCTGAAGGCATATGGCATTGGATCTGCAGGATGGTTTTTCAGCTTTGTGATGTTTTTGAGTGTCAGACATCTCCGGCCCCACATCGGGTGCCGATTTTCTTAAAATTTTTTCATTATCTCTGGACCTTCATAATCATCTTCTGGTGCAGTCTCCGAATGCAGCCACACTCCCTTCTGCATTCCGCTGGACTGGAAGGCACGAAGATTTCTGCATCTTTCACGTCGCAACAACTCCTGCCCATTTTGTTCATTCCTCACTATGGTGCATCAGGCAAGAAGACTGTGTTATGTCCTCTGTTTCAATGTGTGTATGGGCTTCACTTCAACAGTAATGCACTTCACTACAGCAGGAGATTACTCATCTCAATGAACTTTTCCTCATAGAAGAAGAAGACTCTGTAAGATGTCTGACAGCAATGATATACTTAAGCAGCAGGTCAGCTACATGGAGAAGTCTCTATATGAGGCTCAGGCCGAATTATGAGGTTTAATGATGGTGGCAACTGTGATAGTCAGTGACCAAGAATTCAAACATTATATTGTGTGTCATATCTTTTGTTTGATTATCTTTGTCTCTTCTTTGTACTACCATCTAGCTGTGAAAATGTGCCTGTGCTGTGCTCTTTCATTGGGAAGTAAATTGTGGAAAATAGAGAAGGATTCATACTGTGTACACCTGTCACCTATAAAAGGAATATGTAAATAATTCAACAAAATTGTGGATGCGAGTGAAGTGGAGAATTTGAATGAGGAACTTGTAAATACAATAGATGATCTTGGCATGGAGATAAATTGGTTTCCTGATAGAGGCAAATCCTCACCTGACCTGCCTACGGTAGATGAGTCCTAAGGTAGATGAACAATCAACTTTAATTACTGAAATACATTTCAAACCTGTCACTTGTAAATGGTTTGTGTGGAAAGAAATGTTGGGACCTAACTATCAATAATGCAGGTGTGAGTAAATAAGACTCTTTTGGCAACTAGGTGTGTTCCTGTGTGGTGAGGGTCTTTGGTGCTTTTAGCTCACCATGAACAATTGTATAGTGTACAATTGTATATATACAATTGTATAGTATACTGGTACTGTGAATGGCTGAAAGCAAGGGGAAACTACGGCCATAATTTTTCCCGAGGGTATGCAGCTTTACTGTATGATTAAATGATGATGGTGTCCTCTTGGGTAAAATATTCCAGAGGTAAAATAGTCCCCCATTCGGATCTCTGGGCACGGACTACTGAAGAGGACGTCGTTATCAGGAGAAAGAAAACTGGCATTCTATGTATTGGAGCATTGAATGTCAGATCCCTTAATCAGGCAGGTAGGTTAGAAAATTTAAAAAGCGAAATGGATAGGTTAAAGTTAGATATAGTGGGAATTAGTGAAGTTGGGTGGCAGCAGGAACAAGACTTCTGGTCAGGTGAATACAGGGTTATAAATACAAAATCAAATAGGGGTAATGCAGGAGTTGGTTTAATAATTAATAAAAAAATAGGAGTGTGGGTAAGCTACTACAAACAGCATAGTGAACGCATTATTGTGGCAAAAATAGACATGAAGCCCACGCCTACTACAGTAGTACAAGTTTATATGCCAACTAGCTCTGCAGATGACAAAGTAATTGAAGAAATGTATGATGAAATACAAGAAATTATTCAGATAGAGAAGGGAGATGAAAATTTAATAGTTATGGGTGAATGTAATTCGGTAGTAGGCAAAGGGAGAGAAGGAAACGTAGTAGGTGAGTATGGATTGGGGCTAAGAAATGAAAGAGGAAGCCGCCTGA
The DNA here is from genome assembly GCF_023898315.1 of Schistocerca nitens. Classification (NCBI taxonomy): domain Eukaryota; kingdom Metazoa; phylum Arthropoda; class Insecta; order Orthoptera; family Acrididae; genus Schistocerca; species Schistocerca nitens. The sequence goes on along the minus strand of NC_064619.1, from coordinate 7,205,485 downwards.
TAGAATTTTGCACAGAGCACAACTTAATCATAGCTAACACTTGGTTCAAGAATCATAAAAGATGGTTGTATACATGGAAGAAGCCTGGAGATACTGACAGGTTTCAGATAGATTACATAATGGTAAGACAGAGATTTAAGAACCAGCTTTTAAATTGTAAGACATTTGGAGGGGCAGATGTGGACTCTGATCACAATCTATTGGTTATGAACTGTAGATTAAAACTGAAGAAACTGCTAAAAGGTGGAAATTTAAGGGGATGGGACCTGGATAAACTGAAAGAACCAGAGGTTGTACAGAGTTTCAGGGAGAGTGTAAGGGAACAATTGACAGGAATGGGGGAAAGAAATACAGTAGAAGAAGAATGGGTAGCTTTGAGAGATGAAGTAGTGAAGGCAGCAGAGGACGTAGTAGGTAAAAAGATGAGGGCTAGTAGACATCCTTGGGTAACAGAAGAAATACTGAATTTAATTGATGAAAGGAGAAAATATAAAAATGCAGTAAATGAAGCAGGCAAAATGGAATACAAATGTCTCGAAAACAAGATTGACAGGAAGTGCAAAATGGCTAAGCAGGGATGGCTAGAGGACAAATGTAAGGATGTGGAGGCTTATCTCACTAGGGGTAAGATAGATACTGCCTACAGGAAAATTAAAGAGACCTTTGGAGAACAGAGAACCACTTGTATGAACATCAAGAGCTCAGATGGAAACCCAGTTCTAAGCAAAGAAGGGAAAGCAGAAAGGTGGAGGGAGTATATAGAGGGCCTATACAAGGGCAATGTACTTGAGCACAATATTATGGAAATGGAAGAGGATGTAGATGAAGATGAAATGGGAGATAACAATACTGCGTGAAGAGTTTGACAGAGCACTGAAAGACCTGAGTCGAAACAAGGCCCCGGGAGTAGACAACATTCCATTAGAACTACTGACAGCCTTGGGAGAGCCAGTCCTGACAAAACTCTAACATCTGGTGAGCAAGAAGTATGAGACAGGCGAAATACCCTCAGACTTCAAGAAGAATATAATAATTCCGATCCCAAAGAAAGCAGGTGCTGACAGATGTGAAAATTACTGAACAATCAGTTTAATAATGGATGCAAAATACTAATGCATATTCTCTACAGACGAATGGAAAAACTGGTAGAAGCTGACCTTGGGGAAGATCAGTTTGGATTCCGTAGAAATGTTGGAACACGTGAGGCAATACTGACCCTACGAGTTATCTTAGAAGCTAGATTAAGGAAAGGCAAACCTACATTTCTAGAATTTGTAGACTTAGAGAAAGCTTTTGACAATGTTAACTGGAATATTCTCTTTCAAATTCTGAAGGTGGCAGGGGTAAAATACAGGGAGCGAAAGGCTATTTACAATTTGTACAGAAACCAGATGGCAGTTATAAGAGTCGAGGGGCACGAAAGGGACGCAGTGGTTGGGAAGGGAGTGAGACAGGTTTGTAGCCTATCCCCAATGTTATTCAATCTGTATATTGAGCAAGCAGTAAAGGAAACAAAAGAAAAATTTGGAGTAGGTATTAAAATCCATGGAGAAGAAATAAAAACTTTGAGGTTCGCCGATGACATTGTAATTCTGTCAGAGACAGCAAAGGACTTGGAAGAGCAGTTGAACGGAATGGATGGTGTCTTGAAGGGAGGGGATAAGATGAACATCAACAAAAGCAAAACGAGGATGATGGAATGTAGTCGAATTAAGTCGGGTAATGCTGAGGAAATTAGATTAGGAAATGAGACACTTAAAGTAGTAAAGGAGTTTTGCTATTTGGGTAGCAAAATAACTGATGATGGTCGAAGTGGAGAGGATATCAAATGTAGACTGGCAATGTCAAGGAAAGCGTTTCTGAAGAAGAGAAATTTGTTAACATCGAGTATAGATTTAAGTGTCAGGAAGTCGTTTCTGAAAGTATTTGTATGGAGTGTAGCCATGTATGGAAGTGAAACATGGACGATAAATAGTTTGGACAAGAAGAGAATTGAAGCTTTCGAAATGTGGTGCCACAGAAGAATGCTGAAGATTAGATGGGTAGATCACATAACTAATGAGGAAGTATTGAATAGGATTGGGGAGAAGAGGAGAAACTTGACTAGAAGAAGGGATCGGTTGGTAGGACATGTATTGAGGCATCAAGGGATCACCAATTTAGTATTGAAGGGCAGCGTGGAGGGTAAAAATCGTAGAGGGAGACCAAGAGATGAATACACTAAGCAGATTCAGAAGGATATAGGTTGCAGTAAGTACTGGGAGATGAAGAAGCTTGCAAAGGATAGAGTAGCATGAAGAGCTGCATCAAACCAGTCTCAGGACTGAAGACCACAACAACAACAACAGTACATATATTTGAGTTACATCTCATTGTGGTTAATAAACAGCACAAATCTGCTCTCTGCATTTCATTACAATCATTTCCTCAAAGAAATTCCACAGTGGTGACCCACAACGAACAACAGCAGCTAGTACAATTTAATCGGTGTATTTCACACGATTGCCTTTGTATGGCAGTGGAGTTGTCCCACAATTGCTGCTTGTGTGAACAACAAGAAGAAGAATGTGACTCTCAACACTGTTGATATAAATGTATCACATTCCAGCACACCTCCTTACAGTTATGTTGTTGTTGTTGTGGTCTTCAGTCCTGAGACTGGTTTGATGCAGCTCTCCATGCTACTCTATCCTGTGCAAGCTTCTTCATCTCCCAGTACCTACTGCAACCTACATCCTTCTGAATCTGCTTAGTGTATTGATCTCTTGGTCTCCCTCTACGATTTTTACCCTCCACGCTGCCCTCCAATGCTAAATTTGTGATCCCTTGATGCCGCAAAACATGTCCTACCAACCGATCCCTTCTTCTAGTCAAGTTGTGCCACAAACTTCTCTTCTCCCCAATCCTATTCAATACCTCCTCATTAGTTACGTGATCTACCCACCTTATCTTCAGCATTCTTCTGTAGCACCACATTTCGAAAGCTTCTATTCGATTCTTGTCCAAACTAGTTATCGTCCATGTTTCACTTCCATACATGGCTACACTCCATACAAATACTTTCAGAAACGACTTCCTGACACCTAAATCTATACTCGATGTTAACAAATTTCTCTTCTTCAGAAACGCTTTCCTTGCCATTGCCAGTCTACATTTTATATCCTCTCTACTTCGCCCATCATCGGTTATTTTACTCCCTAAATAGCAAAACTCCTTTACTACTTTAAGTGTCTCATTTCCTAATCTAATTCCCTCAGCATCACCCGACTTAATTTGACTACATTCCATTATCCTCGTTTTGCTTTTGTTGATGTTCATCTTATATCCTCCTTTCAAGACACTGTCCATTCCGTTCAACTGCTGTTCCAAGTCCTTTGCTGTCTCTGACAGAATTACAATGTCATCGGCAAACCTCAAAGTTTTTACTTCTTCTCCATGAATTTTAATACCTACTCCGAATTTTTCTTTTGTTTCCTTTACTGCTTGCTCAATATACAGATTGAATAGCATCGGGGAGAGGCTACAACCCTGTCTCACTCCCTTCCCAACCACTGCTTCCCTTTCATGCCCCTCGACTCTTATAACTGCCATCTGGTTTCTGTACAAATTGTAAATAGCCTTTCGCTCCCTGTATTTTACCCCTGCCACCTTCAGAATTTGAAAGAGAGTATTCCAGTCAACATTGTCAAAAGCTTTCTCTAAGTCTACAAATGCTAGAAACGTAGGTTTGCCTTTTCTTAATCTTTCTTCCAAGATAAGTCGTAAGGTTAGTATTGCCTCGCGTGTTCCAACATTTCTACGGAATCCAAACTGATCATCCCCGAGGTCGGCTTCTACCAGTTTTTCCATTCGTCTGTAAAGAATTCGCGTTAGTATTTTGCAGCTGTGACTTATTAAACTGATAGTTCGGTAATTTTCACATCTGTCAACACCTGCTTTCTTTGGGATTGGAATTATTATATTCTTCTTGAAGTCTGAGGGTATTTCGCCTGTCTCATACATCTTGCTCACCAGATGGTAGAGTTTTGTCAGGACTGGCTCTCCCAAGGCTGTCAGTAGTTCTAATGGAATGTTGTCTACTCCCGGGGCCTTGTTTCGACTCAGGTCTTTCAGTGCTCTGTCAAACTCTTCACGCAGTATTGTATCTCCCATTTCATCTTCATCTACATCCTCTTCCATTTCCATAATATTTTCCTCAAGTACATCTCCCTTGTATAAACCCTCTATATACTCCTTCCACCTTTCTGCCTTCCCTTCTTTGCTTAGAACTGGGTTTCCATCTGAGCTCGTGATATTCATACAAGTGGTTCTCTTCTCTCCAAAGGTCTCTTTAATTTTCCTGTAGGCAGTATCTATCTTACCCCTAGTGAGACAAGCCTCTACATCCTTACATTTGTCCTCTAGCCATCCCTGCTTAGCCATTTTGCACTTCCTGTCGATTTCATTTTTGAGACGTTTGTATTCCTTTTTGCCTGCTTCATTTACTGCATTTTTATATTTTCTCCTTTCATCAATTAAATTCAATATTTCTTCTGTTACCCAAGGATTTCTATTAGCCCTCGTCTTTTTACCTACTTGATCGTCTGCTGCCTTCACCACTTCATCCCTCAGAGCTACCCATTCTTCTTCTACTGTATTTCTTTCCCCCATTCCTGTCAATTGTTCCCTTATGCTCTCCCTGAAACTCTGTACAACCTCTGGTTCTTTCAGTTTATCCAGATCCCATCTCCTTAAATTCCCACCTTTTTGCAGTTTCTTCAGTTTCAATCTGCAGTTCATAACCAATAGATTGTGGTCAGAATCCACATCTGCCCCTGGAAATGTCTTACAATTTAAAACCTGGTTCCTAAATCTCTGTCTTACCATTATATAATCTATCTGAAACCTGTCAGTATCTCCAGGCTTCTTCCATGTATACAGCCTCCTTTCATGATTCTTGAACCAAGTGTTAGCTATGATTAAGTTATGCTCTGTGCAAAATTCTACAAGGCGGCTTCCTCTTTCATTCCTTCCCCCCAATCCATATTCACCTACTATGTTTCCTTCTCTCCCTTTTCCTACTGACGAATTCCAGTCACCCATGACTATTAAATTTTCGTCTCCCTTCCCTACCTGAATAATTTCTTTTATCTCGTCATACATTTCATCTATTTCTTCATCATCTGCAGAGCTAGTTGGCATATAAACTTGTACTACTGTAGTAGGCATGGGCTTTGTGTCTATCTTGGCCACAATAATGCGTTCACTATGCTGTTTGTAGTAGCTAACCCGCACTCCTATTCTTTTATTCATTATTAAACCTACTCCTGCATTACCCCTATTTGATTTTGTATTTATAACCCTGTAATCACCTGACCAAAAGTCTTGTTCCTCCTGCCACCGAACTTCACTAATTCCCACTATATCTAACTTTAACCTATCCATTTCCCTTTTTAAATTTTCTAACCTACCTGCCCGATTAAGTGATCTGACATTCCACGCTCCGATCCGTAGAACGCCAGTTTTCTTTCTCCTGATAACGACGTCCTCTTGAGTAGTCCCCGCCCGGAGATCCGAATGGGGGACTATTTTACCTCCGGAATATTTTACCCAAGAGGACGCCACAGTTATATGGCAATCAAATTACATTCTCATTTCATAAAATTCTGCAGTGCTACCCTTGCTCAAATTTTTGGTATAAATGTCTGCTACATTTTTTTCTGATTGTACTTTCCGAATGTTTATAATTACATTCATATAACATTTGTTGACAAAATGGTAGTGTATACCTTGAATTTGTAGCAAAATTACCATATCTAGCAATATTGACTGCCCCTGACTTGTCTTCATATACTTTAATGGGCTCATTAGACTCAGCATCAAAAGTATTCAAAATATATAGATTTAACTTAATGTCAGTGACAGCTTCTGACTATGCTACATGTTCAGCAGAAGCAGAAGATTTTGTAACTCTTTCTTGTGTCTTAGATTTTCAAAATGTTATATTCTGAAATAATCAAATTGTGTAGCTGATGTAGACTTATGATCTATACAATCACCTGTGTCTACAAAATGATCAAGATATCAATGTTTTCAGCCCTTACGTATATAAACTTCAAACACTTTGTTTCATACAAATATTTTTGTACTCACAAAGTGCAGTTGAACTGAGTATCATTGTAACAATTTTGAAATCTACTCAAATAGTTCACACCATAACTTACATCTAATTGTGTTCCAGAGCTCATATACAGGAGATTAAATATAAAATTCCCATACTTAATATCATGAATTGCCACTTGTGCTAGTTCTAATTTGTAATTAACTTTTATTGGTGCACTGTACAACTGTGAATGTTCAGTCTGGTTTTTCTTAGTCGTAGATTCAATATAGCTTTTCTAACTAAGACTTATTACATTTTTTGCATAATTATAGTCAGTATTTATCCCAGGGTAATTCTTTACTTTAATTTAAAATTGCTTGGATGACAGATTCTTGATTTCTCATATTTTCAGTTTACTTTTACCACAAACTAGCATATCATCAACAAACACAGTTATATAGATCACAGAATTAGCAGTTACCAACACATATGGAATAATCATTTTTGGGATGTTAGTATAAAAGCAGGTGGCATCAACAGTGATGAGCAGTGCACCATATGACAAAGGAGTAGGAAGTGTGGAGAGTCCTCCACCAACTCTCCACTGTTCCCATTCCTTCACCACAGGGTGCGCTGCTCATCACAAATAATGATACATACTCCTTTAGAAACCTTGGCATTTTAAAAACCAATCTACACAATCATATCATGCTTTAGGCCTTTCTCTTAAGCCACATAATTCCTCAAATAACTTACAAACTACACCTGTTTTATCATCATATCTTGAGGGTTGCTTTAGATGAAGTTCTGAGAAAACCTACCCATTTAGCACTGCAGTCTGTGAAGCCATTTGTTCTGCAGTTAAGCCCTTTTGACAACAGTATGACAACACAAGTTTCAGTGGTTGCATCATAGCACTGGTGAATAAATATTGTCCATAATTTCTTTTTGTAGAAAGCCCCTTACAGATATTCTGGCTTTACAAATTTTATCTGATGTTCTTGTAAAAACTCACTTCAATCAAGAAAATTTACGTTCACTGGTTTAATTCAATTCCTTATCCATTACTTGTTTCTAAACTTTCGACTCATTACTCTTCTTTTGTGGACTATTGGCACTACATAAATTAAGTTACTCGTCACATAATGATTAAATCTATCAGGCATTTTACATGCTATAGCTGACCTTCTCAACTTGCATTTTTGTCCTTTTTTATGAGTTCCTGAACTTCCTTTGAAACCATTTTCTTGAATTTGCTTATATATAGATTCATTGTCTATGCTTTTACACTCAGAATCACAAAAATGTTCACTCCTTGAATCAGAGTCCTTTATATTAATACAGCTGACATCTACTTCCACACTGTCAATGTCTGGAAGTGAAATGAAATGATCGTATGGCATTTATTGGCCGGGATATCCCCTTTGGGGTTCGGCCGCCGTACTTCAAGTCTTTTTAGTTGATGCCACTTTGGTAACTTGCATGTCAGTGATGATGAAAATGATGATGAAGGACACACAACACCCAGTTCCCTGCTGGGAATCGAACCCGGTCCCCCTTGCTTGGTAGGTGGTAACACTACTGTTGCGCTACAGAGGCAGACAATGTCTGGCAGTGATAACCTTTTGTTAATCAGCACTCTGTATCTAACTTCACTGTACCCTACTTTAACTCCCAAGTTTGCTTTATAATCCCACTCTGACTTTCTCTATTGTTCTGATTGAAAAGTTTCCATAACAAAAAACAAACAATAATGTCCCTGTTGTCTTTAAAGTAACTGAAACTGGATGGGATCAAATACATGGAAGTCAGTTAATGCACTGAATTTTACAAAGTTACTGACTTACATTGATGTTTATTTTATTTTATTTTTTATTTATTTATTTATTGTATTTTTTGCCTGGAGACACCAACTGGTGTCTTTTGCAAACGTCATAGCATTTTTTTACAAGTTTAGTACAGTCATATATACATATGTAGTTACATATACATGATACAAATGTACCATTGTACCTAATAAGGCACAATATTGGGTGTTACATCGTACCTATTACAAGTATTCAGATTTTACACAACTCTATTTTAGTTAAATATTAATACTCACTTAAAGAATATAAACACTTGTCAATCAAGAAATATTTCAGTTTCACTTTGAATAAGTTCCCTTTGTGGCACCTTATAGAGCTCGGTAATCTGTTGTACCATATTTGACCACTAATGCATGGACTATGGTCTGTTGTTTTTAATTTTGTTCTTTGTCTGTAGTAGCAGTCTTTATTTCTTGTATTATAGGCAATAAATGTAATGCTGTAATAAACATTCGTGATGTTATCCAGTTAAATATCAGTATCTGCAGAAATGAAGTGGTGGGTGCACTTGTTGAACATATTCCTAACTTTAGTAATCTGTGTCGAAAAGCTGGTTCATTGCTGTTGCTGTAGAAAAGAAAAGTCCATATCCTGATATAACAACAACCAACCATAGTGAGCAATTTGCTCACATTAATTAGTGCCAAATGTTTTTGAATTTTGAAGTAATTTATTTCCATCTTGAAGACATGTAGATAATAAGCAGGTAAGTACAACTGAGCTAAGTTGGCACAGTGTGTGCCTTTAAGAATCATTACATATTTACAAATCAGACCAGTGCAGTGGCCACCTTGAAAGTTCATTCAAAACTGGCATACAGCACTGAGCCCACATGGTCCATATATGCATTTAGCTATAATGTCAGTGATAGTTAAACCTGAAAATTAATGAAATTTGACATATATCTGAACAGAAAATGACATAGTATGGATTGTAAAATAAAATGCCATTAAGCATAGAATGAATCTCATTACAGAACAGTCTTTTTCACAATAAAAATAGTCAGTTATATAAATATGATAATACATATTGCATTTTAGTGGATTATGGTACACAAAAAGTGCTGAATATAATTTCACAATGCAGGCGTTACTTAAAGTAGTTTGTTTACATGTTGTAATTAACTTTTTGTTCATAACACAATAATTACATCTCACATAGACAGGAAAACACAGTTTATTTATTTATTTATCCATCTTTAAGCATTTACATGCAATCGATGTCGTCATAAGTAATGTACAATTTACATATTAAGAAATATAACTATTGTGAGGTATCACACAAAGCTAAAGTATACATTTTAAAGGAACATACATAATAAAGGAAAACACTTGATACATAAAGATATCCCACATAACTAAAGTGTGCATTTTAAAGAATGTGCACAATAAAGAATACATTTCATACATCAGGATTTCTCCACATGTCTAACAGTTAAATGTGGAACTACAGAGACAAAAAAAAGATTAGGAAGGGGTAAAAACAGAGTTGCAAGTTGTTTCGTACGTTAGGTCTATTTATGAAGAGTTTTCAAATTCTTTAACATTGTAAAATGCTTTGTCTTTCAGCCATTTTTTAGTCTTTCTTTTAAATATATTAAGAGAGACACAATGTGCCTGCACAGGTGATGTGTTGAAAAGCCTTATTCCCATGTATTCATAACTGTCTTGTGTTCTCTTGAGTCGAGTTGTTGGTATGTCTATCTTAAATGTTTGGTGAGTGTTATGATTATGAACGGACTGCCTAAGGTTGTAACTGTTAAAGTTTTCTTTTATTTACAAAAGGCAGCTGTATATAAAAAGAGAAGGGACTGTCATTATCTGTAATTCTTTGAAGTATGACCTACAGTTATGTAGTAAGACTCATATTTTAATGTAGTATGGTTTTTTTAGTTGCAAATAACATCAGATTTAAAATGTATGTCACAGACAATGATTGTAACCCTATTTTAGTGATTTTAAGCAAATAGCATGATTCCAAATATTTATACCAATTACAGTGTCACTTGAGGCATAAAAAATACATTGCATAGGTGTATTTCTTCATAACACTTCCCAGAGTGTACTATTACCTATGTTGCACATATTTGTCTATGCTTAGGATTACTGTTGAAATGTTATTAGCCTTTCACTTAATCATATATGAGTAATCATCTTTAAAGAAGTGGAAAATATTCTAGGTATTACGTTTCAAATCCCCCTTCCCTCCTCAAAAGGACTGCACAGGCTGGACAAAACTTTTGAAGCCCATTCAAGAAACAGCACGTAGGTAAAGTTTTACATTTTGTGAAATATGAAAGTATTTTATTCATCTCATAATGTAGAGAATTTCAGAAAATACGACTGATGTACAAGAGACATGTCAGGTTACAATTCACTGCTCTGAAGTTTTGCCACACCTACAATATTAATCGGTGAAGAATAACTCCGCCATTGCCGGTCCCAAGCCCGGATCCTCATCTTACAAGTGATGAGGGAGGAGGAGGGGGAGGAGTAACAACCTCGTAAAAAAACCTGGGTCCATCTGGCTCCGGATGGTAGCACCCTGTGAGGGCCCCTGCCTAGGGTTACGGGTGAAAACCGGTCAACGGTCTCATAGGCGGATGAGGAATTTTTAACTTCCAACGGCTGAGAGAGCGGAGGAACCAAAAATCTATAACTGCAAGCGTCTGTACCCAGATTGGGCGGCTTGTGGGCAGCGTCTGTTCCTCATGTTAGAGGCGGCTGTTTCAAGAAAACCTTCTAACACTAACAACGTTAGTCGTATTCCTGGTAGGTTACGCAAGTAATCTCCCCAACTTTGAAGAATTTCAACAGTTACAATCTTAATGCATGATGGAAATGTCTTTCAATAACGAAACTACCCCAGGTGGCCAATCCACCGTCGGCAACGACGCAAGCAGACCCATGGATTCTGGGGAGTCTGCAACACCATGCAAATCCAACAAGATTAAACCCAGAAAAATCTTCAACATAGCAACTCTCAACATAAACTCCCTTCTCAAAGTGGGAAAACTTAAGCACCTTACAGGCCAGTTACACACGGAAGACATACAAATTGTGGTGCTACAAGAAACTCGCTTCACTGATGAAAACACATTTGAATCAAACAAATTCAGAATATTTAAAGGAAAACCTGGAAAAATTGTAATGAAGAAATGCCCTCAGCTTGGCACAGCTTTTGCTGTAAACACAAAAATTCTGAACTCTGTCGAACATTTTTGGTCAACATGATCGAGAACATCTTTCCTCACTTTTCGATGTGCAAATAAAAAATACACATTAATCAATGTTCACGCTCCCACAAATGACAAAAATAATGCTAAAAATAGGGAAGAAACAGATGAATTCAGGGAAAACCTTAAGGATAATATATCAGAAATCCCAGAAAACAATGCAAAAATACTTCTAGGAGATTTTAACGCTCAGATTGGAAAAGAAAAGAAATTCCGCGATATTGTCGGCAACTTTCCCGCACACAAACGAACCAACAAAAATGGAGAAAGGTTAATTATGCTCTGTAAGCAGTTTAAACTCAAGCTAATGTCAACACGTTTTAAACATCTTCCCATAAAACAAAAAACCTGGGTATCTCCGATAAAGAGTATCGGAGAATTTCAAATAGATCACGTTGCCATCTCCTCCAAATGTGAAAAAGAAATATTGAACACACGTGTCCGAAAATCTCTAAACCTCGACTCCGATCACTGTCTCACGAAAATAAAAACTAAACTGATCCCAAAAAACAAACAGAAAAGCAGAAACGGTGAATATAAAAACAGAAATAAAATAAATTTTGACCTTACAACCCTGAGAAATTACAACCTTAAGTCCAACTCTAACCTCAAGGATTTTCAGAAAAAACTAAAGACATTCTCCCCTTCACAAAACCTCCAAGAATTTCAGAACAACTTTATTGAGGCAACAGAAGCAACCTTTCCAAAAAAGAGCAAACCGAGACACCTGTGGTGGGACAGCAACTGTAATGAAGTTCTGCATGAAAGACTTAAAGCCTGGCAAAAGTGGAACTCACATAAAACTGAAAACAACTTTGATGAATTTAAGCAATCCAGAAAGAATGCCTCGAAAACTATTCGCAACACCAAGAGACAATGTGAAAAACAACAACTGGACTCAATCGAAGAGAATTTCAAGAAATGCAACACGGCAGCTTGGTACAAAACATTCAACCAGAAACTCCGAGGATACCAGTCCCCTTGCCTAAACCTTATGAGAAATAATAAGACTCTCGCCACCAACAATACTGAAAACTGTGAAATCCTGGCTGAATATTTTGAGACACTCCTAAACTGCCAAACACCCATCCAGACTCTCAGTTTTACGCAACCAGAAACATTACCAACACATTCGACACCTCCGACACGAGAGGAAATCACAAACATAATCAAAAATCTCAAAAACAGGAAAGCATGTGGAGAAGACACAATTACAGCAGAAATGCTCAAGCTTGGGGGAGAAACATCAGTAGAAGCACTACACAAAGAACTTGAACAAGTATGGGAAACCAAGAAAATCCCAAGTCACTGGAAAACTGCCCTAATTCACCCTTTGTTTAAAAAAGGTAACAAAAGGGATGTTAACAACTATCGTGGAATATCGCTTCTCCCAGTCCCATACAAAATTCTATCAAAAGCCCTGCTCAATCGTGTATCACCAATTATAGAGGGAAAACTTGGAGAATATCAAGCTGGCTTCAGACCAGGAAGATCCTGCGCCGAACAAATTTTTTAACCTCAAAACAACAATGAACTATTTATCTACAAGCAGCAAGAAATATTTCATAACATTCATTGATTTCAAAAAAGCTTATGACTCAATCGATAGGGACACACTCATCAAAACACTTCAAGAATATGAAATAGATGAAACAACAATCACCATAATCAAAGAAACTTTAACAAATATAACATCAAAAGTAAAATTCCAAGGAGAAATTTCACGGCATTTCGAGGTCAAAACCGGCGTCAGACAAGGAGATGCGCTGTCCCCGGTACTCTTCAACTGTGTTCTGGATAAAGTCATACCAGAATGGAGAAAACTCACGAAAAAACATGGAGTTGAGAAAGTCCAAATTGGAGGGAAGTGCTACAAAGCCATTGAAACCAACTGTTTTGCCTTCGCTGACGATCTCGCCTGTTTAGCTTACACACAATAAAACAAATAGAATTACTTAAAGAAACTGCTGAAAAAGCAGGCTTGCAAATTTCATTTGAAAAGACAGAAATCATTACAAATATCAAAAATCCACCAAAGAAAATAACTACGAAATACGGGAAAATACAGGTATCTAAACATTTTAAATATCTTGGTGAACTAATTCACCCTGTGGCAAAAGGTCATCCAGCCTGCAGGGCTAGAATACAAAAACTAGAGACAGCAACTCACTACTGCAGACAAATGTATTCAAAAAAAATGTATATCCAAAAACATTAAACTCAGACACTACCAGACTGTCATTAGACTGCAGATACTATATGCATCAGAAACACTGGCAAATTTTACATACGCAGAACAGATAGAAAATCGTGAAAGAAGAATTGTGAGGACAATTCTTGGACACAGGAAAATAACAGATGATCAAGGCAAGCCTGTATACAGACTAAAAAGCAACAAAAAAGTGTATACGAAGTGCAGCAAACTTACAGACGAAATTAGAATAAGAAGATGCTCCTTTTATGCTCACATCATGAGGATGAACCCAAATAGGCTTACAAAACAAATATTTTCGTACATCGCAGATCTAAAAAATAAAAATTTATGGTTTATCAACACAGAAAGAGATCTAAAAGAAATGGACATAGATCAGGAAACAATATTTAACAGAAACCTTTTTAGAAAAAAACTGAATTCATTCACAGGTTTCGGTGTGAAAATTAAGACGACTTGTGGAACTAAATGGTCTGAAGAGAGAAAAGCCGCCTTCAGCACAAGAATGAAAGAAGTGTGGACTGAGAGAAAGAAGACTTCCCAGAAGCGCAAGAAATAACTGTTTTCACGGTCTTTAACGGCCAAATTTGTATAATAATAATAATTGGTGAAGAATTTACTTATTTAAAATTTGTCAAAGTATATTAATTATTGAGAAATTCGTACAAAGTTCTTTCTAAAACTATTTCATAATTTACATCCACTATAACTAGCATAAATTTTTATTCCATTTTAGGGATCCAGCTCAAAGTATCACTTTGAGTTTTTTCTAAGTTACAAGTGAAAATGACAATATAAACTTCTGTTGTGTATGTGTGAGACAAATTTACATAAATAGGAGTCCAGTGGCATAAACATCTATGAAAATTTACTGTTTGAACATAAGATGAATTGCAAGCTTCTAACTTGCTCAAAGTTGCAAGACACATGGTTGTACAAAACTCCAGTGTATTATATGACTTGTATTATATTGTCTTAACTAATTCTGGTGAACAGGCACAGCTTTTAGTACCTCAAGAAAAAATTAAATAAACTTTTAATTTTTCAGTCTACCAACATGGTACAAAATTGAATGAAGTAATGACAACATTTAAGACAAAGTAAATACTCATGTACGATTACTGGTACTGTTCTGTATATGGATTACAAGTAATAATGCAATACATTTACAGAGAGTAAGTAATGGATTTCACAAAATAATATTACATATACAGTTCCTGGATTGCTTATTAGATTTCGTGTAACATGTGCCACTGTAGTTCAGGTGAGAAGACATTTCAATTTGCTAACAACTATAAATTTTAAGTGTAAAATAAATTATTCATAGTAATGCAGCTTACACAACATGACACAGGTAATAAATATTGACTTACAAATGACAGTGTCAGATCTGTTGCTGTAGCTAAAAGTACAAACTATTTTACTACAAAATTAATGTGTGCCGCTCAACACTGCAAAGTTAATGCTTTCACAGTTAATGCATTCTATTCATTGCTAGTTAAGCAATTAACCTTTTAGATACTAATTACAAATTCCTTTCCCTACTTATGTCTTTTTTATTTTATTTATTTATTTATTCATCAGTGGAACAATAAATATTGTTTGGATGCCGTCAGTTTATAATACATGAGCACACATTTTCATTTACAATGAAACAGATTTCTCATATTTTGTGTAGTTTTTATAACTAGTCATACACACATTTATAATTACATCATATTTTGGTGATAATGTCGTATGTTGCTAATAATCTACATCTATGTTAAATATTCTTTTACAGTATAACAACTTTTACTTACTAAGAAGGTTTTAAGCTTTTGTCTGAAAGTGAGGGGCTCATTTATTTCTTTAAATTCCTGTGGTAATTTGTTATACAGTTTTATCCCATTATAAAATATACTTTTTTGCACCGAGCGAGGTGGCGCAGTGGTTAGCACACTGGACTCGCATTCGGGAGGACGACGGTTCAATCCTGCGTCCGGCCATTCTGATTTAGGTTTTCCGTGATTTCCCTAAATCGCTCCAGGCAAATGCCGGGATGGTTCCTTTGAAAGGGCACGGCTGACTTCCTTCCCCGTCCTTCCCTCATCCGATGAGACCGATGACCTCGCAGTTTGGTCTCTTCCCCCAAAACAACCAACCAACTTTTTTGCGTCTTTGCCTTATTCTTTCTATCTAGATGGAGGTGGTGACAAGATCTTGTTTCATGGTCATGCATTAGGCTGTTTGTGTTATACATGTTGAGATTTTTCTTAATGAACATTATGTTCTGAAAGATACACTCACAAGATATAGTTAGAATGCCTAGCTTTCTAAATAATTCTAGACAGTGGGCCCTGCCGTTGCTGTTTGTTATTATCCTTATGGCTCTTTTTTGTACTTTGAACACAGTTTGTATGTTACTGGCACTTGTTCCCCAAAACATGATCCCATAGCTGAGGACTGAGTGTAGACATCCGTAATATGTTGTTTTAAGACAGGTATTATTGCATACCAGTGCAAGGATTCTAAGAGCATAGCATGCTGTGGATAATTTCTTTGCCAAAATGTTGACATGGTTTGTCCATTTCAGTTGGCTGTCTACATTCATCCCTAAGAATTTGGTATTTGTTACACATTCTAATTCATTATTATTAACTTTTATTCTAGTGGCATTGTGTTTTTTGTTCAATTGGAAGTTAATATAGTTAGTTTTCTTTACATTTAGGGTTACTTTATTTTTTAATGACCAGTTGTGGACATCATTGAGAACCTCGTTTGCTCTTTCTGACAGTTGTGTTGGATTTTCATCTGTTATTACTATGTTGCTGTTATCAACAAAAAGTATTTTTTCTCCATGTCTGATACTTTGTGGGAAGTCGTTAATGTATATAAGAAACAATATTGGGGCTAATACACTTCCCTGTGGGACGCCTATATTCACATGTTCTGGGTCAGACAGGTGTTTTACAAGGGAATTGTTTGAAACTTGTGATATCTCAATTCGTTGAACTCTGTTTTCCAAGTATGATTTGAACCACCTCTTTGTCACACCTCTTATTCCTATTTGCCCTAATTTATGAAGTAAGATTTTGTGGTCAACTGTATCAAAGGCCTTTGACAAGTCTAAAAAGATACCACTTACATTTTCACCTTTGTCCAGTCCTTCTAAAATTACTTTAGTAAACTGTGCTATAGCAGATTGTGTGCCTTTTCCGGGCCTAAAACCAAATTGGTCATTGAAAAGAAGGTTATATTTATTCAGGTAATTTAGAAATCTCTTTTTGACTAGTATTTCTATTATTTTAGAAATGATAGACGGTATAGAAATTGGCCTGTACTTCTCTTTTATTTTTCAATACTCCCATTTTTATTCTTACTTGTTCAAGAAGCAGGTTCAGTGATCCTACATTTTCCCAAGATTCACAACACAGTGCACAGTAATAATACTAATAATAATAATAATCTAATTACAATAAAGATAACAGGCTCCTGGTTCACAGGAGAGCTTCTGTGAAATTTGGAAAGTAGGAGACAAGGCACTGGCAAAAGTAAGGTAGTGAGGATGGGTCGTGAGTCGTGCTTAGGTAGCTCTGCCAGTAGAGCACTTGCCCGCGAAAGGCAAAGGTCCCAAGTCTTGGTCTGACACACAGTTTTAATCTGCCAGAAAGTTTCAAAATCTGGTCACTTTTGATTACTGTTGCTTTTAACTTCAGTATTATCAAAGTATTGAAGCTGCAAAAAATAAGAAAACCTGTACTTCATCTCATTTCATATTTTGACTCCTGTTTGGATGTCAGTTCCTCACAGTGTGTGATGCATAGTAATTCACTGCATAGGCTGGTGTAATAAGATGAGAAACTGGCTCAACTCTATATGTAATAACATATTAAGATGTCCCAAAATTGTAAATATATATGAGTGTATGAGGATTTACTGTAAATGATGAAGTATTGTATAGACTAGTTATGTAATGAATAATACAAAAGTTCATTCATATAGATAATGGACATTCCATGTAAGTACAACTTTGTATAATTCAAGTAATATTGAAGCACAGTGACAAATGTAGGTTTATGCAACCAGGTATGTAATTAACAGGGTGGTGTTAAACAAAGCAACAAGTGAAGGTTCACATAAACAATCAAAGTGACAAATGTAGGTCTGGCCAGCCAAGTATGTAAACTAAGCAACAAGAGTAAATTCTCACAACTGTGTGAAAAATAAGAAAATTGTTGCTGAATTCATACAGCTATGTTTGTAATAAATTGAGTGACAATCAGCACAATGTCAAGTGTAAATTTATATGAGCATGTGAGTGATAGACATTCCAAATACTTTACCAGACACAGAGATAGGTGAGTACAGATGAATTATCGTAAGTTTTCTTGTGCCTAAAGAGATGGACATCAGTAATTGTTTCATCCTCAACACCTGCAGCATACCATCAGTTTACAGGTGGAAAGGAATAAATAGTTTGATAAAATAATCAGATTGATAGCGTATGTGTAAAATAAATGTTAGTAGTTTCAAATAGGCGCGTGTACAATGAATTTGAAAGCGTATGCAAATCATATATCGTAAGTTTTGTATGAGATTATGTATTGTTGTGTGTGTGTGTGTGTGTGTGTGTCTACATCTACATTTATACTCTGTAAGCCACCCAACGGTGTGTGGCGGAGGGCACTTTACATGCCACTGTCATTACCTCCCTTTTCTGTTCCAGTTGCGTATGGTTCGCGGGAAGAATGACTGCTGGAAAGCCTCCGTGTGTGCTCGAATCTCTCTAATTTTACATTCGTGATCTCCTCGGGAGGTACAAGTAGGGGGAAGCAATATATTTGATACCTCATCCAGAAACGCACCCTCTCGAAACCTGGACATCAAGCTATACCGTTATGCAGTGCGCCTCTCTTGCAGAGTCTGCCACTTGAGTTTGCTAAACATCTCCGTAATGCTATCATGCTTACCAAATAACTGTGTGGCGAAACGTGCCGCTCTTCTTTGGATCTTCTCTATCTCCTCCATCAACCCCATCTGGTACGGATCCCACATTGATGAGCAATACTCAAGTATAAGTCGGACAAGTGTTTTGTAAGCCACCTCCTTTGTTGATGGACTACATTTTCTAAGGACTCTCCCAATGAATCTCAACCTGGTACCCGCCTTACCAACAATTAATTGTATGTGATCATTCCACTTCAAATCATTCCGCACGCATACTCCCAGATATTTTACAGAAGTAACTGCTACCAGTGTTTTTTCCGCTGTCATATAATCATACAATGAAGGATCCTTCTTTCTATGTATTCGCAATACATTACATTTGTCTATGTTAAGGGTCAGTTGCCACTCCCTGCACCGAGTGCCTATCCGCTGCAGATCTTCCTGCATTTCGCTTCCATGTTCTAATGCTGCAACTTCTCTGTATACTACAGCATCATCCACGAAAAGCCTCATGGAACTTCCAACCCTATCTACTAGGTCATACTGTGAAAAGCAATGGTCCCATAACACTCCCCTGTGGCATGCCAGAGGTTACTTTAACGTCTGTAGACGTCTCTCCATTGAGAACAACGTGCTGTGTTCTGTTTGCTAAAAACTCTTCAATGCAGCCACACAGCTGGTCTGATATTCCGTAGGCTCTTACTTTGTTTATTAAGCGACAGTGCGGAACTGTATCGAATGTGTTCCGGAAGTCAAGGAAAATAGCATCTACCTGGGAGCCTGTATCTAAAATTTTCTGGGTCACATGAACAAATAAAGCAAGTTAGGTCTCACACGATCACTGTTTCCAGACTCTATGTTGATTCCTACAGAGTAGATACTGGGTTTCCAGAAACAACATGATATGCGAGCAAAAAACATGTTCTAAAATTCTACAACAGATTGATGTCAGAGATATAGGTCTACAGTTTTGTGCAGCTGCTCGACGACCCTTCTTGAAGACTGGGACTACCTGTGCTCTTTTCCTATCATTTGGTACCTTTCGTTCCTCTAGAGACTTGCGGTACACGGCTGTTAGAAGGGGGGCAAGTTCTTTCGCGTACTCTGTGTAGAATCGAATTGGTATCCCATCAGGTCCAGTGGACTTTCCTCTGTTGAGTGATTCCAGTTGCTTTTCTATTCCTTGGACACTTATTTCGATGTCAGCCATTTTTTCATTTCTGCGAGGATTTGCAGAAGGAACTGCAGTGCGGTCTTCCTCTGTGAAACAGCTTTGGAAAAAGGTGTTTAGTATTTCAGCTTTATGCGTGTCATCCTCTGTTTCAATGCCATCGTCATCCCAGAGTGTCTGGATATGCTGTTTGGAGCCACTTACTGATTTAACGTAAGACCAGAACTTCCTAGGATTTTCTGTCAAGTCGGTACATAGAATTTTACTTTCGAATTCACTGAACGCTTCACGCATAGCCCTCCTTACACTAACTTTGACATCGTTTAGCTTCTGCTTGTCTGAGAAGTTTTGGCTGCGTTTAAGCTTGCAGTGAAGCTCTCTTTGCTTTCGCAGTAGTTTCCTAACTTTGTTGTTGAACCGCGGTGGGTTTTTCCCGTCCCTCACAGTTTTACTCGGCACATACTTGTCTAAAACGCATTTTACGATTGACTTGAACTTTTCCATAAACACTCAACATTGTCAGTTTCGGAACAGAGGCTATAAAGAATAAAGAAATGTGACATCAGAAACTGTATTTATGTTTAAGAAAATGTCACATGGCTGTGGCACTGGAATTGACTCATGCACAACACGTAAAGAGTATACATCCCCTTGGTGGTATTTTTTTCTCACCCTACAGGGTACATGAATAATCAAATATGTTTAAAATAAATTTCAAATTGCTATAAAATTTTCTGAATAAACAAATTGGTGTGTAAAAGGTATCAACTCAATCTGAAGTCCTGTATGGTTTCAGTTGTGTTACATTTCTGAGTCCATAAAGCTTCTTGGATTTTGGGTGAATTGGCCTGTAAGCATTATGGTGTAGGTTTTCATAAATTCCAAAATGTCCTACGTAAATATCAAAAAATTCTTAATTTCATTATTTACTGCTTTAGATTTAGGATAACTTTTTGCTAGAACCAAATCTCCAATTTAAATTTTGTGGGTGTTACTTTCCTGTCACATCTCCACTTTCTCTTGTTGTAATACTGTCTAATAGTTTCTCTTACAATATCCTCTCTCTCACTGGCAGATACGCTTTTACATGCTCGGAATTCAATCAGTTCACCAATGAGATATACGAGTCTCTTGTTATAAAAAATTTCATATGGTGAGAATCCTGTCATGGTATTTTGTAAGCTATTTAATACCTCTACCAAACTACTGATATATTCAAACCAGTTTGAATGATCCTTACTGCAATAGATCCTTTTATGTGTGTGTGTGTGTGTGTGTGTGTGTGTGTGAATGAAATGTGATGTTTCTCTCATGTATCATTTAGTCAGGTTAAACAATATTATGAGAAGGAAAGTTGATACTCACCATATAGCAGAGATGCTGAGTCACAGATAGGCACAACAAAAAGACTCTCACAATCAAAGCTTTTGGCCATTAAGGCCTTCATCAGCAGTAGGGGTGGGGACGGGGAGGGTTCATATGGTGGACAGTGAAGTTCTGCCCTCCGTGTAACCTCCTGGCCTCAACCTTCGTTAGTCACCGTCCTCACCCATCCAGCCTCTCTCCTGTTCCCATTCCACCACTACACAGCCATCATTCCATCACCACACCCAGCCTTTTTATTTTTCTCTTTCTACTCCCCCCCCCCTCTCCCCTGCCCTGTGTCTAACCTGCAGCCCTTCACTGTCTGCCAACCCCACCATACTATCCCTCCCCCTCCCCGCCCCAGCCTCCTCCTTAGCCCCACCCAGTTACCACTCAGATCATGCACTGGTGCTGCTGCTTGCGTTGTGGTTTCAGTTGCCTGAGACTGCAGTTGTGTGTGTGTGTGTGTGTGTGTGTGTGTGTGTGTGTGTGTGTGTGTGTGTGTGGACGCGCGCGTGAGTGCGCACATATGTTTGTCTACTGTTGACAAAGACCTTAATGGCCAAAAGCTTTAATGTGACAGTCTTTTTGTTGTGTCTCAGCATCTCCACTATATGGTGAGTAGCAACTTTCTTACTATAATATTGTTGCATTCCATCCTGGATTTTCCATTGTTTGATTTAGTCAGGTTAAAACTTGATGAGTGAGTGTAAATAAGTATATACTTCATATCGTAGATTTTGATAAATTGTTTCCACATTTTTTATGTGAACTTACTTCCATTATCAGATAAAATTACTTTTGGTTTGCCTACTGTATGAAAACAGTCATTTGTGATTTCAGTAACAATTTCCTTGCTGGTTGCTTTCTTCAAAGAGTATAGTTTTACATATTTTGAGAACAAATCTACCTTGACAAATATGTATTGAATGTCACATTTAGGTCTTAGCAATTTGCAAAACAAGTCAATGCCTGCTAAATTTATTTGTTAATTGAATATAGCACTTTGAATATAGCCTCTGTTCATTTTGTTGCTAACCTTACACTTTGACATCTATCACAGTCAGCAAGTAACTTTCTGGCTCTTCTGGCGATATTGTGAAAATATGTGTTTTCCCAATTTTTTTAAATTCACTTCACTTCAATGAACCACAGTGCCTCAGTGTTGATTGTGTCTAACAAAAATTAAGGACACACAAATTACGGTCTTTTGAACTTGAAGAAAAACAAATGTTTTCATGTTTTCACTTCAGTTCATGCAGATTTTTTTTTTTTTTACAAAAGTATTAGTTTTAATGAAAACACAGTGCACACATTCAAATCTGACTTGACTTCATTTTCACTTCGTCCTTTCCATGCTCTAGAAAGTACATTTATCATTATCTGAAATGTATTGGTTCTTTTCACACCTTGGCGTGGTAGAATGTCCTTTATGAGTGTAATATCAGCTACAAAAAACATCACTAATTAGTTTCTGGTAGCAGAACCAGTCATACATAAATAAATGGATATCAGTTTTAAATATATAGTGTGGCAACCACTGACTGCCAATGGCTTTGGAATGAGGAGTGCCCTATCTTTGGATTTAGTGAGCTTAGGGAAACATTTTGACTTTTGCTGTTTTCACATGCTGTGCTATACGAGGTGTGGCTAGAAAAAAACCGGACTAGTACTGGTGAAACAATAAAACGAATGCAATAAGGCTGAAAGTCGCGTGGCCTGTCACGTGACTCTCGCTCCGCCTACTGCTCGAGTTTCATCTGCCTCCTGCACTCAGTCTGCCCGTGGCGTCTGTTTTAAGTAGTTGACGTTTTGTCTGTGCATCGGAAAATGTTGAGTGTACAGAAAGAACAGCGTGTTAACATCAAATTTTGTTTCAAACTAGGAAAATCTGCAAGTGAAACGTTTGTAATGTTACAACAAGTGTACGGCAATGATTGTTTATCGCGAACACAAGTGTTTGAGAGGTTTAAACGATTTAAAGATGGCCGCGAAGACACCAGTGATGACACTCGCACTGGCAGACCATTGTCAGCAAAAACTGATGCAAACATTGAAAAAATCGGTAAACTTGTTCGACAAGATCGCCGTTTAACAATCAGAGCAGTGTCTGAGTTAACAGGAGTTGACAAGGAAAGTGTTAGGCAGATTCTTCATGAAAGTTTCAACATGAAAAAAGTGTGTTCAAAAATGGTTCCAAAGTGTCTCACAATTGAACAGAAGGAACGCCGAAGAATGATTTGTTCTGACATCCTGGAAAACATTGAAAGTGATCCCACCTTCTTACAAAATGTTATTACTTGCGATGAATCGTGGTTTTTTACTTACAATCCCGAAACTAAACGCCACTCGATGCATTGGAAAACTCCTGGTTCTCCACGACAAAAAAAAGCACGAATGTCAAAATCGAAATTCAAGGCAATGATGATTGTTTTTTTTTGACATCAAAGGGATTGTGCACATTGATTGGGTACCAGAGGGACAAACAGTGAATCAGCATTACTACATTAGCGTCCTGGCTACCCTACGTGAGCGAGTACGGAGAAAACGGAACGATTTGTGGAGAAAAAAGTCATGGATCCTTCACCAAGACAATGCCCCAGCTCACAGTGCGTTGTCAGTGAAGACGTTTTTGGCAAAACACAACATTCCCATCTTAGATCATCCACCCTACTCACCTGATTTGGCCCCCTGTGACTTTTTTCTTTTCCTAAAGTCAAGTCAGCTTTGAAAGGAACTAGATTTGAGACTGTTGAAGCAGTAAAAGAAAAAGCGACGAAAGTAATGTATGGACTTACCGAAAATGATCTGCAGCATTGCTATGAACAGTGGAAAATTCGTATGGAGCGGTGTAGAGACCGAGGAGGAGAGTACATTGAAGGAGATAACATGAAATTGTAAATAATTGTAAATAAATGTTTTTTCCAGCATCAGTCCAGTTTTTTTCTAGCCGCACCTCGTATTTTCATTTTATTGTGCATCAGTGAGGAGTGTTTGACTGTTAATGTTGGTTATTCCTATCTGGTGACTCATCAGCATCAATAGAAAACCCACATTGGTGATCCCAAGTCACATGAATACACTTAAATTTGTGCATTACTTATTACCAGTTTCGCGTCAGCTCAAACAATGACTCAGCCTCCAACCTTCCTGACACTGCAGCATGTCACTACTGCAGAACTGACTTTAGATTATGAAACACAATGTTTTTCCACAGGCACCACCAATACAATGAGAATACTCCATGTCTCCAGTGTTTACTCTGCCAGAACAGATGACTCTAACTTCCTTTGTCACACTTAACCAGGTGCTGCACACATCTGCATGGATGCCTGCTTCTGTATTTTATGTTCACCAGGAAGTTTTTTCTGCATGAGATCCTAGTTTCCCCTCTGCAGAGTTTCTATCTCACTTCACTATGGATCACTCAACTGAACAGTTTTGGGGCCCACACGCACGGCTCCACGGCTCCCCCCCCCCCCCTCCCCTCGCCCACAGTTTATCATTACCCATGTTGAACAGCATTGATACTGATTTTTTGCTGAACACACACTGCTGTTTAAGGTGCCAACTTTCACACCGACTAATGGGACACTCGAGTCAACTGCACTTGGATATCCTTGCATCTACCCAACCTACCTCACTGTGCAGACCTCGGATGATGTACCAGCCCTGATTCTGCCCACCACTCAGCACTCAAAATGCGATTTTCTGCCTTCCTTTGGGAATACGTCTGCACCCTCCGTCGATGATTCCGTGTCGGGTTTCACTCGTGGTCACGTGCTGCCCCCTCGTACACTGACTGCAGATGACAGGTCTTCGGCAGCACACCTCGGCACTACTGCTTTCATTTCACCTGCCTCGCTTCACGATTCTTCCACACCGGCCAAGTTGCGTTCGTCTTGTGTCCATATGGGCACATTCTCCACACGACCTGTGAGTATTAGGCACCAACACAACTGGCAGATGTATCATCAGAATATCACCCCTCTCACTGTTGCACAGTTGACAACAGTGGATGCTACTTCTTTGAAGCCTCATGCAGTCCACACCCTACTGCCTCTGCTGCAAGCTCTTCCTCCAGGTCTTTTGCTAAAGTTGCTGCCAATACAAATGGACAACCTCATGACATTGTTTACCTTGGTGGACAACTTGTTGGACATGCATAGTATCATAGATGACACTTGTTTTGTTTACTTGGTGAACCACTTGCATGACCACCCTGATCTTATTAGCAACTTGTTGCTAAACCCACCTGAGCGTACCAAATACTCTTCTGCTCACGTACTGCTCATCAATCGTCTTTCACATTTGGCAGCAGATTCAATTCGTAGCATCACTTACGACGAGAGGTTAGAGGACAGAGCTCCTTTCCAGCTGTGTCAACGACTCCTTGTACGGGTCGTGCCAATCTTAGTACTCTGGGCATTGTGGTTAGTTAAAGTGCCACAGGAATTACAATTACATTGGCTTGTCATACCTCTTCATCACATGATAATAAACTACAGTTGGCTGCCCTGTCATATGCCATTATTTGACACTGCCACCTACTTCCCTCACACAGTGCACCGTCTGCTACTGAGGTTGGTACACCAGTGCCTATACTTCCTCTGACAGCTGGTACAGGTCACGTGTGGGCTCACCATCGGCAATGCAATGAACTGCAGTCACTTTGTGGCCAGGAACAGGAATCACCAGCTGTGTCACACGTAAGTTCACCGACTACTGTCTAGTTGGCAAGTGCCTTTCCACTGCTCCCACCAGAGGTGTAACGGTCCCAGCCAACCCGTGACCACCCGGCCACCCAGTGTATCCTCTATGCCGATTCCACACCACTTCCGTGAATGCTTCCTGCAACTGCTGACTGCCCTGCGTATTTCCAAAAGCTTCGTGCGGGCTGCACTAGGCACCACAGCTTACGAGGATGATGAAGTGCACCCACAGATGTTGCAGTCTGTTAGATACTCCTGCTCCATGAACCATCTGTACACATTGGATTTATGCTCATGTTGTCACTTCCGTGTCAATACTGGAGCTGAGGTTAGTGGTATCCCTCTAATTCACTGTAGCATTTGTGATACCGACCAAAATTTTCCTTCGAGTGGAAAATAAATCGACACTTCACAGGGAGATAGCATGGTCATGTTACCTATTAAACTCATCCCCAGCGAATTCCCTGATTCACTTTGGCCTGATCCGTGACCTCCAGTAATCTTCTTCCCTGCGTAAACATTGTCCCGTGCATCTTCAGTGCATGATATTGTGTGAGGAGTGGGGTGGGGGTGTTTATAAAGAACCAGAATTATGGGGGTCTTTGACCGATAGTAGATTACCATACTAAACCTCTTTGATGAAATTTGTGATTCCATTCTTTTTTCAAGTATGTTTTACCTAAACTTGCAGTACAAAAGTGGAACCTGTGAGATTCATATATTGTATCTAAGTTTGTATTCAGATTTCACAGCTTTCCGATTTGTTCTGTAATCCTTAGGAATATTACTTTTATTTCTTATTTTTTAAAAAGTTAATTATCCTATAAATTCGATCTGTTTTATTTGAAGAGAAATGGCACGTTTCTCACACTTTCCAACATTTTGGTTACAAAATTTTTCATAACATTATCAATTAAATCAAGAACTGTTGTAATTTTTCCAAAGCAAACTCCATTTTTCATTAAAAAAATCAGACATGTGAAAGAAAATATAAAATGTTTATGAAGTTGATGGCATGAAATGCAACATGGCTGTTAAAAAAAATCTATTTTCAAATTATATACAATAATGTATAATAATTATACCAGAGAAGAAAAGTTGCTACTCGAGTGTGGTTTCAGATCTCTGAGACTGCAGACGTGTGCAAGTTGCTAGAGGGAAACATTCCACGTCGGAAAAATATATCCAAAAACAAAGATGATGTGACTTACCAAACGAAAGTGCTGGCAGGTCAATAGAAACACAAACATACACACAAAATTCAAGCTTTCGCAACCAACGGTTGCTTCATCAGGAAAGAGGGAAGG
The DNA here is from genome assembly GCF_023898315.1 of Schistocerca nitens. Lineage (NCBI taxonomy): Eukaryota > Metazoa > Arthropoda > Insecta > Orthoptera > Acrididae > Schistocerca > Schistocerca nitens. The sequence goes on along the minus strand of NC_064619.1, from coordinate 7,178,607 downwards.
AGAGGGAAAGACGAAAGGATGTGGGTTTTAAGGGAGAGGGTAAGGAGTCATTCCAATCCCGGGAGTGGAAAGACTTACCTTAGGGGGAAAAAAGGACAGGTATACACTCGCACACACACAAAATTCAAGCTTCTGCAACCAACGGTTGCTTCATCAGGAAAGAGGGAAGGAGAGGGAAAGACGAAAGGATGTGGGTTTTAAGGGAGAGGGTAAGGAGTCATTCCAATCCCGGGAGTGGAAAGACTTACCTTAGGGGGAAAAAAGGACAGATATACACTCGCACACACACACATATCCATCCGCACATACACAGACACAAGCAGACATTTGTAAAGGCAAAAAGTTTGGGCAGAGATGTCAGCCGAGGCGGAAGTACAGAGGCAAAGATGTTGTTGAAAGACAGGTGAGGTATGAGCAGCGGCAACTTGAAATTAGCGGAGGTTGAGGCCTGGTGGATAACGAGTAGAGAGGATATACTGAAGGGCTAGTTCCCATCTCCGGAGTTCTGACAGGTTGGTATTAGTGGGAAGTATTCAGATAACCCGGATGGTGTAACACGGTGCCAAGATGTGCTGGCCGTGCACCAAGGCATGTTTAGCCACAGGGTGATCCTCATTACCAACAAACATTGTCTGCCTGTGTCCATTCATGCGAATGGACAGTTTGTTGCTGGTCATTCCCACATAGAAAGCTTCACAGTGTAGGCAGGTCAGTTGGTAAATCACGTGGGTGCTTTCACACGTGGCTCTGCCTTTGATCGTGTACACCTTCTGGGTTACAGGACTGGAGTAGGTGGTGGTGGGAGGGTGCATGGGACAGGTTTTACACCGGGGGAGGTTACAAGGGTAGGAGCCAGAGGGTAGGGAAGGTGGTTTGGGGATTTCATAGGGATTAACTAAGAGGTTACGAAGGTTAGGTGGACGGCGGAAAGACACTCTTGGGGGAGTGGGGAGGATTTCATGAAGGATGGATCTCATTTCAGGGCAGGATTTGAGGAAGTCATATCCCTGCTGGAAAGCCACATTCAGAGTCTGATTCGGTCCCGGAAAGTATCCTGTCACAAGTGGGGTACTTTTGTGGTTCTTCTGTGGGAGGTTCTGGGTTTGAGGGGATGAGGAAGTGGCTCTGGTTATTTGCTTCTGTACCAGGTCGGGAGGGTAGTTGCGGGATGCGAAAGCTGTTTTCAGGTTGTTGGTGTAATGGTTCAGGGATTCCGGACTGGAGCAGATTCGTTTGCCACGAAGACCTAGGCTCTTACAAAAAACATGAGCTTCCTGACTCCTGCTTCTTACATCTACATCTACATCCACATCCTTACTCTGCAAACTACCATGAATTGCATGGCAGATGGTACATCCCATTGTACCAGTTATTAAGGTTTCTTCCTGTTCCATTCAGATATGGGTCGCAGGAAGAATGGTGCCTCTTTGTGTGCAGTAATTATTCTACTCTTACCCTCATGATCCCTATGCGAGCGCCTCGTGATCCCTATGCGAGCGACACATAAAAGGTTGTAGTATATTCCTAAAGTCATCATTTACTGCCAGTTCTTGATACTTTGTTAGTAAACTTTCTTGGGATAATTTATGTCTATCTTCAAGAATCTTCCAGTTCAGTTCCTTCACTCTGTGACACTCTCCCATGGACCATTTGTGCTGCCCTTCTCTATATTCCTTCAATATCCCCTGTTAGTCCTATTTTATATGGGTTCCACACACTTGAGCAATATTCTAGAACCAGTCACATGAGTGATATGTGAGTGATCTCCTTTGTAGACTAATTGCAGTTCCCCAATATTTTATCAATAAATCACAGGTCTACCACCTGCTTTACCCACAATTGAGCCTGTGTGATCATTCCATTTTGTATCCCTACAAAGTGTTACATCCAGGTATTTGTATGATTTGGTCAATTCCAACAGTGATTCATTGATATTATGTTCATACGAGACTATCATGTGCTTTTCTTTTCCACAACTTCATGTGACTATTATCTACTTACATTGTTCTGTGGCAGTTACATTTAAAATTGATGTATTTTTGAAATTATACTTCATTAAATACCTTGTATGGGAATGTAAAAATACTTGCGGTTGTTTATGCTTTATCAAAATAGCTCTTCAAGTCTTAGATTACCCTGCGTACTTGGGTAAGTTATATGAAACTTTATGATCCTTCAAGATGTGGATTAGACAAGAGCTGCAGGCATAGCTTATAGAGTGAGTGTTGCAACCAAAACGCCTGGGTAGCCCACCTGCTGGGGATGGGTCAACCCACCCATGATGGGTTGTGTCTGGCTGGCAGTTTTCAGTGCATGGCTCTGATACCGCATTGTTGTTGTTGTGGTCTTCAGTCCTGATACTGGTTTGATGCAGCTCTCCATGCTACTCTATCCTGTGCAAGCTGCTTCATCTCCCACTACGTACTGCAGCCTACATCCTTCTGAATCTGCTTAGTGTAGTCCTCTCTTGATCTCCCTCTACGATTTTTACCCTCCACGCTGCCCTCCAATACTAAATTGGTGATCCATTTATGCCTCAGAACATGTCCTACCAACTGATCCCTTCTTTCAGTCAAGTTTCTCCTCTTCTCCCCAATTCTATTCAATACCTCCTCATTAGTTATGTGATCTACCCATCTAATCTTCAGCATTCTTCTGTAGCACCACATTTCGAAAGCTTCTATTCTCTTCTTGTCCAAACTATTTGTCATCCATGTTTCACTTCCATACATGCCTGCGCTCCATACAAATACTTTCAGAAACGACTTCCTGACACATAAATCTATACTCGATGTTAACAAATTTCTCTTCTTCGGAAACGCTTTCCTTGCCATTGCCAGTCTACATTTGATATCCTCTCTACTTCGACCATCATCAGTTATTTTGCTCCCCAAATAGCAAAACTCCTTTACTACTTTAAGTGTCTCATTTCCTAATCTGATTCCCTCAGCATCGCCCGATTTAATCTGACTACATTCCATTATCCTCGTTTTGCTTTTGTTGATGTTCATGTTATATCCTCCTTTCAAGACACTGTCCATTGCGTTCAACTGCTCTTCCAAGTCCCTTACTGTCTCTGACAGAATTAAAATGTCACCAGCAAACCTCAAAGTTTTTATTTGTTCTCCATGGATTTTAATACCTACTCTGAATTTTTCTTTTGTTTCCTTTACTGCTTGCTCAATATACAGATTGAATAACACCAGGGAGATGCTGTAACCCTGTCTCACTCCCCTCCCAATCACTGCTTCCCTTTCATGTCCCTTGACTCTTATAACTGCCATCTGGTTTCTGTACAAATTATAAATAGCCTTTCGCTCCCTGTATTTTACCCCTGCCATCGTCGGAATTTGAAGGAGAGTATTCCATTCAACATTGTCAAAAGCTTTCTCTAAGTCTACAGATGCTAGAAACATAGGTTTGCCTTTTCTTAATCTAACTTCTAAGATAAGCAGTAGGGTCAGTATTGCCTCATATGTTCCAACATTTCTACAGAATCCAAACTGATCTTCCCTGAGGTCAGCTTCTACCAGTTTTTCCATTCGTCTGTAAAGAATTTGCATTAGTATTTTGCAGCCATGACTTATTAAACTGATAGTTCGGTAATTTTCACATCTGTCAACACCTGCTCTCTTTGGGATTGGAATGATTATATTCTTCTTGAAGTCTGAGGGTATTTCACCTGTCTCAGACATTTTGCTCACCAGATGGTAGAGTTTTGTCAGGACTGGCTTTCCCAAGGCTGTCAGTAGCTCTAATGGAATGTTGTCTACTCCCAGGGCCTTGTTTCGACTTAGGTCTTTCAATTCTCTGTCAAACTCCTCATGCAGTATCATATCTCCCATTTCATCTTCATCTACATCCTCTTCCATTTCCATAATATTGTCCTCAAGTACATCGCCCTTGTATAGACCCTCCATATATTCCTTCAACCTTTCTGCTTTCCCTTCTTTGTTTAGAACTGGGTTTCCATCTGAGCTCTTGATATTCATACAAGTGGTTCTCTTTTTCTCCAAAGGTCTCTTTAATTTGCCTGTAGGCTGTATCTATCTTACCCCTAGTGAGATAAGCCTCTACATCCTTACCTTTGTCTTCTAGCCATCCCTGCTTAGCCATTTTGCACTTCCTGTTGATCTCATTTTTGAGATGTTTGTATTCCTTTTTGCCTGCTTCATTTACTGCATTTTTATATTTTCTCCTTTCATCAATTAAATTCAATATTTCTTCTGTTACCCAAGGATTTCTACTAGCCCTCGTCTTTTTACCTACTTGATCCTCTGCTGCCTTCACTACTTCATCCCTCAAAGATACACATTCTTCTTCTACTGTATTTCTTTCCCCCATTCTTGTCAATTGTTCCCTTACGCTCTCCCTGAAACTCTGTACTACCTCTGGTTTAGTCAGATTATCCAGGTCCCATCTCCTTAAATTCCGACCTTTTTGCAGTTTCTTCAGTTTTAATCTACAGTTCATTACCAATAGATTGTGGTCAGAGTCCACATCTGCCCCTGCAAATGTCTTACAATTTAAAACCTGGTTCCTAAATCTCTGTCTTACCATTATATAATCTATCTGAAACCTGTCAGTATCTCCAGACTTCTTCCATATATACAACCTTCTTTTATTATTCTTGAACCAAGTGTTAGCTATGATTAAGTTATGCTCTGTGCAGAATTCTACCAGGCGGCTTCCTCTTTCATTTCTTCCCCCCAATCCATATTCACCTACTACGTTTCCTTCTCTTCCTTTTCCTGCTATCGAATTCCAGTCACCCATAACTATTAAATTTTCATCTCCCTTCACTATCTGAATAATTTCTTTTATCTCATCATACATTTCTTCAATTTCGTCATCATCTGCAGAGCTAGTTGGCATATAAACTGTAGTAGGCGTGGGCTTCGTGTCTATCTTGGCCACAATAAGGAGTTCACTATGCTGTTTGTAGTAGCTTACCCGCACTCCTATTTTTTTTTATTCATTATTAAACCTACTCCTGCATTACCCCTATTTCATTTTGCACTTATAACCCTGTATTCACCTGACCAAAAGTCTTGTTCCTCCTGCCACCGAACTTTGGTAATTCCCACTATATCTAACTTTAACCTATCCATTTCCCATTTTAAATTTTCTTATCTACCTGCCCAATCAAGGTATGTGACATTCCATGCTCCGATCCGTAGAACGCCAGTTTTCTTTCTGCTGATAACGACGTCCTCTTGAGTAGTCCTCACCCGGAGATCGGAATAGGGGACTATTTTACCTCCTGAATATTTTACCCAAGAGGACGCCATCATCATTTAACCATACAGTAAAGCTGCATGCCCTTGGGAAAAATTACAGCTGTAGTTTTCCCTTGCTTTCAGCCGTTCGCAGTACCAGCCCAGCAAGGCTGTTTTGGTTAGTGTTACAAGGCCAGATCAGTCAATCATCCTGACTGTTGCCCCTACAACTACTGAAAAGCTGCTGCCCCTCTTCAGGAACCACATGTTTGTCTGGCCTCTCAACAGATACCCCTCCTTTGTGGTTGCACCTATGGTACGGCTATCTGTATCGCTGAGGCACGCAAGCCTTCCCACTAACAGCAAGGTCTATAGTTCATGGACTGACTGGACACTAAATCAACACCAGGATCACTGAACATAAGAGGCATTGCAGATTGGGGCAGGTAGAGAAATCAGCTGTGACAGAGCATGCACTGCATGAGACTGCCCACATGATAAAATTCATTGATGCGGAAGTTACAGTTGCATGTAAGAGCTATCACACCCACTTGTTCAGAGGAGCTACAGAAATACACAAACATGAAAATATTAAGGTGAACAGATCCTGAATTCCCATGAATGACCATTGCAGGTAGCAAGACAATATCTGCAGTGATAATGAGCACGAAGAAGCCCTTGGATATTGGCACACCAGGTACCTATAATCTGCAGGTATGAGGTCAACTGCAGTCCATCAGCAATGGAGGGTGAAGCTTTTATAATGCTAGCCACTTGTGCTAGTAAAATGCCAGAAAAATCATCAAACAACATTGAAATGTCAGTGGACATCCCAGGATAAAGAAACACAAAATGGGCTCGGAAAGGTGGAACCATTTATCACAAGTCGTTTGTTACTTCACAGGAGTCCAACAACATTTTATTGCACAGACAAATTTTATAATTTAACTGCCTAGCAAAAACAAATTTCTTCTGAATTCTATTACTCCATCTTACCACCATATTTATATAGAACATTTTTCAAACACATCAAAAATGGAGACTCTTCAATCCAGATTCACAGGTAAACAGAACACTGGTAGGCTCAATATAAATAAATGAAAAAATTAATTTCTTATAAACTGGCCAAAGTGAATCACATAATCCTGAAAACATTTGCTCAATCAGAAAGATTCTAAGGCATATTCAAGGTACTGACATGGAAAATAATAAAATACCATTTAACAACTGAGCATTACATCAATATTAAAACTATTACGTTAAAACCCAAACTTCAGCCAGGGAAACCATGGAAGGGCAGGTACAACAGGCCAGGTCTGAATAAGATGGTTTGGAATGACAGGCACTACTCGGTAAATTATGCTCAATTGCTACAAGATAAAACTCAACTTACGAGGGATGCCGTAGCAAGCCAGGAGGCTGTAAAGTCTCAGAGGCTACAGTGAGATGGGAAGTGGTGACCCACCCATGTGCACATACACAGCTGATGTGGACAGGCTGTTCCCGATGGACCACTGGATAACGAATAACTCCCCAGAGCAGTGTCTCCAAACATCATGAACAGCTTGGAAGGCCAAGAGAAAACAAGCAAACAGATAAATCATGCATAACAATCATGGAACATATGAAATCACTCATACAAAGACTAGAAGCTCAATGCGAGTGTGGCCATAAGCCCCAACCAAACCTTAGTGTAGCAACAATAATTTTACAATGAGGATTACTAATAGGATTAATCGTTTACTCCTACAATAAAATATAACAAGTTAATGTAATAATCACACAGCCCTGAGACACAGTCACTTAAATGGTTTAGAAGGTAATAGGCAAATCTTGAGGGCTAACACTCAAACAACTAAAATTGTAATCATATTTGAAACAATAAATAATAATTTTCCTTAAAGGCCAAAACCCCACCAGAGTTATGGAACTCAGCCATCCTAAAGAGCCAAGAGTCACTGGGCGACTAGTGTTTGCTTACCGTAGTCATGGGCAATTTTATAGTCGCTACATCAGTCAGGGAAGCAACAACTTCCATTACATATCACACTCAGTTTTGACCTCAGTGGTCACTAACACAGTTGGTGGCCTAGAGCGTATGACTATTATTTTCAGGTGCAACTGACAAATAAGCAGACTCTGGAAAAATTGCAATTAAAAGAAATTTTAAAACACAAAAATGTGGCACTCAAATAATTTCAAACAAAGCATCAAAGGGTAAATTCAGTTCTTCAGACAGAGTGATGGAGAACCACAGGCAATCCAGCATAGTGGGAGCAACTTCAATATTGGAGCACATGCTTCAATCAAGTAATGGGAACCTTACCCCCAAGGGCAGAACAGACAGCATCGGAAAATGAACAGCACTCCGACACCCACATCAGCAACTGTGCCTCCCTAACACAGGAAAATCAGCTGCGTTGACATTAGGCCCAAGTATTGGTGACCAACACTCCTCTAGTGACGACTGGCTGTTTAGACAGTCGTGCACCCAAAAGCTCCCTGAACAGCCTGCTGTATGTCACGTGTACCTCTTATCTCTCTCACCCTGACTGTGACCGACTGACCGCCGATGTCGTCAACAAGCTGTCCAAGGAACTACAGCCAAGGACTCAACTAACCGGTGACCGTAGCACCACCTGGCAGATAGACAGAGATTGATCACACCAGTAGGCAAAGATGTAAAAACATAGAATAAGCCAACATGACTCAAACATTGGCCAAAGAACCCAAGACAGAAGCACACAGGCAATTTGCCAACAATGGACCACAAAAAACTTAATGATTTTGTAAAGTTCTAGAACTCGAAATCATGGGTCAGGCTCTTGAAGCATGTATGGCAGGGTGACAAATTTTGCACACAGCGTGAAAGATGCAGTGCAGCTTGTTACTGAACTGTCTGCAAGATGCGTATGGTGCAAATTGCCCAGCACTAGGCCAAAATTTAACACTGACTCTGGAAGAGCACTAATTTGTTCTGATAGTCACGATGACTGTTTTGAAGTAATGGTGTGTACAGTATCTGGCAAAGTAACCTCACATTAATGTTTTTATCATCTGCCATGGTGTTTGATGGGATCACAATTTATGGGTACAGAAACCTGGTGTAAGCACAATACACATGATTAATTTAACCATGACAAATATGTAACGACAGTTTATACATTAAGCAAGTGAAACACACACAATGACGAAAGGTGAGATGAACATAGAATCAAACCAAAGTCAGTCAATAACAGACCAGAGGACATTCCGCACTTTTGTTCTTGTTGGTTGGTTGGTTGGTTTGGGGAAGGAGACCAGACAGCGTGGTCATCGGTCTCATCAGATTAGGGAAGGATTGGGAAGGAAGTCGGCCGTGCCCTTTCAGAGGAGCCATCCCGGCATTTGCCTGGAGTGATTTAGGGAAATCACGGAAAACCTAAATCAGGATGGCCGGACGCGGGATTGAACCGCCGTCCTCCCGAATGCGAGTCCAGTGTCTAACCACTGCGCCAACCCGCTCGTTCTTGTTGGTCAACTGAAAGTATCACTACATGTTGTTCATTTACAATATTTATCCTTTCTTTACTCAACAAATTTAGTTTGTCATCATAAGAAAATTCAAATACTTTCGTTCTTCACCATCATCTGCACTACTCAAAACTTTACTATCCTCATTACTCCATTGGTACCATTACTAATGTCATTTGCGAAGAATACAACAGGTATTTCATAAATTCTAACAAAATTGACAATCTCCCTCCTCTACATGTAAGTCCCAATATAATGCAGCACAATTCAGTGGAATTAAAATTCACTCATGTATCCTGCTATGAAGTAGCTAACATTATAAAATCCCTAAAAAATCTCAAATCTATGGGCTGGGTTGCAGTCCCAACAAAAATAATAAAGGCAGGATGTGATAATATTGCACCCCAACTCTGTAACATAATAAATCAATTGTTTGATGAGGGTTGCTTTCCGAACAGGTTGAAGTATGTGGAAGTTCGACCTACCCACAAAAATGGCAGACAAGAGGAGATAGGACATTTTCGCCCATTATCAATACTACCAATTATTTCTAAAATATTTGAGCAAGTAGTGTGTAACCAACTAAAAAAATATAAAAAAAAACATAACGTTATTCTTAATAGTCAGTATGAATTTTGGAAGGGCCGAAGCACTGTGCATGCTATTAATGAACTAATCACTAAAATAAGCAAATGCCTCGATAACAAGGAGAGTGTATCCGATATCTTCTGTGACCTCAGTAAGGCATTTGATATGGTAAACCATAAGCCTCTGCTCCTCAAATTAGCTTCTTATAGCTTCTATGAAAAATCTTTAAATTGGTTCAAGTCGTATCTCAAAAATAGGAAACAGAGGGCAAGAAAGATTGCTCTAGTTGGAAATAAATACAAGCAGGTGTACCCTATATTATATAAATGACATGCTAGGTAATGTAACTTCAGATACAATTCTGTATGCAGATGACTCAACAGCAGTTCTGTATGTAGATGACTCAACAGCAGTAGTCTGCTATAAAAACACTGAAGAATTAGCACAGAAAACAAAACAGACTCTTCAAGAACTAGAAAATTGGATAAATAATAATGCCTTGAAACTAAACCTAACAAAAACACAAATTGTACACTTTAGGACCAAACAAACTGTTGAATATAAAACAGTTCAGTTATGACAGCAGAGAACTGATAACTGCAGAATATGTTAAATTTATGGGAGTGACCATAAACAAAAACTTGTCATGGGCTGATCATGTGGATTGCTTACTGAAGCTTAAATAGTTTTGTTTAGGCAATGAGGGTTCTAAATTAAGTAACTGACTTAACTGTTAAAAAAATTGTATGTCATGCATATTTTGTATCAGTTGTAAGATATGGCATAATTTTTTGAGGAGTTAAAAAGGAAGCGTCCTCAGAGTGTTCAGCTACAGAGAAAAATTATCAGAGCTATGGCTCGAACAAAAAATAGACAATCACGCAAACGTTTATTTTCAAGCCTTGACTTACTGACAATTCCTTCCATGTTTATATATGAAACACTTCTCTTTGAGTTGAAAAACCCACATCTTTTTGAGGGAAATTCATTTACACATGCTTATGAAACAAGGCGCAAATAAGATTACATGTTACCTTGCCACACACTAACATTATTTGAAAATACTCCATATTATGTGGCTTTGAAGCTTAGCAATGAAATGCGTTCAGAGTTGGACTGCAAGCTAGACCCACAGGTGTAAACATTGGAAAATATTTAAAAAGCAAATGCTACTACAGTGTGGATGATTTTATAAATGAGGAAGACAATTAGGAGATATTGTTTTGTTTTCCCGTTTTTTCTACATTGCTTTCTATGTGTATGCTTATGTTCCCTTTTAATGGAGGTATATGTTCTCTTTATACACTCCTGGAAATGGAAAAAAGAACATATTGACACCGGTGTGTCAGACCCACCATACTTGCTCCGGACACTGCGAGAGGGCTGTACAAGCAATGATCATACGCACGGCACAGCGGACACACCAGGAACCGCGGTGTTGGCCGTCGAATGGCGCTAGCTGCGCAGCATTTGTGCACCGCCGCCGTCAGTGTCAGCCAGTTTGCCGTGGCATACGGAGCTCCATCGCAGTCTTTAACACTGGTAGCATGCTGCGACAGCGTGGACGTGAACGGTATGTGCAGTTGACGGACTTTGAGCGAGGGCGTATAGTGGGCATGCGGGAGGCCGGGTGGACATACCGCCGAATTGCTCAACTTGTGGGGCATGAGGTCTCCACACTACATCGATGTTGTCGCCAGTGGTCGGCGGAAGGTGCACGTGCCCGTCGACCTGGGACCGGACCGCAGCGACGCACGGATGCACCGTAGGATCCTACGCAGTGCCGTAGGGGACCGCACCGCCACTTCCCAGCAAATTAGGGACACTGTTGCTCCTGGGGTATCGGCGAGGACCATTCGCAACCGTCTCCATGAAGCTGGGCTATGGTCCCGCACACCGTTAGGCCGTCTTCCGCTCACGCCCCAACATCGTGCAGCCCGCCTCCAGTGGTGTCGCGACAGGCGTGAATGGAGGGACGAATGGAGACGTGTCGTCTTCAGCGATGAGAGTCGCTTCTGCCTTGGTGCCAATGATGGTCGTATGCGTGTTTGGCGCCTTGCAGGTGAGCGCCACAATCAGGACTGCATACGACCGAGGCACACAGGGCCAACACCCGGCATCATGGTGTGGGGAGCGATCTCCTACACTGGCCGTACACCACTGGTGATCGTCGAGGGGACACTGAATAGTGCACGGTACAGCCAAACCGTCATCGAACCCATCGTTCTACCATTCCTAGACCGGCAAGGGAACTTGCTGTTCCAACAGGACAATGCACGTCCGCATGTATCCCGTGCCACCCAACGTGCTCTAGAAGGTGTAAGTCAACTACCCTGGCCAGCAAGATCTCCGGATCTGTCCCCCATTGAGCATGTTTGGGACTGGATGAAGCGTCGTCTCACGCGGTCTGCACGTCCGGCACGAACGCTGGTCCAACTGAGGCGCCAGGTGGAAATGGCATGGCAAGCCGTTCCACAGGACTACATCCAGCATCTCTACGATCGTCTCCATGGGAGAATAGCAGCCTGCATTGCTGCGAAAGGTGGATATACACTGTACTATTGCCGACATTGTGCATGCTCTGTTGCCTGTGTCTATGTGCTTGTGGTTCTGTCAGTGTGATCATGTGATGTATCTGACCCCAGGAACGTGTCAATAAAGTTTCCCCTTCCTGGGACAATGAATTCACGGTGTTCTTATTTCAATTTCCAGGAGTGTATGTGTCCATATTTATAAACTATGTATCATGTGAACTATGTATCTAAATATCTAGATGTATGTCCATATTTATAAAATATAGAAAGAAACATGAAAAATGCTTAAAAATAATGATTTTAAACCACTGTGGAAATTTTAATAAAAAGGAAGAAATCTAACATGTAATTATCTTTTTATGTTGTAATATGCTTCTGAGAGCATCCATGTGCTTTATTTTAATGTATCTTGTTTTAAGGTATACTTAGGTGGGTGAAGAATTATTCATTGACAAGTCACCAATGTTTCAATCAAATGATTGTACATAACATATCATGTGACAATAAAAGTTCTATTTTGTTCTATTCTATAATGTCATCAATACCTTCAAATTATTGGATGATCAACTTGTAACATTATGTGATTGCCTTATCATTTTAAATCATTCATTAATCGAGCAGTCGCTCGGCAACAGCTACAGTTAGCAAATAATGTTGCGAAAATGTAAAAGGTGAACGACCTGTGATGTAACTTGTTTATTGTCGAAGCGCCGTCAGAGATGCTGTGAGTTATTGACTTTGAAAACCGCGGCGCGAAAAACGGACAGAAGAAGAACATTTTTACACATTTTGTTTAGATGTACGAGATATTCTCGATGAACAGTTACTCATTCTTCTCTTGTCTCCTGTAACTTGTGTCGGACGCGCATGTCTTGCCGCCGTATTATTATTGTCAAAATTAATATTGTTCTAGTGTACAGTAAATGTGTAATACTAAAAGTGCCTAGCAGTAGATTTATTGTGCGACGTGTATGTGAAAACGTCAAAGGAATTGTTTTCATTAAGAGAAGTGCCAGTCAAAACGGCATCCATGTTAAATCCTTCATTGCAGTGTAAGTTCGTCTATTACTTGCCATAAATTCAGAGTTAAATGGAACTGGTGTATGGACTATTCATTTACTATAGAATCTATGTCTCACTTCTTCATGAAATTATTTAATTTTCTATATGTTTCTGCCAAATAGAGAGTTCACAGTCACGAATTCTTTCGTCGAGTTCGGACGGAAGTTGCATGCGGCGAAATATTTTCTCCGCGCCATATTCTACTGGTAAATGCATGATAAACTACGGTCCCTTAGGAAATTTATGTTGAGCTATCCAAAAATAATTATATTTTGAATAGGCATTAACTCTCCTTTGCAATGCAACTTCCGACTGATCAGACGATCCAACAAGAAACAGCCGCACACGGTCGGCGTTCGCAAATATGTTTCCACCGCTGATTATAGCTATATGTTACAGCACAAAAGTAACATATTGTTATAATTACCGACTACGAACGGGGACATTTATAACTGAATGTTTATGTATACACATTACGTAAACATATCGTTATAATTGGCGCCCGAACAGGGACCCGAATTAAAAAAAAAAAAAAAAAAAAAAAAACTTAAAGAAATAAAAATTTATGTAAGATAGGCATTGTGGAAATATTCATAAATAATTGTAGCTAATCTTGTGCTTTTTTATTTGTTACATGACATCAAACGCCATCCAATAGGGGTCAACAGAAAGGTCCGATCTTACTCGTCGGCTTTGACCCGTGACGTAAGCGTGTTGTGGTGTGTGACGTCATTACGGCGCGGAAAACCTAATACATGGTTTGATGTACTCTTGTTTAAAGAACATGTATACGTAATATGAAGCAATTTGATGAACATATTGATCTGTAGCGTAGCCCACTTGAGGTTAGGTTGGGAGTTTTTTTTTTGGAATGCGGCCGCGGCAGCGGCCGCCTATGATTCGAAAATATTGATTTGACACTAATGAAGCCTGTGGGGGGATGGGGGGGCACTGCAGACTCCCCCCACCGCATAACGACATATTTAGTTTCTCCCCACCCAAAAACCCCCAATTTCCCACGCTTGTCCCGTTACAGTCATTAGGCTTTTTGTGAAACTTGTGTATTTCAGTGTTTACAATACGTATTCGATGTTTTTATATCCGCCATATTGGAATTGTTGTTTATGGTCGTTTCCGCGGTATTTGTGACGTCATGGGTCAAAGCCGACGGGTAAGATCGGACGCTTCTGTATTTCCAAATTTCCATTGAGCGAAAGAAACGAGATATTCAAAGAAAATTACGGAAGAGAGATTTTTTTTGGAACAGAATTTGTGCGAAAATCTAGTTGCAACGCCCAAGGCAGTCATCAACAACGTAAGTTAAAATTTCGTTAGCCATAGCCAAGCTTCCTTAATTTCATCCAACATTAATCAATTTGTGACGATCTTTAGTAGTTGCAGTAAAAATTTGCTTTGAATTCAGTAGATTGCATTTAGTAGAGTAGAAATTTCTTCAAGTATTGTTTAAATTACATTGTTGTGTATTGCATATCAATTGTTTTTAAATGTCCGCTGCCTGTTCACGGAGCTGACCAGCCTTAGTTTTCATTTATTTTGACTAGTGTGCAGCCATACTTTCTTTTCGGTCCAGAATAGTCTCTTGTTCTCGTGACGTGCAACTCCCGACATTCCGAACTTGGACGTAGCAACCGATAAATTACAACTCTGTCGACAGCTGACGGCCGTAGATCAAACGAACTTCATTGACTTACTGTTTGTAAATAAGTGAGCTATGGCAGACGATAAAATGTCATCACTAGATTCAAATGAACGGAATGAAACGAGTGGAGTGTCGCGTCGCTTACGGTCCCGCACGGTAATTAATAGGGCTGAGACACCAATAGAAACAATTGTAGAAAGTGAAGTGGGAAATCTTACGGACTTTGGTGCCTCACACCATAATGTTACCGGTACTGAACTAGACAATGCCAACATAGTTTCTGCCACTAGTAGTCGTAGCCATATACCGGTTACAAGGGAGGCAGGTGAAAGCAATTCAGGGGTAGTGACAGACGATGTATTCAAACAGCTACTGAGTCAAATAAGTCAAATGATGCAGGACGGAAATCGCCAAATGGTGAATTCCATTAAAAATGATTTGAAAGACGAAAATAGACAAATGTTAGCCTCACTTGAAGATAAACTTTCTACAGTAATTGAAGATAAACTTTCTACAGTAAGCGAAGAAATAAAAACTGTTAGAGAAAACGTAGCCAAAGAAGTAGCAAAGCAAGTTAAGGATGCTGTTTCTCAAATGCGAAGTGGAATAATTTTCGAACTGAATGACACTTTAGCTACCATGCAAAGCGAGACAGCTGACATCCGAAACGCAACCAAGAATCTTGACTCCACCGTAACCACGGTTAATCACAGATTAGACAGAGTAACTACGCAGGTAGAAAAACTAACTAAGGGAATGTCAAACTTGACTCTGGAAACGGAAACGAAAGTAAAGGAGAGGCTAGATAGTCATGAGAGAGAATTTAGAGAAAAGTATGAGAACTGGATTGCTGGAAAGGTCAAATTTGTCGAAGATAAAATTAACAAAGACCTAGTAGAGACTGTGAAAGCAACCACTCTTGGTATCTTGTCAGCTCCTGGAAGCTCCGGAGATACCGTAATGTCTGAACTCGGTAGCATTAGGCGTACCCTTCAGCAAGAATTACCAAATTGGAAGCAAGAGGTAACGGAACAGCTAAATAACCTGAAGGCACAAGTGAGTAGTAGTTCCCGAATACAGAGACCGAATTATCCTAACTCTTTAGCCTCAGAGGAAGAAGATGAATTATTTCGGCAATTCCGAATACCTGTTGTATCTAATGAACACACTTCACCACCACATATTCCAGTTAGTCACCGAAATCAAGAATCTGACTCAGTAGTAAAAATGATGAAGGAAGAAAGCATGATAAAGCATCGAGTTTTTCAAACCTTTAACCCAGAAAAACGAAATATCCACCCAATTGTCTTTCTTCGTGAGTTCTCCGGCATTTTTCCAAATTCGTGGACTGATAGACAGCGTATCCAATTTGTTACCGGATATATAGGTGGCGAATCGGCAATATGGGGAACAGAAATGGTTGATAAGTGTCGAACATATGAGGAGTTTGAGCACTGTTTCCTCAGCAAATTTTGGAGCGAAGGTGTTCAGAAGCGCCTTCGTAAAGAAGTCTATAATGCAGAACAATTTGACCCCAGGAATAGTAGCCTGAGAAACTACTTCGAAAAATATCTTGGCAAAATTAGGTATTGGGATAACCCTATCAATAGTAAAGATGTAATTATGATTCTCAAGTCTAAATTACCCATTTCGATTCGTGAAAAGCTGATAGCCATACCAGATGATGATCCAGATACCTTTCTGTCGATATTAGATTCCCTAGACCTGATCTATGAGGACATGAGAGCTAACAAACCGCGGAATACTCCGCACAATTCTTGGCCACAACATTACGAGAGTAACGGCTATGAAAAGCCATGGAACGGTTACAAAAATAGTAACGATTGGCAAAACGGAAATAAAGGCAATGGGTATCCGCACAAAAGGAATAGACATAATCAACACAACCGATTCAATCCCGTGTATAACACGACTGGTAACCAGTACGGCAATCAATCGTACAAGCAGAAGTTTGGAAACGGTTTCAGTCAAAAAGGTTGGCAACAGCAGAGCGGATCGCAATGGAATGCACCGTACTCGCGCAGCCAACACTCAGATTACGGGCAGCAACAAACAGCTGATAACGCCCACTCATACCAATACAACTGCGCGCCTAGTAAAAATCAAGCGCAGGGAATGTACAGAAACACACAGTTTAACGGCAAACCACAGTGTGAAGGTGGATTTCACAGTAACAATTCCGGAAATCATAATAGTAATAAAAATCATCAGACCCCGCGAAGGCATTACAATCCCCCTGTATTTTTCGCAAACGCGGAAGACAGTAACACGTATTGGACGCCAGAACAAACGCAGCAACATTTTGACACGAGGTTTGTGCATAACAGTAATTTTGTTCCTCAGTGTTCTCACAATGTCAGATTGGTCGAACTTTCTAATGATGAAGGCCAATCAAAACCACACAAGCAGGAAAACTAAGTTCAGCATCTGAAAGCTCCCTAAGTGATGCTGTGAGACAGAATGGGGGCTACCACTTCGACGGAGAGACTAACCATGAGGTACTTGTACTGAGATACAATGACGGGATTGACATGAGGCAAGAATTATTACAAGAGAAAGAGACGACTGACGGTGATGAACCGATAGATGACCAAGTGCAAGCTATGACAAAACTTCCTATAGCCGGAATTTTGACGACTGTAATCCTAGATACAGGTGCAAATATTAATGCTATGTCCTTATGTTTCTATAAGCAAATTAGTACATTAATTGAAATTCCAACATTACCCGTCCAAGGATGTTCAAGGTCAATTCAATTCCTAAGTGTAACACAAGTGCTAGTTTAGACGCCAGAATAAGACAAGCTCTAACAACGTTGACCACCCAAGCCAATTTACGCAAGAAGGCGTATGACAAACATATTAATAAGGTGTTAACTTATAAAGTAGGCGAAAAGCTCTTGCTAAAAACACACTTTAAACCGTCGTTGCTCTTACACAAAAGTCGAAAATGGCAAAGTCTTTTTGAGGGACCTTACGAGATCCTTCGTATACCGCATACAGGTTGTTATCTGATTTCTGATCCCGCAAATGGAAAAATAAAAGGGTTATACCATCACTCTGATCTTAAAAAATATCATGCTACAGAATAAGTCAAAAGGAAAGCTTTATAATGACAAGAGAAGGTTAGCCGCTAGTGACTAAGTGACAACTGATTTGACTTCGTTAAAAAATGCTTAGAATAAATTACACGACAGTGAGTCTATCTTGCTATACAGCAGACAGTTTAAAATATGTTATCTTGAGCCATAATTTAAGTACAGACAAGCTGATAAAAAAAATTCTTGTTTAACAAAGAAAGTGATCAACTCCAAGAACTCTAGTTTTAAGATTTAGTTTTAAGGAGATAATATTTAAGAGAGAAAAATGAAATATAAAGCGAAGGATGTGCCTAACAAGCCGGCTTCTGCGATATGAAATGCTAAAGAAGTGAAAATAAAACATAGTATGTAAGAATTTTTTTTTTAAGTTCAAGGAGCAATGATCCAGGAACGAAATTTATTTTCGTCAAGGACAAGGGTCGCTTGACAATTATTGGTTCCTGATCCCACTAAAAAGGAAAACAAGTAACTAGTTTCTAAGTCAGCTATGTCTAGATTAAGTTCCAATGTACATAGAAATCTGGAACAGGTTCATCTCTGCATTAAAATAACGTAATGTTTACGAAGCATGTGAGTTACTTGTAAGTACCAACATGACCACGAAAGCGCTATCCTTCAGCTAGATAAACAAAGTAGCATTAATTGTAATTGCAATACTCAGGTCAGATACATTCAAAGCCATAAGTGAAATAAATACGAAGTATAAGAGCGTAAGTGGCAAGGACCAAGCAATGATGACTTAAGGTCATATATAGAGGTCAATGCAGTGTAGCACAAGCAGGCGTCAAGGCGAGAATAAAATGACAATGAAACAGCCGGCAAAACAACGCAACTAGTTCTTAATTGGAGCGCGTACGCAGACGTACGGCGCAAAGGGAAATTAATTTCTAAGTCATAAGGAACAAGGAGTTGTTTGCTAGATTTCTTCTTCTATGTATTATTATACCTATGTCTTTCTTCTGAATTTGTTTAAATACCCTAACCCGCCTAAACCCGTCCCGTAGACTTGACGTCACAGATTGAGAAATGCGGTTGACGTGGAAGGCTGGTTTGGCATACGATTTTCAAAAGGAAACGCGTGAACGAAATCGGGAAAAGCTAGTTTTGAAATGTCTTTATTTCTCCTTTTAAAGTCAATCCGAGACGGAAACCGAGATCGCGATAAGGAATTTGAATATTTTATTAATGGTGTTCTGTTCTCATGTGAGAGGGCGATCAAATGTGACTGATCCTCACATCTAGTAAAAAGAGAATTTTTGTTGAAATGACAGTGATAACTTTAATGAATCTAATAAATAGAAAGAACGGTTGAAATGAATTAAAATAATAATAATTGCTAACAGATCGGAGAAACTAATGTATAGTGACTGTGAACTAAAAGCATAATTAGTCTTAGAGAAAGATGATGAACAATGTAAAGCGAAATGTTAAAGATAGTTACCAACAAAGTAACAGAAATTGAAATGGACATGATAATCGAAGCTCTCAATTAGCAAGCTTCTAAGTGAGACAAACTATTTGATTATAAACTGTAAAAAAATTGTGTACATAGTAGTGTATAAGTGAAGGCTTAAAATGGTGTGGAAGACTGCCACAGACACGATGAAGATAAAAAGTGTTAAACGTGCAGATAGGCCGACGGACAATGATAGTCCGGTTGTATAACCGAAGGCGGTGATGTGATTAAGTGCAGTGCATCGGAAACCAAGTGTGTTAGCTGCTTTGCAAAGTGCGAGCGCTAGCCTACCTTAAAATCTTCAAAATCGGCTGGAAAATGTGGAGACAGGGATGGTTTCAATGGAGTCTCTGTCCCTGGTAATCCTCGTCCCTCCGCACCAGCTCAGCAAACCACAAAATACCACAACACCATCGACGCAACGTGTTCGCTGAACCGTGCGCGGAAAAGCTGAAGTACCGCGTGGAGGCTGGTGAGCGTCTCGAGTTGCGATTCAGCTCTTAACAATCAGCCTGTGTCAACGTCCATCGACGCAACAAACGCGTTAAATTTAAAGTGATGTACTTGCACAGCACTCCCGCTGCAGTTCGACGAAACGGACTTTCCATGAAAGCCGCTCTCAAAATAAAAGACTCTTATATGAGTTCACAACATATCACATACTATGCTAATGTTATATCCCGTGGATGAAATGCGAACAGCCAAACCACACGCGAATAGTGACAAAGTCAAATTCCTATGAATCCAAAGTCCTAAAATAGATTTAAGCTTAGTTTTTAGACTAATGGGTATTTATATTTTTTTGTTACATGTAACGTGTGTACGTAACGTGCGAGTGAGACTCGCCCACCAGAGCTGATTAAAAGTTTTCTACTCGGAGACCGCAAAGAAGCGATCCAACTTCTCAAGGGATAAGCTTCACCTAGAGAAGAATCAAATTTTAACTTACCTGTCAAATACACAAACAATGACTGTGTAAAAAATCATGACAACTAGTGAGCAATGGAAAATGGACACGTGTGAGAAATTCCATGTGTGAGAATTATATATGTATAAAAATGGACACGTGTGAGAAATTCCATGTGTGAGAATTATGTGTGTATAAAAAGATGAATCCTATGTGTTTTCTTTCAGGAGCAAAGAGCCTATGAGCTCTGGACAATAACTTGAGGCCACAAATATGGTCGGTATGAACTCTGTAAAAAAAGGACTGTAATGAGTATAATGTATAATGTCCATTGTAAACTTCCTAGATTTGCTGTCTTAGTTTTTAAATTTTCTTGTGTATCTTTACCTTAAGAACTGACTTTGTCTATGAATGAGAGATCACCATATCTGTGTAATCCTAATAATCAAATGACAGGAATACTGTGTTTGATCAATGTAAATCTGTAAAGTACTCAATCCCATAATGTTAACGGCAACATGTGAATCTTGGTAATCTCCTTGATTTCCAAGATTCCCATGGAAGGCAATGTAACATTATGTGATTGCCTTATCATTTTAAATCATTCATTAATCGAGCAGTCGCTCGGCAACAGCTACAGTTAGCAAATAATGTTGCGAAAATGTAAAAGGTGAACGACCTGTGATGTAACTTGTTTATTGTCGAAGCGCCGTCAGAGATGCTGTGAGTTATTGACTTTGAAAACCGCGGCGCGAAAAACGGACAGAAGAAGAACATTTTTACACATTTTGTTTAGATGTACGAGATATTCTCGATGAACAGTTACTCATTCTTCTCTTGTCTCCTGTAACTTGTGTCGGACGCGCATGTCTTGCCGCCGTATTATTATTGTCAAAATTAATATTGTTCTAGTGTGCAGTAAATGTGTAATACTAAAAGTGCCTAGCAGTAGATTTATTGTGCGACGTGTATGTGAAAACGTCAAAGGAATTGTTTTCATTAAGAGAAGTGCCAGTCAAAGCGGCATCCATGTTAAATCCTTCATTGCAGTGTAAGTTCGTCTATTACTTGCCATAAATTCAGAGTTAAATGGAACTGGTGTATGGACTATTCATTTACTATAGAATCTATGTCTCACTTCTTCATGAAATTATTTAATTTTCTATATGTTTCTGCCAAATAGAGAGTTCACAGTCACGAATTCTTTCGTCGAGTTCGGACGGAAGTTGCATGCGGCGAAATATTTTCTCCGCGCCATATTCTACTGGTAAATGCATGATAAACTACGGTCCCTTAGGAAATTTATGTTGAGCTATCCAAAAATAATTATATTTTGAATAGGCATTTACTCTCCTCTGCAATGCAACTTCCGACTGATCAGACGATCCAACAAGAAACAGCCGCACACGGTCGGCGTTCGCAAATATGTTTCCACCGCTGATTATAGCTATATGTTACAGCACAAAAGTAACATATTGTTATAATTACCGACTACGAACGGGGACATTTATAACTGTATGTTTATGTATACACATTACGTAAACATATCGTTATAAACTGTTCTTTATTTTCCTCACTTGTTTACAAAGCAAGACACATAATCAACTTTTGTAGTCCTGTCTTCCTCAGTTGCATGTAATATTACAAACCAAAACATTGCATCAAAACAAGTGTTCAGTTCATAGTGCTGTGAAATGTGGGGGGGGGGAAATGCAAATTGGCATTTAGAAGAAGAGCAACAACAAAAATGCAAAAAGAGCATGATACATAGGAAATCATCCACGCAATCTGCCACTGAAGATGCCTTGCAGAAAATAAAGGTGAAATGCATATGGCACTAAAATTGTGTTTTATTCAGTTGCTGTCAGACGGTCTATCTGACAGCAAATAGAAATATCGATATACTGTAACAAGACACATAAGCTGTTTTCTTTTCTGTAACTGTTTACAATTCTCCACGGCATCCTAGAAACCATTTTTATAATACTTTTCACACTCAACAGTTGTTAATTTTCTTTTTCATCAATTTCTTTGTTAATTACTTCTCCCAATTCTGAAGATTTCTCCCCACTGGAAACAATTTTGTTTGGCACTAAACATGATTTAGAATTTCATCTTCTCTGCTGTATCTGACGAACCTTGGCATGTTTAACGTTTTCTAGATTTTGCCCAAGTGCAAGCCCTAAATGGAGCAAACTTCAGTTTCTCTGTTATTTCTACTAGTGCTGCTCCCTGTTACTCTATCTTTAGGTTTCCTCCTCCTTTCATTTGGACCATGCCATAACCAGTTATTTCTAATATTTCTGTTATTTCTCCCAGAACCTGCCCTACTCGCCCATTTTTCTTGGAAATCTCTTCTGGATTAATTTCCTGCCTCAAAATTTCTCACAATGCCTTCTGCTGTTCATTTTACCCTTTCTACTTTTCCTACACAATTCAGGAAAACAGTAATGTTACTCCTGCGGGATGGCAAAAGCAACTCTCTTATCCTCTGAGGAAGTTTCTTTTTAGATGCCATTATCATTGATTCACCGCCCATTTCCTTATCCAAGTACTTAATATTGTTAATCTCATAATGACAAAAAAATGGTCCGAGGGGAGTTTCCACATCACTGGGTTACATAGGTGTTGATCTGCACCCACCTGAAAGTGACATATCTGCACAACAAAGCCATTAACCACTATAAATACCCTTTGATTCTAGCACAGTTATAGCAGTCTGGCAACACCAGGGGCACACAATTCTCCACCATGTTATGGGCCAGTGGGCAGCTGATGCCAGTCTGACCAGCCATATCCACCAGACCAGCTCATAAGCTTAAGTTCATGCCCATGGACTTGGAGCAGAATGATTGATGACCCATCTCCAGGTTCTACAGCAGCAGTTGAACTTCTGCCCTGGAAGTAGTGACTTCCGGTCCCTCTACTCCCTTAAGATGCATTAAAAGTACCAAAGTATAACTACAATGGTTTAAATTATTCTAACATATGCAATAATTACATGTGTACTGGAGATCAGAAACCTTCAG
The DNA here is from genome assembly GCF_023898315.1 of Schistocerca nitens. Lineage (NCBI taxonomy): Eukaryota > Metazoa > Arthropoda > Insecta > Orthoptera > Acrididae > Schistocerca > Schistocerca nitens. Next base: position 7,155,518 of record NC_064619.1, on the reverse strand, counting down.
CTATTTAAAGCATGAAGTAGAGAGTGAGAGATTCAGTAAAAAGTATTTTGTACGTAACTTATTTCTCATCATTTATTGTCGATTATTCACTTTCATCACACAGTAGTCTTACTTTGATGATTCCTTCATGCTAAAACTGCAAAGAGGTGTCCAGGCATCATCTATATATGCGTCAAATCAGTAATACGATGAAGCAGGGATGTAACTTCTCTTCAGAATTAATTTATTTCATATTTTGCCATTTCAACAATTTAACACACTGCTTTTGACTTGCCATAACTGCATGCAACTAACTTTTTACATCTCACAATAAGAACTACTTTACAACAGTCTTGCACCAAAAACACAACACACATTGTGCCCTTATGGGCAAGAGCAGTGATATAACAATTGCAGTACAAAGACATGTTTATATGATCAATATATAATCAACATCTTTAACCAAAGAATTACAACTGATTAATATAATAATATAAAAACACAGTCTTCTATTGATTTCATGTTTTTGAACAATTACGGAAAACAATAAATATGGTTATAATACTAAATCTAAACATTCTTGACTTTACAAATGAATAAAACAGTGAAGTACATTAGAAATACAAAATAATTTATGTTTCTCATAAAATAGTTAATCTTATATCAACTTTTGGGAAACATTTTGAATTTTGATGTTTCCACATGTGTTATATCTTCATTTGATTGTGCATCAATAAGAAGTGTTTGACTGTAAATGTTAGTGATTTCTATACTGGGACTCTTCAGCATCAATAGAAAACCCACGTTGGTGACCCCGAGTCAGGCGAACACAGTTATATCTGTGCATTACTTATTACCTTTTTTGCATCAGCTCAAACAATGACTCAACCTATAACCTTCCTTGTTTGTCAAACCCAAAGTTTTTCCACAGGCACTACCAACACAATGAGAATGTTCATGTCTCTAGTGTTTACTCTGCTGGAACAGAGGACTCTAACCTCCTTTGTCACATTGCACTGGATGCAGCACACATCTGCAATGACACTTGCTACTGGATTTTATGTTCACCAGGAAGTTCATTCTGCATGATATTCTAGTTTCCTCTCTCCGGAGTTTCTATCTCCTCAATCCACTGTGGACCACTCAGCTGTACAGTTTCGCAGTCCACATGCACGGCTCCATCCCCCCATCCCAACCAAATCACGTGAGGATAAATTACGCTTGGCTGAGCAGTCAGATGCCATTATTCAACACCACCACTTTCTTCCCTCATGCGGTGCAGTGTCTGCCACTGAGGTTGGTGTGCCACTGCCTATACTTCCTCTGATGTCTGGCAGAGATCAGGTGTGGACTCACCTTGAGCAATTCAGTAAACCACAGTCATTTAGGGAGCAACAGTTGGAATCACCAACCATTTCTCACCTAACTTCACCACCTACAATTGAGCTAGAGCATACCCTCCCTCTGTTCCCACGTCCCATTGTCGCGGGAGGCGTAGCAATCCCTACCAACCCATGACCAGGTGCCCACCCAGTATATCCCATATGCTGGTTCCACACAACTTTTGTGCATGCTGCCTGCTACTGCTCGCCACCCTGCATGTTCCGAAATGGGCCACAGTATGCGCAACAGCTTACAGGAATGATGAAGTGCAGCTACAGACATTGCATTGTGTTTGATTCTCTGCTCCATGAGGCTATCTGCACACCTTGGATTTATGTTAATGTTGTCACTTTTCTGTGTCAACACTGGAGGTGTTAGTGTTGTCCCACTCTAATTCACTGTAGCATTTGTGATACCAACTAAACTTTTGCTTCGAGTGGCAAATAAATTGACACTTCACACTGAAGGCAAGGTCTTGTTATCTTTCAAACTCATCGCCTGTGAACTCTACATGTGACCGATGTTGAAGACTAAGTACTTGGAAATGATTTCCTGATTCCCTTCTGCCTTTGCCTCACCCTCTGTTATCTGCTTAATTGCATCAAGCTTTGGGTATACATATTGCATGTTCAGTTTTCCCCTCAGCTCCTCCTCTCCCTCAGCCTCACGATGATACTGACGCAGCTTCCATCGAGTCTTTTTTCTGGGAAACTGCTACTATTTCTTGGCTCGAATCAGAGTGCTCTGCAGTGGGTGTCCGTGCTCGCAATGCAGAACTGAACCACACCAACTCATCACCTAAGCAGGCCCTCACTGATGTGCAGCACCTCATTTGCTGTTCAAACAAATTTCGGGCTTGCAGCCGGTCGTCGTTCAATACTTCGCACGATATTTCAACTGGGCACCTGCCAGTCATCTTCAGGTGAGCCGTCGCAGACTGGCGATAAAGTTCTCCGCTCCGCAATATATAGCGTACTGTAACTATTCTGTGCATGCGTCGAAAACTTGATAGTTGAACCAACACTGCCCGCCGGCAGCGCCCTCGCTGGTGGAATAGCGGAACTCAGTCGCCCTCTGCGTTGCTGTTTGCCACGGCCGTCGACGCACTCTGTCATCTTCGATTTGAGCAAATCGTGGAGATGATGGGATTCCATGCACTGTCCAGCTGGTAGCCGCTGTCACGGTTTAACAGATTTTCCGCCAGTCGTATTTCTACGGATTCTTTAATAATGGAGTCCCAGAAAGACGTTGCTGTAGACAAAATCATTGTTTTCTCATACTCCATTGAATGTCCAGTAGAAATACAATATTCAGCAATAGCGGACTTGCTTGGCTGCAAAAGGCGGGTGTAACGTTGATGTTCAGTGCAGCGTTCTTTCACGGTGCATGTGGTTTGACCTATGTAAGCCACATTGGCACGGTATCTTGTAAATTCCGGCCTTTCGTAGTAACAGATTGTCCTTAACTGATCCCACAAGGTCCGCAATCTTCGATGGTGGGCGGAAAACCACTTTTACCTGAAATTTTCGGAGGATTCTCGCTATTTTAAACGAAGTGTTGCCAACGAAAGGAAGAAAAGCTAAAGATTGTTCCGGCATGTTCTCCTCTTTATTCACTTCCTGCTTCTTAGTTTTAACTGTTAGTGCCCTGTTAATCTGCCGGATGGAATACGCATTTTCGCTGAATACTGTCTTTAGATGGGCGAGTTCTTGAGATAAGCTATCTAGATCTGAGACAGTATGAGCTCTATGAACAAGCGTTTTAAGCAAACTCATGGTTTGCGATGGGTGATGGCAACTCGATGCTTGCAGGTACAAATCAGTATGAGTGGGTTTCCGGTAAACTGAATGCCCTAGAGAACCATCATTCTTCCTTCGAACCAGGACATCCAAGAAAGGCAAACAACCATCTTTCTCTATTTCCATGGTGAACAGGATGTTGCTATGAATGGAGTTGAGGTGATGTAGAAACTCCATTAATTTATCTTCTCCATGAGGCCACACTATGAAAGTGTCATCCACATACCGCCAAAAAACTGTTGGCTTCAGGGCAGCTGATTCAAGCGCTCTCTCTTCAAAGTCCTCCATAAAAAGGTTGGCGACCAAAGGAGAGAGGGGGCTACCCATGGCGACACCGTCAGTCTGTTCAAAATATTCTTGATTAAACATAAAATAAGTTGAGGAAAGTGCGTGCCTGAACAAAGCAGTGATATCAACAGGAAACATGTTACCAATCAGTGTCAAAGAATCTACAAGAGGAACTTTTGTAAAAAGTGAGACCACATCAAAACTTACTAGAAGGTCTACACTGCTAAGACGAAGAGCCCCCAGTCTATTGATAAAATCAGCTGAGTTTCATATGTGATGTGAGCACTTGCCTACGAAAGGTCTCAGTAAGGAAGTGAGATGTTTAGCTAAATCATATGTAGGAGCTCCAATGTTGCTCACTATTGGACGCAGAGGAAGACCCTCTTTATGAATCTTTGGAAGGCCATACAGTCTTGGAGGTACACAACCATGTGGTTTTAACCTCTTGATGGTCTCTTGCGGTAAGGAGGAGGAATTTAATAGTGCTGAAGTTTTTCGTTGCACACGTCCTGTAGGATCGCAATCAATCCTCCTATAGGTAGAGTCACTTAGCAGACCATACATCTTATCTTTATACACACCACGAGGTAACAAAACAGTTGCATTACCTTTGTCAGCTTTCAATACCACTACGTCAGGGTCCTCTCTCAGATTTCGTAATGCAACCCTTTCTGCAGAGGTTAAATTACTGCGTTGAGTAGGAGCCTTCAACAGAGCACGGCAAGTTTCCCTTCTTATTTCGTCTGCGGCATCCAAAGGCAGACGTCGTACAGCTTCTTCAACACCACTCAAAATACTTATTAATGGCGGTGCTGTAGGTGTAGGTGCAAAATTGAGTCCCTTGCTTAATACAGACAGCGTAGCGTCGTCCAAATTCTTCTCCGTGAGATTGACAACGGAACGTCGTACCATTATCCCTTCTGGCGACGGCTTCTGTGGCAACAGTCGATCAAATTTTGATAGCTGCTGACAATTAGCATCATTGTGGATCCACTCGAACTTGGCCGAAGTCACTCCATTAACCCAGTCCCATGATACAGGACAAAGATACCTTGCAACCTTCAGATGTAACTGGTAAAGTTCTGCTGAAATAGCATCTAACCTTCGTCTTGTATAGCAAATCCTCTCCTTGACAATAGCATGACTAGCCTTCTCAGTAATCTTCCGTGCAGTAGCGGTCTTAACGAAATGAGTCACTCTAGCAAATTTTGGTACTGTGCCATGGTCCCGACATTTAAATAAAAAGGTTAATGAACTTAAAAGCTTTGCTCTTTTACCACGTAGCTTCTCAAAACTTCAGATATGTGAGGCCATCTCCTCCCCGTAAAGGCGTCTGATGTGAATTTTAAAATTTTCCCGGCGAATTGACTGTTCAAATAAATTTCGGGCTTGCAGCCGGTCGTCGTTCAATACTTCGCACGATATTTCAACTGGGCACCTGCCAGTCATCTTCAGGTGAGCCGTCGCAGACTGGCGATAAAGTTCTCCGCTCCACAATATATAGCGTACTGTAACTATTCTGCGCATGCGTCGAAAACTTGATAGTTGAACCAACACTGCCCGCCGGCAGCACCCTCGCTGGTGGAATAGCGGAACTCAGTCGCCCTCTGCCAATGTGGTATGGCTTACATAGGTCAAACCACACGCACCGTGAAAGAACGCTGCACTGAACATCAACGTTACACCCGCCTTTTGCAGCCATGCAAGACCGCTATTGCTGAACATTGTATTTCTATTGGACATTCAATGGAGTATGAGAAAACAATGATTTTGTCTACAGCAACGTCTTTCTGGGACTCCATTATTAAAGAATCCGTAGAAATACGACTGGCGGAAAATCTGTTAAACCGTGACAACGGCTACCAGCTGGACAGTGCATGGAATCCCATCATCTCCACGATTTGCTCAAATCGAAGACGACAGAGTGCGTCGACGGCCGTGGCAGACAGCAACGCAGAGGGCGACTGAGTTCCGCTATTCCACCAGCGAGGGCGCTGCCGGCGGGCAGTGTTGGTTCAACTATCAAGTTTTCGACGCATGCGCAGAATAGTTACAGTACGCTATATATTGCGGAGCGGAGAACTTTATCGCCAGTCTGCGACGGCTCACCTGATGACTGGCAGGTGCCCAGTTGAAATATCGTGCGAAGTATTGAACGACGACCGGCTGCAAGCCCGAAATTTGTTTGAACAGTCAATTCGCCGGGAAAATTTTAAAATTCACACCTCATTTGCTGTCTGTCTATGCCACACTATGTTGACACCAGCAATGCACCTCTTACGACTCCGTTGCATTCGCCGTCACCCGCACAGACGGCATCTCAGGTTAGTGACACTTCTGTGCTACTAACTCCTGCTTAAGATATCCCCTTGTCATGTTTGTCAGTTCAAATGAACGCTATTACAAATGCGACAACACGTGAGATTATCACGTTAGGCGCCCCCCACTGCCCCTCCCAGTGCACCATGAAGAACATCACACCCTTCCATACAAACTACACCTTGCTAAGACTGCAGTGGATGAACTTCTGCAGGCGGGCACTGTTTGACCTTTGGCAGTAATTTCTCTTCCCCCACACACTTAGTACCTAAGAAGGATGACACAGTGCACCTCTGCAGTGGTTATCATCATCTCAATTATCCTATTCCACTCATTCAGCACTTCTCCCAGCTACTTAGCAGAGCATGCATTTTCAGTGTTTTGAACTGCCACAAGTCACATTTAAAAATACGTATTGAACAGAGTGACATACCAAAAACAGGCTCGATCAACCTCTTTCGCCTTTATGAATTTTGTTACATGTGTTACGGCCTCAGAAACATAGCTCAAACTTGGCAACATTTCATAGACTCACTTCTCTTTGACTGCTCTTGATGCTGTACATACCTACACGAGATTCTCATTTTCTCCTCCACTGACAAAGAACATGAGCCACACACGGCCATGGTACAGGACTTGCTGGCATGTAACAGAGTCCAAATTAATAACGCTAAATCACAACTTCAACACACCTCTGTTATCTGTGTCGGGTACTCTGTCCTCTGTGAGCATATACGTCCTCCACAAGATCGTGTCAAATGCATTTGCGATTACTGCTCCCAGTAACTTTTCGGGTACTCTGTCCTCTGTGAGCATATACGTCCTCCACAAGATCGTGTCAAATGCATTTGTGATCTACTGCTCCCAGTAACTTTTCGTGAACTGCTCCAGTTTTTGGAGACCCTCAGTTTGTACGGATGCAATCTGCCAGTGGTGACAGCTATTCAAGTCCCTCTTACTGATGCATTAGCTGGCAAACAAACTTCCGGTAATCACCAGGTACAGTGGTCTGATGATATGATGAAAGCTTTCAAGGATCTCAAAACAGTTTCACAATGCACCATTAGTGTCACCCACAGCTTACCAGACACTCACATCTCATTTATGAAGATAGATGCAGTTCTTCAACAACACATTTCTGATAAAACTCAGCCACTCCATTTTTTCCCCTAAACACTACCTATTGCTCAACATAAGAGATCAGCTTTTGACAGGTAACTTCTTGCAGTGTACAAAGCCATCAAATATTCCCACACAGACATCGAAGGAAGGAACATAACAATTTTTACCAATCATCATCCCCTCGTGGACTCTATTTGCAAATCCTGCCATTGACCTTCCTGCACCCAAGTTTCGGCAGATGGATCTCATCTTTCAGTACACAACAGACGTCTGATATATCTGTGGCTCAGAAAAAGTGGTGGCTGATTATCTGTCACTTATCAATGCTTTTCGTCTACTATTAACTTTGACAAACTGGCCCACTTACAGGACAATGATATCAAACTTCAGAACCTACATCAGGCCTCTTCCACTTCCCGACGGATAGTTTCTTGCGTGTCACTTGGCCTATTGTCCTGGCTGCTTTACATTGCCAAGTTTTTGCTGCTTTGTATAATGTTTCAAACCCTGGCATGAAGGCTACTACTTGGCTCATCACAGAATGCTTTGTGTAGCCAGGCATGAAGAGAGATTGTGGTGTGTGGGCTCGCACCTGTCTGCCATATCAGTGCAGAAAAGTTGGTAGGCATATGCAGCCCCATCTAAGCAAATTTGACATCCAAAGAGACCATTTCCAACGTGTGTGCCTAGCCCTCATTGGGCCATTACTTGTCTGATGGTTTCAGATATATCTTGTCAGCATTGACCATGTTACACGGTGGGTGGAGGCGATCCTTCTTGTGGACATTACAGAGGATTCTGTAGCATGAGCATTTGTATCTTTCTGGATAGCTAAATTCAGTTGCTCTACATCCATCACCACCGATCAGTGTAGTCAGTCTGAATCACTGTTGTTTAACCAACTCTGCAAGCTCTGAGATGTGGGTAAATTTCTTCCTACAGTGTACCACCCTCAGGGCAATGGGCCCATCCAGCACTGGCACAGGACTCTGAAAGCAGCCCTTATGTGCAATGGGGGTGAGTGGTTTGATACACTTCCCTGAGTCATGTTAAGAATCTGCATGGCTTATAGGGTAGACCTCCAGGCTGAGGTCCTGTATGGTGAGACATTAGTCCTCCCATTTGAATTCATTGACAATGCTGCGACTGTCGACCTATCTGACCTCCTTGTTCTTGTCAAGCATGTCCAGTTGCACATAGTTGCTATTCAAATGCTCCTCCATTACCACATACTTGTCCCCCAGTTTTCTTGCATTTGGCCCTGGACTCGTGCAAGTTTTTTACGTTACAGCAAGACACAATAAAACTGGCACTACAGCTGCTTTACTCTGACCCACATCGGATATTGGCATGCACAACTAATGCTATGGCCATCCTCATCAGTGACTGGCATCAGACTGTTTCTGTTCAGTCGGTCAAACCAACTTGGGCAATCAACGAATCCATCCCACAACCTCTTGAGTCGAGGTCCTCCGCCACTGCCACCTTCCATGCCAGTTCAGTTCACACATTCATTTTGACCAATCCATCCTCCTTACTGCATGGCAGACTATACCTTCTCTATTCCACCCTAAATGGGCCTCCACAACTCCATGAGAAATGGTCCACCCATGCCTTCCATTCAGACCAGCCATGGCATGGGTGGGTCATGCGACTTTACACAGTCAACCAACACCCGTCGAGCTGCCTACAATGTCCCTGTATTCGACAGTGCCCATTTTCTCTCCCCAGTGCTCTACACTCCTGGGATGGGGGGCTCCGTGGTGATCATTGATTGCTGTTAGCTCTGGAAAGAGGAGTGCTCTATCTTTGGATTTTGTGAGCTTTGGGAAACGTCATTTTTGTTGTTTTTGCATATTTTACTGTATTTTTGTGTGATTGAACAAGGAGTTTTTGGCTGTAAATGTTGGTTATTTCTATCCGGGGACTTATCATCAATAGAAAATCCACACCTGAGACTGGACTAACATGAACTTTCTGAGTAAGTAATTCTGGCAGAAATAATAGGTCAAAGTCAAAATTGCAACCAAGACAAATATTTACACAAATCTTTAGTCTATCAACATAGGCCTAGGATTCGTAAGACAGTTGGAGTAGTAATACCACTATTTAAAGGTGTACAAGAAACATTATTGTATTAAAATTTTAAATGTAATCATTATTTGTGTTACTAAATTATCAATTGTTACTTGTTTTTAAAAAGGTACCAACTAATTCACTTTCAGATTTGGTCAGACTTGTTTCAGCTTTTTGGTGTTTTCAAATGGTTAGCAGTGTTCCGACACATTATGAATATTTTTTCACATTCAAGTCTTCTAATCCTTCTCTATTATCCAAAGTTGACTTTAATTACAATACTTACTTAATATTTTCATGTCTTTATTTCAGTTATCAGAATTGCAGTAATCATATAATGAGCTTTTGTCCGCAGCTCGTAGTCTAGCGGCTAGCGTTGCTACCTCTGGATCAAAGGGTCCTGGGTTCGATTCCCGGCCAGGTTGAGGATTTTCTCTGCCTGGGGACTGGGTGTTTGTGTTGTCCTCATCATTTCATAATCATCCTCATTATTCATGACAGTGATTAGATTGGACTATGAGGAAAATTGGACTGTGAAAAAATTGGGACTTTGTATGGGCACTGATGAATGCGCAGTTTCGCACCCCATAAACCGATCATCATCATATAATGGGCTTTTAACATATCATTTACGCCATAGTCAAATATTACAGTATACTGTAGAATAAAGTTCCCTAACTATAACTTCAGCCTCTTCATCAACATCAACAGCATCATTAAAAACATCATCATTGTCATATCTCCACTCCAAACAACATTTCCTCGATGTCTCATAAAGATCATAGTTCAGCATATTATCATCACAACGTATTCTTCAAAAGCAGCCTCGTAATCTTATTGTAAATTATTCTGTACATAGTGCATGTATGGTCAAACTACAATCAATTCCTGCACGCGCATATCACTCACTTATTCCATCAAAAAATATTATTTATTGAAGTAACCAGCAACCAACTGAACAAAAGAAATTTTATTTCTTTAACCAGTTTAAGGGTCTGGTGCCCTTCTTCAGAAGGCTGTACAGAAAAAATATATCACAAATAAGTAGAAGTCAGATAACAATATTAAAATTTACAATCAAAAAACCGAGTGAGGTGGCGCAGTGGTTAGCGCACTAGACTCACATTTGGAAGGACGACAGTTCAATCCCGCGTCCGGCCATCCTGATTTAGGTTTTCCGTGATTTCCCTAAATTGCTCCAGGTAAATGCTGGGATGGTTCCTTTGAAAGGGCACGGCTGACTTCCTTTCCCAGCCTTACCTAATCCAATGAGACTGATGACCTTGCTGTTTGGTCTCTTCCTTCAAAAACCCAACCCCAACAATCAAAAAGTTTTAAAAAATTAAAATTTATGATAAAAATGGTGTTGACTTAAAAGTGTCACATTATTTGTGTGTGTCAAAAATAAGACACATGCAGCATATTACAGTGGTCTTAAAAAGATACAAGAACAATGTGTAATATCATAATGAATCCACTGATACAAAAAGAACTTGTAAATGATTACATGTAGTTGATAGTGCCTGTACTAAAGTCATGTAAGGAAGCCAATTAACAAGTGCAGATATCGTGACAGAACTGGACCTAATCACCTAATGACATCCATTTCTTGAGTTTGGTCTGTGGGTTGGAGTGCACAATATAGGTTACATCAATAAATGAAGAAAGTCAGTAAATCCATGTTATCATAACTAAACTATTTCTGCAATTTAAAAACTAAATTATTGTTTATCTGTTATACATAAATGTCTGTATGTATCTTCTTGAAGGTTGCAGTGGTCCAGGGGATGTTACAGTTTTTCCAAAACTTTAAATCGGTTAGCCTCGGTCTTCAACTCGTAATGACTGAAAAAACTAATTTCACTCTAAAATCACCTTTTGTTGTGCACTCTTTGCACTTGATAGAAACAAAAACAATACATGTTTCTTAAATACTGGATCTTGATCTTACAGTTTTATGACAATAAGCTCCTAACAGTTTCAGTCCAGTGCTGAAATCATTTCAGGTGATCAGCCGAGTGTTGGCATCGTCTTGTCATAACATTTTGATGAGTTTTGTACTCATCATCTTCAAGTGAAGTGCAGGGATGCTGTGTTCTGCCTATCTGTATAGTCACTCAACCACTGTCCAGTTTTGCAGGCAGGCCTGTCATGTGCCTGTGGCAGGGCTACTGCATTGGAGGTGGGGGGAATGCAATATGACCAGTGAAGGGGGATCACAGCACGGCTCTGGCATGCGTGTCAAGTTCCAGTTGCTGTCCAGTCTTCCTGCCGATGCCGTCACCTTCAGAATGGAGTGTTCCTGATGTACTTTGTCAATTGTGGAATCATGTACTGCACTAAACTGAAATCTACTATCATGGTTTACTAGATTAATGTCCAGACATATTTCCACAGCCTCTTTGACAAACGAGACTCAGAAACTATTGGCACTACATAGATCCTTTGTTTTTTTCAAATTTGAGGGTGTGTGTGTGTGTGTGTGTGTGTGTGTGTGTGTGTGTGTGTGTGTGTGTGTGTGTGTGTGTGTGTCTCGTTTGTGCTACTGCAGATTTGTTTGTCTGTCCTAATCTTACATTTCTGGAGTGCTCCATATGGCACTGCAGATACCTTTGGTTTACAGTGGGTGGTGTTCAGTGCTATATCTTCAAAGTGCTCCACATAAAAGTTGGCAATTTCAGTTGATGTACAACCAGCCCTCTACTTTTGAAACAAACTTCCAACCAATTACTTGCAGTGTAGACATAAATAACAACTCCAAAGAATCTACAAGGCAGAGATATGTATTTGTGTATTTTCAGTAAAATAAGTCTTCTGGTTGGTTGGTTTAAGGATTAAAGGGACAAAACTATGAGGTCACCTGTCCCTCCTACCTGCAACAGGCAAGGTAACAGAACTACACACCAAAGAAGGGCCTACTGCACAAGACCCACGGAAAGAAAGCCCCCAAGGTATATTGGAGGTCAACCAAACCTAGACAAAGGAACAACGAAGAAGAAAAAGGGGAAAGAAAGAAAGGCAGGTGAGGTGCTCCATCCATGGAGCAGCCAGAGGCTCTCAAAGGCATAAACTGCAATGGGGATAAACACCTCCCCCACCACCACTTACCAGAGGCACCCCACCCAACAATATTCAGTAAAGACTAGTAAGATTGACAGCATGAGAAAGTGAAAGAAAACATAGGAAGAACACCAAGTCAGACAGAACATGTGAGAAGAGCAAAAGAACAGACAGGACAAGGGCTGGGGCAGATCACAAAGCCCACATAATCATTGCCCTGTTGGGGCAAAGGAGGCAATAGGGCACCCAGCCAAGACCTAATTGGACTGACAAGACTGAGGGGCCCTCCCTTAGAGAGGGTGATAAAAATCCCCTTCACCAACAAACCATAAAACCAGGTGAACTGTGGAATATTGTCTGTTAACACCAGGGGTAGTATCAGGAAGATTAAGACTCCACCGCAGGATGGCTAAGTTAGGACAGTCCAGCAAAATAAGGACCACTGTCAAATGGATACCACAATGACAGTGGGCAGATCCTCATGATAGAGGAGACGATTATCAGTCAGCCAAGTATGGCCAGCAAAGTACAATGGAGTCCTTGTGAGAAGCCCGCATGGTGGATCTCCACTAATTTGTGGTCTCCTTTATCACCCATAGTTTTTTTGGCAAAATCAGAGTATGCCAGTCAATATTCCAAATCCTTAGAACTTGACAGCATAATACCACAACAGTGGAACCCCTACCTCCAGTAGGAGGCTGCTCACAGGACTAGTCCAAAAGACACCAGCTGCCAACTGTTCCCCACAATGGTGTATCAGGTCCAGTATCTGTAGCATCGAAGGTGATTCTGAACCGTATGCAAGACTGCTGTAATCTAGACAGGATTGGACCAGTGCTTTGTAGAGCTACACAGTACAGCTGTCCGTGCCTCAACTTGAGTGTGACCAATATGTCTGCTTTAGTTGAAAAAGATGGGGAAGTTATGTCAACCAGACATCAAAGACTGGTCCAAAAAAAAAACCAATGACTGACCAGCACATCGAGAGTCTGGCTATCAAGGTACAGATCCGATTGGGGATGTACTGTATGGCAAGGACAGAAATGCATAATGCAGGTCTTGGCAGCTGAAAACTGAAAGCCATGAGTAAGAGTCTAGATTGCATTGTGTGTATTGCTCCCTGCAGTCTGCCTTCAGCAACATGCATCAAAGATGAACATAAATAAATGCAAAAGTCATCAGCACACAAAAAGGCGGTCACCATAGGTCAAACAGCCACCACCCGAACATTGATAGCCGCTAAAAAGAGGGGGACAATCAAAACAGAACCCTGCGGTATGCCATTCTCCTGGGTATGGGAGGTGCTACTGCAGGCCTGGAAAATATGATATCAAAGGAAGTTTTGGATAAAAATTAGGAGAGGGCCACCCATTTAAGGTGGCAAAGATGTGGTGGCAACTTATGGCATCAAATCTTTATGCAGATCAAAGAAGACTACAACAGGGTGTTGAAGCCGGCCAAAAGCCATTTGGATAGCAGACTCCAGGTGGACTTAATTATCTGCAGTAGAGCAGCCTTGGCAAAACCCACCCTGGGTTGAAGCCAAAAGGTCCCGATTCAAGGAATTAATATGGCCTTTGACTCACTATACATTCAAGTAACTTGTAGAGGACAATGGTTAAATTGATCAGTTCATAGCTGTCCATATGAAGGGGCAGGTTTCAAAACATAATAATGACATTTTCCCCCTCATTCCTGAGAAGGTTGAGAAGGGGCTACTATATCACATCTAGCCACCGATAGGTGTGAAGAATATGGTTGTGCACCCAGTCTGCTCCAGGAGCTGTGTTGGGGCAGAGAGTGAGTGGGCTGGTGAACTCCCTCTCACTAAATGGGCCATTACGAGGAGCCAGGTGATGGGGAACGAAATATAAATGGAGTCATTCTAGGTCATTTTCGAGAGGATGGACCACAGGTGGATAGTGAAATGCCAAGCAAAAAGCTCAGCAATAGAATATGGTGTGGTCAGGATAACACCATTAAGGGAAATTTCCGCAACACATGTAAGATGATGGCAGCCAGAAATGCACCTGATCTTTGCCCTTACCTTTGCAAAGGGAGTATGTGGCCCTATGGCAATGACATATCATTCTGAACAAATCTTTTTCTGGTGTTTAATTAGACAACGGGTCCAGGCACAAAGCTGTTTAAAGGCCAGGACTTGGTCGAGAGATGGATGCCATTTGTAGCATTGAAGGGAACAACGGCAGCTTTTAACAGTTGCATACCAATTGGGGGGGGGGGGGGGGGAGGGTCAGTAACTGACCCCAATGAAGTTTTTAGGCTAAAACTCCTGTCGTGTTCAGTAGTTTAATAAATACATGACATTTATCGTAATTATAATTGCTATAGTCGACAATAAGAACAGCTTTTGATTTACACTCATTGTTGAGTTATAGCGAATGTTATAACTGAAGGTGTAGCAGGTCAACAATCACCACTTGCAGTCAACCGGTAAACAGTGCGGTGAGTGGAAGGTAATATCTTTGTGGCATTTGACAGAATGTACAAGAAGATGAAATTGACAGATGACGAAATTGGAAATGTGCTTGAGAGTTCAGACAATGAATTTAGTGGTGAACTATCCGAAAGCTCAAGCAGTGAAACTGAAGATGTAGTCATGGACATTCCAGATCAAGTAGTTTCTGACAGCAGCAAGTTGGATGAAAGTGAACAGGGTAAGTATTGATTTTTATTACTTTTTGCAGATATTTTGGAGTATATTAGGATGTGTGTCTTGGTAGAGTGCTTAGTTTGCTAGTGTTCGGTTCTGTTTTCATATTTTTATAGACATTCAACCAACAAGATGACGACCCAGGTCAAAATCAAAAAAATTGATCAACTTGAAAAAGACATGGTGGCCCCGTCAAATATGAGATGGAAGAGAAGCCCTTACGTAAATCAAAGGAGGAGGTCTGTTGCTAACACAATGAGAACCCCAAAAGGAACTAAGCCAGGGATAAAACCTGAATCACCAGGTAAAGCTTTTCTCATGTGCTTTGATGATAACACCCTGGATAACATTTTGATGTGTACCAATCAAAAGCTTGGAAATCTTAGGGAATCATCTGAAGATATTTTCATAAAAAATTCGAAAGCATTTGAAAGGGAAGAAATTGTGTCAGCAATTGGAATCCTACTGAACTGTGGAGTCCATAGACAGAACAAGGACAGTTTACGTGATATATTTAGTAAAGAAAACTTTCCTATGTACCAAGCTTCATTTTCAGAGCATAGACTGAGGCTCTTACTGAAGTGCTTGCGTTTTGATGATGCTATAACTCGAGCAGCTAGAAAACAGACCTCAAATTTGCTCCTATCAGGGATATATGGAACATGATAGTAAATTTCCTGAGTTTTATAATCCTAGTGAGTCAGTCACAGTGGATGAAGAACTTGAGACCTTCCATGGGCGATGCCCATTCAGGCTATATATTCCAACAAAACCAGGAAAATATGGAATAGAGGTGAACCTGTTATGTGATTCATATATGAAATACTGCTTCACTGCGGATCCCTACATTGGAAAGCCTGCTAATGAGAAGAACCATAACAGTGGCCCTGAAATAGACGATTGAAATGTCTAACTTGAAACAATCTGGAAGAAATATTACCATGGACAGAAAGTTCACTACCGTTCCACTCGCATCTAATCTTTTAAAAGAGAAAATAACTACAGTTTGCACTATTCGAAGTGACAAACATGATGTTCCTACAGAACTCTGTCCTGTTTCTCTAAAACAAGCTACACCGGGAACAATCCGATTTGCCTTTAGTGATGATGCCACTTTAGTCAGTTATGTGCCTAAGAAAGGAAAGGTCGTTACAGTATTGTCAACCCAACATCATGATATGAATGTGACAAAAGAGTAGCCAGATATCATCCTACTCTACAATTGTACAAAGTCAGGAGTGGATACGTTCGATAAGTGTGTAAGAACGTACAGCTGCCGTCGAGCAACACGTCGATGGCCAATGGCGGTGTTTTTCAACTTGATTCACATTGCAACATACAATTCACATGTTGTATTTCAAGATACACACAAGGAATGGACAAAGAATTACCCGACAAAGAGTTCCGGAAGAAAGAAGTACCTGAAAGATCTTGCTCGTGAACCTTGTGACCTCAACATGAAAAGATGCGCTCAAAATACACTACAGCATTATCAACTTTTGGGTATGAGTGTAATCAAAATCAAGGTGCTGTGAGCAGAGGAAACAACGTTACAGAGCCGCGACAGAAAGTAACACCTGCAGCTGTGTATAATCTGCCAAAGAAAGGACTCTGTTACTTATGCGCCAGAAGCAAAGACCGTAAGTACATGAAGGCTAGCACTTCTTGCAGGAAGTATATCTGCCCTTCACACACCAAGAAAGAAGAAATAGTTCGTATTGTAAAGTGTTCTGAATGTGAATCTGAGTAATCCTTGTAATTGTGAAATTAATACAAATAAATGTATAAAAAAATACTATTTTTTACTAAAAGTGTCCCAGAAACCCTTTCCCAGTAATAATAATCAACATTTTAATCTTCTAATCTGCCAAAATTATGGAAATACATAAGTAATGTGATTTATCATAGATAGAGAATGTGTGATGGTTATGGGGTCTGTCGCTGACCCCTCCCATTGTTGTTGGCTAGTGCAACATACAGCATTGGTATGCAACTGTTAATAGCTGCAGCAATTTCCAAGAGTCCAGGGGGATAGACTTCCGTCAGGGAAATGCTGAGGAAGAGGTAATTGCTGAGGAAGAGGGAATTGCTGAGGAAGAGGGAACTGCTGAAGCAGCTGCCAAAAAGATGACATCAGTCAAACACTGTGCAGATTCATCAATGCCACTGTGTGGTGGAGTGGTTGGGATGGCAGCCAAGGAAAAGCATCACAATTTGCAATATTAAAGGCCCAACTGACAGCCAGCTGAATGCTGCTGAAGGTAAGATAAGATAATTGGAAAATGATTGCTGTCACAGAAATTGTCATGAAATTCCCATTGAATGGAGAGGAGGAAAGGGGCAAGGTTCCCACACTAAAGTGTGTAGGAGCTACAGTGTTGACCAGGCAGACATCAAGACCTGCAAGTTTGTCTTCAACAATCTTCCCCCAGACAGTGGTCGCAGTGCCACTCCACACAACATTATGGGCATTAAAATCCCCAAGGAGAAGGAAGGGAGGAGGATAAGAACAGGAGGAAGCACAGTAGGTCAGTCTTGGAGGAAAGATTGCAGATTGTTACCACAGAGTCTAAATGGAACAGCCACCACTTGCACTGCAGTTTGAAGAGGAACCTAGGAACTAAGAATGACTGTGTGGACCAACATAGAGACACCACTGGAGATTTGCAAAGGGCCAAACGGTTAGAAGGCTTGGAAATCAAAAGAGTCAGTGAATGAGTATCCGTGAAATGAGTTTCCTGCATTGTAACACAAGCTACAGAATAGAGAGAAAGAAGAGACTGCAATTCTAGAAGGTGATCGTAGTAGCCATTACAGTTGCATTGGAGGGGAGTAGTACGAGAGCAAGGACGGATGGTGAACGGGCCAGAATTGATCACTGTGCCGAGACAGTGTCTGTCACCGGTAAAGACGAAGTGACATCCATTAATGTAAGATCAGATCCTGATTGAGAGGGAGACAGCAACACCCCCTGGGATGTTGTGGCAGGGCCTCATCCTGACACTTATGCATCTTGTTAATCTTCTTCTCCTTTGGAGGACGAGGAGGAGGTGTGATCGGGCAGAGAGCAAGTCACAGCAATATCAGGATCAAAAAGAGATCGAGTGGTTTCGAGGGCCAAAGAGGTTGGGTCCCATTGCCCAACTCTAAGTAACAGGCTGCTTCTCCTGCAGACACTGGGGAGGGAGGTCTTCTAGAAGGAGCACCTTCCCCAGCAGGTGCCGTAGAAGAGGTTTCTTCTCCAGCGAGGAGAACGAGCAGTTCTTTGAAGGAAGAGAATGGGAATCACCTGGGAGCAGGAAGGGGAAGGGGGACAGGATGGACATAAGGAGGAAGGAGGAAGGGATGCAACAGAAGCAAAGGTAAATGTTAAAGGTAAGGTAACGGGTGGAGATGGTCGAATAT
The DNA here is from genome assembly GCF_023898315.1 of Schistocerca nitens. NCBI lineage: Eukaryota > Metazoa > Arthropoda > Insecta > Orthoptera > Acrididae > Schistocerca > Schistocerca nitens. Next base: position 7,137,413 of record NC_064619.1, on the reverse strand, counting down.
CTGTTGGGCCTAAGGGAAGGATAGATGGTCAATAGATTTGAATTCCTGAATTTTCCTTTTGGTTTTATAGATCAGGCAATCTGGCAAGCAAGGAGAATGTAGGCTGGAACAATTCACACACTTGGGCAGTGGGGTGAAGGACTCACTACATGGAGAATGTGGCTGCAGTCGCCACGAAGACATGTGATTGAACTGATGATACCAGGAACACTGCATGCGAGGTGCTGTATAGGGCCTCACATTGCAATGGTAAACCATAACTTGCACTTTTTCTGTAAGGGTATCCCCTCAAAAGCCAGGATGCAAGCATTGGTATCAACACAACTGTCCTTAGGTCCTCTCTGGACTTAGGGGCAAAATGAACACCACACCATGCCAGATTTGTCCTGAATTCCCCATCCGGTTGAAGAAGGAGTTCCCTGTGGAAAAAAAAAATGCTCTACACCATATTTAAGGTCTTGTGAGGAGTAATGCTCAGCAGGATGTCTCCTGAGCACTTGCAAGCACAAAGGGAAGTCAACTGACACGCAGAGGAGGTTTTAATCAGTAGGTAACCAGATGGCATCTTACTAAGAAAGTAACTTTCACCAAACTTATCTTCAGTGTAGTCTAAAAAGAGTGCTTTAGTAGTGGCAAAAGTCTCCCTGGCTGTCCTAGAACAAGCCAAGTAACAATGAAAGGGTTCTTGCACAAGCCAGTAGGTCTGGCCCTCATCCCAGGGAGGGGAAGGCTGAGGAAGCACAAGTAGGAGCTGACAGAGAACTGTTCCTATCTGAAGAGACAGCTACACAAAAGTGGCAAGAAGCATAGAGCTTAACACGCTAATTGTGCGGAGCGTCTGCTCTGGTACCACCCACTCCAACCAGGGGCTCATCCCGTGGGTACCACACAGCTAAAGCAAGGGCTCCATGGCATAGTCGTCATTGCCAGGAGTTCCAGAGCCCCAAAAAGATGAGCAATCACTCCTAGCATGCACGAGCCAGTGACAGCTCAGGCACCTGAAGCGAGATCCCTGTATTGTCAGGGAGTTCAGCCAAGAGAGTACACAACAGCCTCACCACAAGTACTAGCTACCGTCCTGGTGACCTAGGAGAAAGGGAGGGGGAGGCTGGAGGCTACAGTGGGGAAGGATGAGAGGAAGGAGGGGCTTGAGTAGAACACATGCCAGAGATGCTAGGGAGGGAGTTCTTCCCCAAAAGACTCACACTACAGAAACAATTTGGAAAGGGAGGTCAAACCCCAAGGGGGGACTAGAAAGAAAAAAAAGGGGTGGGGGGGGGGGGCAGAGTGGAAATGTGAGATAAGACCGTAAAGGAATAGCATAACTGAGGGAATAGCCAGGTCATCATGAAGGGAAACACCAAGGAGAAAGAGGAGGGGGGCAGGGCTAAGGTGGGAAGTAGTAAATAAGGGGAAGGAATTGCAGCCTGGGAGGGAAGAGAGGATGCAGTAGCTCAGAGTCCCGTGTGTGCCACACACATACCCAGAAAAGAGCTGTGGGCTTCCTGGGAGGGAAATACACTGAACAGCCAAAACATTATGACCACTGCCCACCATGACATTGGATGCGGCCTGGTGGCGATGCAGGCACACGACGCTGTAACAAAACTGTGCGAGTGGAGCACACATGGACAGGGGATCAA